>NC_134113.1:103818387-104151055 GCF_040939455.1 Microcebus murinus | reverse complement strand
CGGCCCTGTGCTTGCCAACGCTTCCTGCAGGGACCCAGAGCTGGGAGGTTGCATCTCTCAGCCCTGGGTCGGGCAGAGCCCCAGCGGGCCATGCCCACAACCTCTCTCAGCACCGGTCCCCCAGAAGGCTCCTTGGGGACCAGGATTCTCTTGCGGTGACTCTTTAAGGTCTGGCCCCTGGATGGAGGGGCACCAGGAGTAGAGGAGCAGGAAGGGGAAGGGGGTGGCCATGCGAGGGGACACTTTGAGGCCAAGTCCCAGCTTCAGCCTGATCCTCCTGGGAACCCCGGGGTGTACGTCACACCTCCTGGTTGTCCCGCTCTGAGACAAGGAGCCGGGCTTCGCATTCCCACAGCAGCCAGTCGTGGGCTGAGGACACCTGGGGCGTTGGGAACTCCCTGGCTTCTCCTTGGTTTAACATCTGGAGCTGCTTGTGAATCGTGCCGCCACACACACCCGAGTGCAGGTGTCTTCCGCACAGACTGCGGGCCTCGCTCTTCTGAATGCCGCTAGCTGGCCACCCACCCACGGGAGAACCTGGTCAGGGTACTTTCTCTCAGGGGCAGACTCTTTTCCGGGCGGGCTACCGGTGTCTCTGTTTGCTCCTTTCTTTCTTCCATTTCGGGAAAGTCTTCCTTGCTGGGTGTGGAAATCTCCTATGCCTTCCCTCGCCTATTCTGTCAGCTTTCAAATTCTCTTTCAGTTGCCACCCTCACAGATGGATTAGGAAACTCTTTCCGGTGCACTCATTAGTGAAATGACCTCAAGGAAGCTGGAATCCAATATCTAATCGCCGATTTTTAGCGAGTCCACACGCCAGGGTGGTCGGGGTCCAATGCAGCCCCGGCCAGGCCCAGGCCCCTTGGACCGGGCCACAGGAGGACACAGAGGAGGGTCCCGGCCCCCACGGTCGCGGTGCCGGCAGTTCTCCAAGGGCTTGGGCGTTTTCCAGAGGTAGGAGATGGAGGGGACTGATTTCTTCAGCGCCCCACAAACCACGCCACCCCACCCCACCCCACCCCACCCATGGGACACATCCCCAGAGAGAGATGCCCCATACACTCGCTCCCCTCCCCCTTGCGCTGTGCCCCAGCCCTGGCCCGGGGGAATAGGCGGCAGCCCGCCCACAGGGCGGGGGGCACAGCTGAAAGGGGTTGTGGGGGAGGGCGGCCCCTGGCTGGGGTCAAAGGGCGAGCGCCCGGTGCCGGTGCGCGCGTGCGCAGTCAGCGGCGGCGACGCGCTGGGGGTGGGCAGCGGGTAGGTGAAGGAGGCCAGGCGAGGAGACGAGGGGGGCTGGGAGGGCTCCACCTTGGCGGGTCCAGCCGTGGAGGCGCATCTTGTGTGAGTGTGAGTGAGTGTGAGTGTGTGTGTGTGGAGAGAGAGACAGCCCCCCGCCCCGGCCGCCCGGCCCGGCCCGTCACCCCCGTCCCTCGGAGCCCGCCGGACCCGGCCGGCGAACTCAACAGGCCCGGCCGGGCGCGGGGCCTGGGGCGGGAGGAGGCGGCGGGGAAGCGCAGAGACGCTGGGATCTTGAGCGGGGCAGGGGCGCCCTCCGCCGTCTAGGGCCACACCACCCTGAACGCCCCCCGGTCTCCTCTGGTCTCGGAAGCTAAGCAGGGTCGGGCCTGGTTAGTACTTGGATGGGAGAAGACCGCCTGGGAATACCGGGTGCCGTAGGCTTCTTCTTCTTCTTTTTTTTTTTTTTTTGCCTCTTGTTCTGTCCCCTTTCTGGGAGCGCGGCGGCGGCCCGGGGTGGGGGTCACCCCCACCCTCAGCGCCCGCCGTGGGGTGCCTGGCGCCCCAGCCCGCACCGTGGGGCCTCCTCTTGTCCCAAGCCGCGACACCGCCGCCACGCGGCAGCATGCGTGGCATCTGGACTGTCAGGTCTCAGACCAAAGGTCTGCTCTGTGGGAACCGACACGCTGGAGGAAACCTTGAGAGTCTGAGAGGGGAGGGAGTTCCAGAAGGAGGCCAGGATGTCATTTTGAGGGAGTATGGGACCAGAACTCGTCCCGTTGCTTTTGGGGTTCTATGGGCTCCACGTAGGAATCTTTGGTGGTGGCAGCTGATGTTGGGGGATCCGGAGTCACACCCAGACCTGCTCCACAGGCCTCCTTTTACTTTTCTCTTTGGAGTCGTTATTTTTAAAAAGTGTCTCTTACCTCTCTCATTGCATTTTCTTTTCTCTCTCTTTTCAAGCAGATGATGGGAGTACAAGTATTCAGGTGACATGTGTTGCCCGTGCCCCCCTCCCCCCTGTGTTCTTATTCATTTACCTCTCATGTTGTTCCAGCGTATTGTGGGGGCACCAATGTTAAGGTCGGGTACGTTGCCCTCTCCCAGCCTCCCCCCTCGGGTCAGAGCTTCAAGTGCGCCCATCCCCCAGTCGGTGCGCACCCACCCCATTCCTAATGGAGGTGTATGCCCCTCCCCTCCCCCCACCCGCCCGACACCCACCCGATGATGAAGGTGATTCCTCTCTGTCCACTTAGGTGTCCATCCGTTCGTACCCATTTGCTGGTGAGCGCGCTCACGGGGCGCTCGTGTGTCCATTCTTGGGATACTTGGCTTACTGGAACGGGTTCCAGCTCTGGCCAGGAGAACACGAGAGGCGCCCTCTCACCGCTGCTCCTCACAGCCCAATGGCACTCCGTGGTGTCCACGCGCCACATTTTATTAATGCACTCCTGGATGGATGGGCACTCGGGTCGCTTCCACATCTTTGCGATTGTGTGAATTGTGCCCTAACTGTCACCCTAACCCTTACCCAGCCCGTGTCCTCTGCCCCTGCCTGACGCACTCCTCCCCGGCCAGGCCCAGGCCCGTCACTGTCCCGGGCCCCCGCCTGACCGGCTCCTTCCCGCCCGGCCTGTCACCGTCCTCTGCCCCTGCCTGACATGCTCCTTCCCGCCCGTCCGGCCTCTCACCGTCCTCGGCCCCTGCCTGACCGGCTCCTCCGTCGCCTGGGCCTTCCAAGGGCTTGGTGTGGACGCTGCTTCCAGGAAGCCCTCCAGAAACCCGGCAGCAGGGTGGCCGCAGCAGTCTCCAGCAGCCGTCCCTAAGTCGCGTGCGGGGCCCCCGCTGTGCCGCGGGGACCCAGCCTGGTGTCTTCCCTGAGGCCCTGCGGCTGCCGCTCCCCGCAAGGGGAGAGTCGCGGAGGTGGGGACCGCCTCCTGATGGGGACGTACACGCAGCTCTCCACGTCGGATTCCGGGGCTCTCTGTCCTGCCCGAAGGCCCAGCTGGCCTGCGGGTCCTTAGAGTGGCAAAAACATCCGAAAGCTGAGATTGAGGGTCCGGTGGGTGTCTGCGCTTTTGTGCTGGGCACCCCAGGGAGGCCCGGGGGCTGGCTGGACAACGCGGTCTGCTGGGCGGGGGGGGGGGGGGGGGGGGTTAGAGGAGCAACTGATGCCCTTTGCACTTTGGGTAGCAAGAGTCTGAGGTGTCTCTGAGCCCTGTGCCATGTCGGGGGGGGGGCGGGGGGGGAAGAGGAGGAGGAGGAGGAGGTGGGAAGGGCCGGGGCCTGCAGTCGTGTTCCCGGGGTGGCAGGGCAAGTGGCTTCTTCCACAGGCTGCTTGGCCTGGGCTCCCTGCACCTGGGCCTTTGGAGGACCGGCCCTGTGCTTGCCAACGCTTCCTGCAGGGACCCAGAGCTGGGAGGTTGCATCTCTCAGCCCTGGGTCGGGCAGAGCCCCAGCGGGCCATGCCCACAACCTCTCTCAGCACCGGTCCCCCAGAAGGCTCCTTGGGGACCAGGATTCTCTTGCGGTGACTCTTTAAGGTCTGGCCCCTGGATGGAGGGGCACCAGGAGTAGAGGAGCAGGAAGGGGAAGGGGGTGGCCATGCGAGGGGACACTTTGAGGCCAAGTCCCAGCTTCAGCCTGATCCTCCTGGGAACCCCGGGGTGTACGTCACACCTCCTGGTTGTCCCGCTCTGAGACAAGGAGCCGGGCTTCGCATTCCCACAGCAGCCAGTCGTGGGCTGAGGACACCTGGGGCGTTGGGAACTCCCTGGCTTCTCCTTGGTTTAACATCTGGAGCTGCTTGTGAATCGTGCCGCCACACACACCCGAGTGCAGGTGTCTTCCGCACAGACTGCGGGCCTCGCTCTTCTGAATGCCGCTAGCTGGCCACCCACCCACGGGTGAACCTGGTCAGGGTACTTTCTCTCAGGGGCAGACTCTTTTCCGGGCGGGCTACCGGTGTCTCTGTTTGCTCCTTTCTTTCTTCCATTTCGGGAAAGTCTTCCTTGCTGGGTGTGGAAATCTCCTATGCCTTCCCTCGCCTATTCTGTCAGCTTTCAAATTCTCTTTCAGTTGCCACCCTCACAGATGGATTAGGAAACTCTTTCCGGTGCACTCATTAGTGAAATGACCTCAAGGAAGCTGGAATCCAATATCTAATCGCCGATTTTTAGCGAGTCCACACGCCAGGGTGGTCGGGGTCCAATGCAGCCCCGGCCAGGCCCAGGCCCCTTGGACCGGGCCACAGGAGGACACAGAGGAGGGTCCCGGCCCCCACGGTCGCGGTGCCGGCAGTTCTCCAAGGGCTTGGGCGTTTTCCAGAGGTAGGAGATGGAGGGGACTGATTTCTTCAGCGCCCCACAAACCACGCCACCCCACCCCACCCCACCCCACCCATGGGACACATCCCCAGAGAGAGATGCCCCATACACTCGCTCCCCTCCCCCTTGCGCTGTGCCCCAGCCCTGGCCCGGGGGAATAGGCGGCAGCCCGCCCACAGGGCGGGGGGCACAGCTGAAAGGGGTTGTGGGGGAGGGCGGCCCCTGGCTGGGGTCAAAGGGCGAGCGCCCGGTGCCGGTGCGCGCGTGCGCAGTCAGCGGCGGCGACGCGCTGGGGGTGGGCAGCGGGTAGGTGAAGGAGGCCAGGCGAGGAGACGAGGGGGGCTGGGAGGGCTCCACCTTGGCGGGTCCAGCCGTGGAGGCGCATCTTGTGTGAGTGTGAGTGAGTGTGAGTGTGTGTGTGTGGAGAGAGAGACAGCCCCCCGCCCCGGCCGCCCGGCCCGGCCCGTCACCCCCGTCCCTCGGAGCCCGCCGGACCCGGCCGGCGAACTCAACAGGCCCGGCCGGGCGCGGGGCCTGGGGCGGGAGGAGGCGGCGGGGAAGCGCAGAGACGCTGGGATCTTGAGCGGGGCAGGGGCGCCCTCCGCCGTCTAGGGCCACACCACCCTGAACGCCCCCCGGTCTCCTCTGGTCTCGGAAGCTAAGCAGGGTCGGGCCTGGTTAGTACTTGGATGGGAGAAGACCGCCTGGGAATACCGGGTGCCGTAGGCTTCTTCTTCTTCTTTTTTTTTTTTTTTGCCTCTTGTTCTGTCCCCTTTCTGGGAGCGCGGCGGCGGCCCGGGGTGGGGGTCACCCCCACCCTCAGCGCCCGCCGTGGGGTGCCTGGCGCCCCAGCCCGCACCGTGGGGCCTCCTCTTGTCCCAAGCCGCGACACCGCCGCCACGCGGCAGCATGCGTGGCATCTGGACTGTCAGGTCTCAGACCAAAGGTCTGCTCTGTGGGAACCGACACGCTGGAGGAAACCTTGAGAGTCTGAGAGGGGAGGGAGTTCCAGAAGGAGGCCAGGATGTCATTTTGAGGGAGTATGGGACCAGAACTCGTCCCGTTGCTTTTGGGGTTCTATGGGCTCCACGTAGGAATCTTTGGTGGTGGCAGCTGATGTTGGGGGATCCGGAGTCACACCCAGACCTGCTCCACAGGCCTCCTTTTACTTTTCTCTTTGGAGTCGTTATTTTTAAAAAGTGTCTCTTACCTCTCTCATTGCATTTTCTTTTCTCTCTCTTTTCAAGCAGATGATGGGAGTACAAGTATTCAGGTGACATGTGTTGCCCGTGCCCCCCTCCCCCCTGTGTTCTTATTCATTTACCTCTCATGTTGTTCCAGCGTATTGTGGGGGCACCAATGTTAAGGTCGGGTACGTTGCCCTCTCCCAGCCTCCCCCCTCGGGTCAGAGCTTCAAGTGCGCCCATCCCCCAGTCGGTGCGCACCCACCCCATTCCTAATGGAGGTGTATGCCCCTCCCCTCCCCCCACCCGCCCGACACCCACCCGATGATGAAGGTGATTCCTCTCTGTCCACTTAGGTGTCCATCCGTTCGTACCCATTTGCTGGTGAGCGCGCTCACGGGGCGCTCGTGTGTCCATTCTTGGGATACTTGGCTTACTGGAACGGGTTCCAGCTCTGGCCAGGAGAACACGAGAGGCGCCCTCTCACCGCTGCTCCTCACAGCCCAATGGCACTCCGTGGTGTCCACGCGCCACATTTTATTAATGCACTCCTGGATGGATGGGCACTCGGGTCGCTTCCACATCTTTGCGATTGTGTGAATTGTGCCCTAACTGTCACCCTAACCCTTACCCAGCCCGTGTCCTCTGCCCCTGCCTGACGCACTCCTCCCCGGCCAGGCCCAGGCCCGTCACTGTCCCGGGCCCCCGCCTGACCGGCTCCTTCCCGCCCGGCCTGTCACCGTCCTCTGCCCCTGCCTGACATGCTCCTTCCCGCCCGTCCGGCCTCTCACCGTCCTCGGCCCCTGCCTGACCGGCTCCTCCGTCGCCTGGGCCTTCCAAGGGCTTGGTGTGGACGCTGCTTCCAGGAAGCCCTCCAGAAACCCGGCAGCAGGGTGGCCGCAGCAGTCTCCAGCAGCCGTCCCTAAGTCGCGTGCGGGGCCCCCGCTGTGCCGCGGGGACCCAGCCTGGTGTCTTCCCTGAGGCCCTGCGGCTGCCGCTCCCCGCAAGGGGAGAGTCGCGGAGGTGGGGACCGCCTCCTGATGGGGACGTACACGCAGCTCTCCACGTCGGATTCCGGGGCTCTCTGTCCTGCCCGAAGGCCCAGCTGGCCTGCGGGTCCTTAGAGTGGCAAAAACATCCGAAAGCTGAGATTGAGGGTCCGGTGGGTGTCTGCGCTTTTGTGCTGGGCACCCCAGGGAGGCCCGGGGGCTGGCTGGACAACGCGGTCTGCTGGGCGGGGGGGGGGGGGGGGGGTTAGAGGAGCAACTGATGCCCTTTGCACTTTGGGTAGCAAGAGTCTGAGGTGTCTCTGAGCCCTGTGCCATGTCGGGGGGGGGGGCGGGGGGGGAAGAGGAGGAGGAGGAGGAGGTGGGAAGGGCCGGGGCCTGCAGTCGTGTTCCCGGGGTGGCAGGGCAAGTGGCTTCTTCCACAGGCTGCTTGGCCTGGGCTCCCTGCACCTGGGCCTTTGGAGGACCGGCCCTGTGCTTGCCAACGCTTCCTGCAGGGACCCAGAGCTGGGAGGTTGCATCTCTCAGCCCTGGGTCGGGCAGAGCCCCAGCGGGCCATGCCCACAACCTCTCTCAGCACCGGTCCCCCAGAAGGCTCCTTGGGGACCAGGATTCTCTTGCGGTGACTCTTTAAGGTCTGGCCCCTGGATGGAGGGGCACCAGGAGTAGAGGAGCAGGAAGGGGAAGGGGGTGGCCATGCGAGGGGACACTTTGAGGCCAAGTCCCAGCTTCAGCCTGATCCTCCTGGGAACCCCGGGGTGTACGTCACACCTCCTGGTTGTCCCGCTCTGAGACAAGGAGCCGGGCTTCGCATTCCCACAGCAGCCAGTCGTGGGCTGAGGACACCTGGGGCGTTGGGAACTCCCTGGCTTCTCCTTGGTTTAACATCTGGAGCTGCTTGTGAATCGTGCCGCCACACACACCCGAGTGCAGGTGTCTTCCGCACAGACTGCGGGCCTCGCTCTTCTGAATGCCGCTAGCTGGCCACCCACCCACGGGTGAACCTGGTCAGGGTACTTTCTCTCAGGGGCAGACTCTTTTCCGGGCGGGCTACCGGTGTCTCTGTTTGCTCCTTTCTTTCTTCCATTTCGGGAAAGTCTTCCTTGCTGGGTGTGGAAATCTCCTATGCCTTCCCTCGCCTATTCTGTCAGCTTTCAAATTCTCTTTCAGTTGCCACCCTCACAGATGGATTAGGAAACTCTTTCCGGTGCACTCATTAGTGAAATGACCTCAAGGAAGCTGGAATCCAATATCTAATCGCCGATTTTTAGCGAGTCCACACGCCAGGGTGGTCGGGGTCCAATGCAGCCCCGGCCAGGCCCAGGCCCCTTGGACCGGGCCACAGGAGGACACAGAGGAGGGTCCCGGCCCCCACGGTCGCGGTGCCGGCAGTTCTCCAAGGGCTTGGGCGTTTTCCAGAGGTAGGAGATGGAGGGGACTGATTTCTTCAGCGCCCCACAAACCACGCCACCCCACCCCACCCCACCCCACCCATGGGACACATCCCCAGAGAGAGATGCCCCATACACTCGCTCCCCTCCCCCTTGCGCTGTGCCCCAGCCCTGGCCCGGGGGAATAGGCGGCAGCCCGCCCACAGGGCGGGGGGCACAGCTGAAAGGGGTTGTGGGGGAGGGCGGCCCCTGGCTGGGGTCAAAGGGCGAGCGCCCGGTGCCGGTGCGCGCGTGCGCAGTCAGCGGCGGCGACGCGCTGGGGGTGGGCAGCGGGTAGGTGAAGGAGGCCAGGCGAGGAGACGAGGGGGGCTGGGAGGGCTCCACCTTGGCGGGTCCAGCCGTGGAGGCGCATCTTGTGTGAGTGTGAGTGAGTGTGAGTGTGTGTGTGTGGAGAGAGAGACAGCCCCCCGCCCCGGCCGCCCGGCCCGGCCCGTCACCCCCGTCCCTCGGAGCCCGCCGGACCCGGCCGGCGAACTCAACAGGCCCGGCCGGGCGCGGGGCCTGGGGCGGGAGGAGGCGGCGGGGAAGCGCAGAGACGCTGGGATCTTGAGCGGGGCAGGGGCGCCCTCCGCCGTCTAGGGCCACACCACCCTGAACGCCCCCCGGTCTCCTCTGGTCTCGGAAGCTAAGCAGGGTCGGGCCTGGTTAGTACTTGGATGGGAGAAGACCGCCTGGGAATACCGGGTGCCGTAGGCTTCTTCTTCTTCTTTTTTTTTTTTTTTGCCTCTTGTTCTGTCCCCTTTCTGGGAGCGCGGCGGCGGCCCGGGGTGGGGGTCACCCCCACCCTCAGCGCCCGCCGTGGGGTGCCTGGCGCCCCAGCCCGCACCGTGGGGCCTCCTCTTGTCCCAAGCCGCGACACCGCCGCCACGCGGCAGCATGCGTGGCATCTGGACTGTCAGGTCTCAGACCAAAGGTCTGCTCTGTGGGAACCGACACGCTGGAGGAAACCTTGAGAGTCTGAGAGGGGAGGGAGTTCCAGAAGGAGGCCAGGATGTCATTTTGAGGGAGTATGGGACCAGAACTCGTCCCGTTGCTTTTGGGGTTCTATGGGCTCCACGTAGGAATCTTTGGTGGTGGCAGCTGATGTTGGGGGATCCGGAGTCACACCCAGACCTGCTCCACAGGCCTCCTTTTACTTTTCTCTTTGGAGTCGTTATTTTTAAAAAGTGTCTCTTACCTCTCTCATTGCATTTTCTTTTCTCTCTCTTTTCAAGCAGATGATGGGAGTACAAGTATTCAGGTGACATGTGTTGCCCGTGCCCCCCTCCCCCCTGTGTTCTTATTCATTTACCTCTCATGTTGTTCCAGCGTATTGTGGGGGCACCAATGTTAAGGTCGGGTACGTTGCCCTCTCCCAGCCTCCCCCCTCGGGTCAGAGCTTCAAGTGCGCCCATCCCCCAGTCGGTGCGCACCCACCCCATTCCTAATGGAGGTGTATGCCCCTCCCCTCCCCCCACCCGCCCGACACCCACCCGATGATGAAGGTGATTCCTCTCTGTCCACTTAGGTGTCCATCCGTTCGTACCCATTTGCTGGTGAGCGCGCTCACGGGGCGCTCGTGTGTCCATTCTTGGGATACTTGGCTTACTGGAACGGGTTCCAGCTCTGGCCAGGAGAACACGAGAGGCGCCCTCTCACCGCTGCTCCTCACAGCCCAATGGCACTCCGTGGTGTCCACGCGCCACATTTTATTAATGCACTCCTGGATGGATGGGCACTCGGGTCGCTTCCACATCTTTGCGATTGTGTGAATTGTGCCCTAACTGTCACCCTAACCCTTACCCAGCCCGTGTCCTCTGCCCCTGCCTGACGCACTCCTCCCCGGCCAGGCCCAGGCCCGTCACTGTCCCGGGCCCCCGCCTGACCGGCTCCTTCCCGCCCGGCCTGTCACCGTCCTCTGCCCCTGCCTGACATGCTCCTTCCCGCCCGTCCGGCCTCTCACCGTCCTCGGCCCCTGCCTGACCGGCTCCTCCGTCGCCTGGGCCTTCCAAGGGCTTGGTGTGGACGCTGCTTCCAGGAAGCCCTCCAGAAACCCGGCAGCAGGGTGGCCGCAGCAGTCTCCAGCAGCCGTCCCTAAGTCGCGTGCGGGGCCCCCGCTGTGCCGCGGGGACCCAGCCTGGTGTCTTCCCTGAGGCCCTGCGGCTGCCGCTCCCCGCAAGGGGAGAGTCGCGGAGGTGGGGACCGCCTCCTGATGGGGACGTACACGCAGCTCTCCACGTCGGATTCCGGGGCTCTCTGTCCTGCCCGAAGGCCCAGCTGGCCTGCGGGTCCTTAGAGTGGCAAAAACATCCGAAAGCTGAGATTGAGGGTCCGGTGGGTGTCTGCGCTTTTGTGCTGGGCACCCCAGGGAGGCCCGGGGGCTGGCTGGACAACGCGGTCTGCTGGGCGGGGGGGGGGGTTAGAGGAGCAACTGATGCCCTTTGCACTTTGGGTAGCAAGAGTCTGAGGTGTCTCTGAGCCCTGTGCCATGTCGGGGGGGGGGCGGGGGGGGAAGAGGAGGAGGAGGAGGAGGTGGGAAGGGCCGGGGCCTGCAGCCGTGTTCCCGGGGTGGCAGGGCAAGTGGCTTCTTCCACAGGCTGCTTGGCCTGGGCTCCCTGCACCTGGGCCTTTGGAGGACCGGCCCTGTGCTTGCCAACGCTTCCTGCAGGGACCCAGAGCTGGGAGGTTGCATCTCTCAGCCCTGGGTCGGGCAGAGCCCCAGCGGGCCATGCCCACAACCTCTCTCAGCACCGGTCCCCCAGAAGGCTCCTTGGGGACCAGGATTCTCTTGCGGTGACTCTTTAAGGTCTGGCCCCTGGATGGAGGGGCACCAGGAGTAGAGGAGCAGGAAGGGGAAGGGGGTGGCCATGCGAGGGGACACTTTGAGGCCAAGTCCCAGCTTCAGCCTGATCCTCCTGGGAACCCCGGGGTGTACGTCACACCTCCTGGTTGTCCCGCTCTGAGACAAGGAGCCGGGCTTCGCATTCCCACAGCAGCCAGTCGTGGGCTGAGGACACCTGGGGCGTTGGGAACTCCCTGGCTTCTCCTTGGTTTAACATCTGGAGCTGCTTGTGAATCGTGCCGCCACACACACCCGAGTGCAGGTGTCTTCCGCACAGACTGCGGGCCTCGCTCTTCTGAATGCCGCTAGCTGGCCACCCACCCACGGGTGAACCTGGTCAGGGTACTTTCTCTCAGGGGCAGACTCTTTTCCGGGCGGGCTACCGGTGTCTCTGTTTGCTCCTTTCTTTCTTCCATTTCGGGAAAGTCTTCCTTGCTGGGTGTGGAAATCTCCTATGCCTTCCCTCGCCTATTCTGTCAGCTTTCAAATTCTCTTTCAGTTGCCACCCTCACAGATGGATTAGGAAACTCTTTCCGGTGCACTCATTAGTGAAATGACCTCAAGGAAGCTGGAATCCAATATCTAATCGCCGATTTTTAGCGAGTCCACACGCCAGGGTGGTCGGGGTCCAATGCAGCCCCGGCCAGGCCCAGGCCCCTTGGACCGGGCCACAGGAGGACACAGAGGAGGGTCCCGGCCCCCACGGTCGCGGTGCCGGCAGTTCTCCAAGGGCTTGGGCGTTTTCCAGAGGTAGGAGATGGAGGGGACTGATTTCTTCAGCGCCCCACAAACCACGCCACCCCACCCCACCCCACCCCACCCATGGGACACATCCCCAGAGAGAGATGCCCCATACACTCGCTCCCCTCCCCCTTGCGCTGTGCCCCAGCCCTGGCCCGGGGGAATAGGCGGCAGCCCGCCCACAGGGCGGGGGGCACAGCTGAAAGGGGTTGTGGGGGAGGGCGGCCCCTGGCTGGGGTCAAAGGGCGAGCGCCCGGTGCCGGTGCGCGCGTGCGCAGTCAGCGGCGGCGACGCGCTGGGGGTGGGCAGCGGGTAGGTGAAGGAGGCCAGGCGAGGAGACGAGGGGGGCTGGGAGGGCTCCACCTTGGCGGGTCCAGCCGTGGAGGCGCATCTTGTGTGAGTGTGAGTGAGTGTGAGTGTGTGTGTGTGGAGAGAGAGACAGCCCCCCGCCCCGGCCGCCCGGCCCGGCCCGTCACCCCCGTCCCTCGGAGCCCGCCGGACCCGGCCGGCGAACTCAACAGGCCCGGCCGGGCGCGGGGCCTGGGGCGGGAGGAGGCGGCGGGGAAGCGCAGAGACGCTGGGATCTTGAGCGGGGCAGGGGCGCCCTCCGCCGTCTAGGGCCACACCACCCTGAACGCCCCCCGGTCTCCTCTGGTCTCGGAAGCTAAGCAGGGTCGGGCCTGGTTAGTACTTGGATGGGAGAAGACCGCCTGGGAATACCGGGTGCCGTAGGCTTCTTCTTCTTCTTTTTTTTTTTTTTTTGCCTCTTGTTCTGTCCCCTTTCTGGGAGCGCGGCGGCGGCCCGGGGTGGGGGTCACCCCCACCCTCAGCGCCCGCCGTGGGGTGCCTGGCGCCCCAGCCCGCACCGTGGGGCCTCCTCTTGTCCCAAGCCGCGACACCGCCGCCACGCGGCAGCATGCGTGGCATCTGGACTGTCAGGTCTCAGACCAAAGGTCTGCTCTGTGGGAACCGACACGCTGGAGGAAACCTTGAGAGTCTGAGAGGGGAGGGAGTTCCAGAAGGAGGCCAGGATGTCATTTTGAGGGAGTATGGGACCAGAACTCGTCCCGTTGCTTTTGGGGTTCTATGGGCTCCACGTAGGAATCTTTGGTGGTGGCAGCTGATGTTGGGGGATCCGGAGTCACACCCAGACCTGCTCCACAGGCCTCCTTTTACTTTTCTCTTTGGAGTCGTTATTTTTAAAAAGTGTCTCTTACCTCTCTCATTGCATTTTCTTTTCTCTCTCTTTTCAAGCAGATGATGGGAGTACAAGTATTCAGGTGACATGTGTTGCCCGTGCCCCCCTCCCCCCTGTGTTCTTATTCATTTACCTCTCATGTTGTTCCAGCGTATTGTGGGGGCACCAATGTTAAGGTCGGGTACGTTGCCCTCTCCCAGCCTCCCCCCTCGGGTCAGAGCTTCAAGTGCGCCCATCCCCCAGTCGGTGCGCACCCACCCCATTCCTAATGGAGGTGTATGCCCCTCCCCTCCCCCCACCCGCCCGACACCCACCCGATGATGAAGGTGATTCCTCTCTGTCCACTTAGGTGTCCATCCGTTCGTACCCATTTGCTGGTGAGCGCGCTCACGGGGCGCTCGTGTGTCCATTCTTGGGATACTTGGCTTACTGGAACGGGTTCCAGCTCTGGCCAGGAGAACACGAGAGGCGCCCTCTCACCGCTGCTCCTCACAGCCCAATGGCACTCCGTGGTGTCCACGCGCCACATTTTATTAATGCACTCCTGGATGGATGGGCACTCGGGTCGCTTCCACATCTTTGCGATTGTGTGAATTGTGCCCTAACTGTCACCCTAACCCTTACCCAGCCCGTGTCCTCTGCCCCTGCCTGACGCACTCCTCCCCGGCCAGGCCCAGGCCCGTCACTGTCCCGGGCCCCCGCCTGACCGGCTCCTTCCCGCCCGGCCTGTCACCGTCCTCTGCCCCTGCCTGACATGCTCCTTCCCGCCCGTCCGGCCTCTCACCGTCCTCGGCCCCTGCCTGACCGGCTCCTCCGTCGCCTGGGCCTTCCAAGGGCTTGGTGTGGACGCTGCTTCCAGGAAGCCCTCCAGAAACCCGGCAGCAGGGTGGCCGCAGCAGTCTCCAGCAGCCGTCCCTAAGTCGCGTGCGGGGCCCCCGCTGTGCCGCGGGGACCCAGCCTGGTGTCTTCCCTGAGGCCCTGCGGCTGCCGCTCCCCGCAAGGGGAGAGTCGCGGAGGTGGGGACCGCCTCCTGATGGGGACGTACACGCAGCTCTCCACGTCGGATTCCGGGGCTCTCTGTCCTGCCCGAAGGCCCAGCTGGCCTGCGGGTCCTTAGAGTGGCAAAAACATCCGAAAGCTGAGATTGAGGGTCCGGTGGGTGTCTGCGCTTTTGTGCTGGGCACCCCAGGGAGGCCCGGGGGCTGGCTGGACAACGCGGTCTGCTGGGCGGGGGGGGGGGGGGGGGGGGTTAGAGGAGCAACTGATGCCCTTTGCACTTTGGGTAGCAAGAGTCTGAGGTGTCTCTGAGCCCTGTGCCATGTCGGGGGGGGGGCGGGGGGGGAAGAGGAGGAGGAGGAGGAGGTGGGAAGGGCCGGGGCCTGCAGTCGTGTTCCCGGGGTGGCAGGGCAAGTGGCTTCTTCCACAGGCTGCTTGGCCTGGGCTCCCTGCACCTGGGCCTTTGGAGGACCGGCCCTGTGCTTGCCAACGCTTCCTGCAGGGACCCAGAGCTGGGAGGTTGCATCTCTCAGCCCTGGGTCGGGCAGAGCCCCAGCGGGCCATGCCCACAACCTCTCTCAGCACCGGTCCCCCAGAAGGCTCCTTGGGGACCAGGATTCTCTTGCGGTGACTCTTTAAGGTCTGGCCCCTGGATGGAGGGGCACCAGGAGTAGAGGAGCAGGAAGGGGAAGGGGGTGGCCATGCGAGGGGACACTTTGAGGCCAAGTCCCAGCTTCAGCCTGATCCTCCTGGGAACCCCGGGGTGTACGTCACACCTCCTGGTTGTCCCGCTCTGAGACAAGGAGCCGGGCTTCGCATTCCCACAGCAGCCAGTCGTGGGCTGAGGACACCTGGGGCGTTGGGAACTCCCTGGCTTCTCCTTGGTTTAACATCTGGAGCTGCTTGTGAATCGTGCCGCCACACACACCCGAGTGCAGGTGTCTTCCGCACAGACTGCGGGCCTCGCTCTTCTGAATGCCGCTAGCTGGCCACCCACCCACGGGTGAACCTGGTCAGGGTACTTTCTCTCAGGGGCAGACTCTTTTCCGGGCGGGCTACCGGTGTCTCTGTTTGCTCCTTTCTTTCTTCCATTTCGGGAAAGTCTTCCTTGCTGGGTGTGGAAATCTCCTATGCCTTCCCTCGCCTATTCTGTCAGCTTTCAAATTCTCTTTCAGTTGCCACCCTCACAGATGGATTAGGAAACTCTTTCCGGTGCACTCATTAGTGAAATGACCTCAAGGAAGCTGGAATCCAATATCTAATCGCCGATTTTTAGCGAGTCCACACGCCAGGGTGGTCGGGGTCCAATGCAGCCCCGGCCAGGCCCAGGCCCCTTGGACCGGGCCACAGGAGGACACAGAGGAGGGTCCCGGCCCCCACGGTCGCGGTGCCGGCAGTTCTCCAAGGGCTTGGGCGTTTTCCAGAGGTAGGAGATGGAGGGGACTGATTTCTTCAGCGCCCCACAAACCACGCCACCCCACCCCACCCCACCCCACCCATGGGACACATCCCCAGAGAGAGATGCCCCATACACTCGCTCCCCTCCCCCTTGCGCTGTGCCCCAGCCCTGGCCCGGGGGAATAGGCGGCAGCCCGCCCACAGGGCGGGGGGCACAGCTGAAAGGGGTTGTGGGGGAGGGCGGCCCCTGGCTGGGGTCAAAGGGCGAGCGCCCGGTGCCGGTGCGCGCGTGCGCAGTCAGCGGCGGCGACGCGCTGGGGGTGGGCAGCGGGTAGGTGAAGGAGGCCAGGCGAGGAGACGAGGGGGGCTGGGAGGGCTCCACCTTGGCGGGTCCAGCCGTGGAGGCGCATCTTGTGTGAGTGTGAGTGAGTGTGAGTGTGTGTGTGTGGAGAGAGAGACAGCCCCCCGCCCCGGCCGCCCGGCCCGGCCCGTCACCCCCGTCCCTCGGAGCCCGCCGGACCCGGCCGGCGAACTCAACAGGCCCGGCCGGGCGCGGGGCCTGGGGCGGGAGGAGGCGGCGGGGAAGCGCAGAGACGCTGGGATCTTGAGCGGGGCAGGGGCGCCCTCCGCCGTCTAGGGCCACACCACCCTGAACGCCCCCCGGTCTCCTCTGGTCTCGGAAGCTAAGCAGGGTCGGGCCTGGTTAGTACTTGGATGGGAGAAGACCGCCTGGGAATACCGGGTGCCGTAGGCTTCTTCTTCTTCTTTTTTTTTTTTTTTTGCCTCTTGTTCTGTCCCCTTTCTGGGAGCGCGGCGGCGGCCCGGGGTGGGGGTCACCCCCACCCTCAGCGCCCGCCGTGGGGTGCCTGGCGCCCCAGCCCGCACCGTGGGGCCTCCTCTTGTCCCAAGCCGCGACACCGCCGCCACGCGGCAGCATGCGTGGCATCTGGACTGTCAGGTCTCAGACCAAAGGTCTGCTCTGTGGGAACCGACACGCTGGAGGAAACCTTGAGAGTCTGAGAGGGGAGGGAGTTCCAGAAGGAGGCCAGGATGTCATTTTGAGGGAGTATGGGACCAGAACTCGTCCCGTTGCTTTTGGGGTTCTATGGGCTCCACGTAGGAATCTTTGGTGGTGGCAGCTGATGTTGGGGGATCCGGAGTCACACCCAGACCTGCTCCACAGGCCTCCTTTTACTTTTCTCTTTGGAGTCGTTATTTTTAAAAAGTGTCTCTTACCTCTCTCATTGCATTTTCTTTTCTCTCTCTTTTCAAGCAGATGATGGGAGTACAAGTATTCAGGTGACATGTGTTGCCCGTGCCCCCCTCCCCCCTGTGTTCTTATTCATTTACCTCTCATGTTGTTCCAGCGTATTGTGGGGGCACCAATGTTAAGGTCGGGTACGTTGCCCTCTCCCAGCCTCCCCCCTCGGGTCAGAGCTTCAAGTGCGCCCATCCCCCAGTCGGTGCGCACCCACCCCATTCCTAATGGAGGTGTATGCCCCTCCCCTCCCCCCACCCGCCCGACACCCACCCGATGATGAAGGTGATTCCTCTCTGTCCACTTAGGTGTCCATCCGTTCGTACCCATTTGCTGGTGAGCGCGCTCACGGGGCGCTCGTGTGTCCATTCTTGGGATACTTGGCTTACTGGAACGGGTTCCAGCTCTGGCCAGGAGAACACGAGAGGCGCCCTCTCACCGCTGCTCCTCACAGCCCAATGGCACTCCGTGGTGTCCACGCGCCACATTTTATTAATGCACTCCTGGATGGATGGGCACTCGGGTCGCTTCCACATCTTTGCGATTGTGTGAATTGTGCCCTAACTGTCACCCTAACCCTTACCCAGCCCGTGTCCTCTGCCCCTGCCTGACGCACTCCTCCCCGGCCAGGCCCAGGCCCGTCACTGTCCCGGGCCCCCGCCTGACCGGCTCCTTCCCGCCCGGCCTGTCACCGTCCTCTGCCCCTGCCTGACATGCTCCTTCCCGCCCGTCCGGCCTCTCACCGTCCTCGGCCCCTGCCTGACCGGCTCCTCCGTCGCCTGGGCCTTCCAAGGGCTTGGTGTGGACGCTGCTTCCAGGAAGCCCTCCAGAAACCCGGCAGCAGGGTGGCCGCAGCAGTCTCCAGCAGCCGTCCCTAAGTCGCGTGCGGGGCCCCCGCTGTGCCGCGGGGACCCAGCCTGGTGTCTTCCCTGAGGCCCTGCGGCTGCCGCTCCCCGCAAGGGGAGAGTCGCGGAGGTGGGGACCGCCTCCTGATGGGGACGTACACGCAGCTCTCCACGTCGGATTCCGGGGCTCTCTGTCCTGCCCGAAGGCCCAGCTGGCCTGCGGGTCCTTAGAGTGGCAAAAACATCCGAAAGCTGAGATTGAGGGTCCGGTGGGTGTCTGCGCTTTTGTGCTGGGCACCCCAGGGAGGCCCGGGGGCTGGCTGGACAACGCGGTCTGCTGGGCGGGGGGGGGGGGTTAGAGGAGCAACTGATGCCCTTTGCACTTTGGGTAGCAAGAGTCTGAGGTGTCTCTGAGCCCTGTGCCATGTCGGGGGGGGGCGGGGGGGGGAAGAGGAGGAGGAGGAGGAGGTGGGAAGGGCCGGGGCCTGCAGCCGTGTTCCCGGGGTGGCAGGGCAAGTGGCTTCTTCCACAGGCTGCTTGGCCTGGGCTCCCTGCACCTGGGCCTTTGGAGGACCGGCCCTGTGCTTGCCAACGCTTCCTGCAGGGACCCAGAGCTGGGAGGTTGCATCTCTCAGCCCTGGGTCGGGCAGAGCCCCAGCGGGCCATGCCCACAACCTCTCTCAGCACCGGTCCCCCAGAAGGCTCCTTGGGGACCAGGATTCTCTTGCGGTGACTCTTTAAGGTCTGGCCCCTGGATGGAGGGGCACCAGGAGTAGAGGAGCAGGAAGGGGAAGGGGGTGGCCATGCGAGGGGACACTTTGAGGCCAAGTCCCAGCTTCAGCCTGATCCTCCTGGGAACCCCGGGGTGTACGTCACACCTCCTGGTTGTCCCGCTCTGAGACAAGGAGCCGGGCTTCGCATTCCCACAGCAGCCAGTCGTGGGCTGAGGACACCTGGGGCGTTGGGAACTCCCTGGCTTCTCCTTGGTTTAACATCTGGAGCTGCTTGTGAATCGTGCCGCCACACACACCCGAGTGCAGGTGTCTTCCGCACAGACTGCGGGCCTCGCTCTTCTGAATGCCGCTAGCTGGCCACCCACCCACGGGAGAACCTGGTCAGGGTACTTTCTCTCAGGGGCAGACTCTTTTCCGGGCGGGCTACCGGTGTCTCTGTTTGCTCCTTTCTTTCTTCCATTTCGGGAAAGTCTTCCTTGCTGGGTGTGGAAATCTCCTATGCCTTCCCTCGCCTATTCTGTCAGCTTTCAAATTCTCTTTCAGTTGCCACCCTCACAGATGGATTAGGAAACTCTTTCCGGTGCACTCATTAGTGAAATGACCTCAAGGAAGCTGGAATCCAATATCTAATCGCCGATTTTTAGCGAGTCCACACGCCAGGGTGGTCGGGGTCCAATGCAGCCCCGGCCAGGCCCAGGCCCCTTGGACCGGGCCACAGGAGGACACAGAGGAGGGTCCCGGCCCCCACGGTCGCGGTGCCGGCAGTTCTCCAAGGGCTTGGGCGTTTTCCAGAGGTAGGAGATGGAGGGGACTGATTTCTTCAGCGCCCCACAAACCACGCCACCCCACCCCACCCCACCCCACCCATGGGACACATCCCCAGAGAGAGATGCCCCATACACTCGCTCCCCTCCCCCTTGCGCTGTGCCCCAGCCCTGGCCCGGGGGAATAGGCGGCAGCCCGCCCACAGGGCGGGGGGCACAGCTGAAAGGGGTTGTGGGGGAGGGCGGCCCCTGGCTGGGGTCAAAGGGCGAGCGCCCGGTGCCGGTGCGCGCGTGCGCAGTCAGCGGCGGCGACGCGCTGGGGGTGGGCAGCGGGTAGGTGAAGGAGGCCAGGCGAGGAGACGAGGGGGGCTGGGAGGGCTCCACCTTGGCGGGTCCAGCCGTGGAGGCGCATCTTGTGTGAGTGTGAGTGAGTGTGAGTGTGTGTGTGTGGAGAGAGAGACAGCCCCCCGCCCCGGCCGCCCGGCCCGGCCCGTCACCCCCGTCCCTCGGAGCCCGCCGGACCCGGCCGGCGAACTCAACAGGCCCGGCCGGGCGCGGGGCCTGGGGCGGGAGGAGGCGGCGGGGAAGCGCAGAGACGCTGGGATCTTGAGCGGGGCAGGGGCGCCCTCCGCCGTCTAGGGCCACACCACCCTGAACGCCCCCCGGTCTCCTCTGGTCTCGGAAGCTAAGCAGGGTCGGGCCTGGTTAGTACTTGGATGGGAGAAGACCGCCTGGGAATACCGGGTGCCGTAGGCTTCTTCTTCTTCTTTTTTTTTTTTTTTTGCCTCTTGTTCTGTCCCCTTTCTGGGAGCGCGGCGGCGGCCCGGGGTGGGGGTCACCCCCACCCTCAGCGCCCGCCGTGGGGTGCCTGGCGCCCCAGCCCGCACCGTGGGGCCTCCTCTTGTCCCAAGCCGCGACACCGCCGCCACGCGGCAGCATGCGTGGCATCTGGACTGTCAGGTCTCAGACCAAAGGTCTGCTCTGTGGGAACCGACACGCTGGAGGAAACCTTGAGAGTCTGAGAGGGGAGGGAGTTCCAGAAGGAGGCCAGGATGTCATTTTGAGGGAGTATGGGACCAGAACTCGTCCCGTTGCTTTTGGGGTTCTATGGGCTCCACGTAGGAATCTTTGGTGGTGGCAGCTGATGTTGGGGGATCCGGAGTCACACCCAGACCTGCTCCACAGGCCTCCTTTTACTTTTCTCTTTGGAGTCGTTATTTTTAAAAAGTGTCTCTTACCTCTCTCATTGCATTTTCTTTTCTCTCTCTTTTCAAGCAGATGATGGGAGTACAAGTATTCAGGTGACATGTGTTGCCCGTGCCCCCCTCCCCCCTGTGTTCTTATTCATTTACCTCTCATGTTGTTCCAGCGTATTGTGGGGGCACCAATGTTAAGGTCGGGTACGTTGCCCTCTCCCAGCCTCCCCCCTCGGGTCAGAGCTTCAAGTGCGCCCATCCCCCAGTCGGTGCGCACCCACCCCATTCCTAATGGAGGTGTATGCCCCTCCCCTCCCCCCACCCGCCCGACACCCACCCGATGATGAAGGTGATTCCTCTCTGTCCACTTAGGTGTCCATCCGTTCGTACCCATTTGCTGGTGAGCGCGCTCACGGGGCGCTCGTGTGTCCATTCTTGGGATACTTGGCTTACTGGAACGGGTTCCAGCTCTGGCCAGGAGAACACGAGAGGCGCCCTCTCACCGCTGCTCCTCACAGCCCAATGGCACTCCGTGGTGTCCACGCGCCACATTTTATTAATGCACTCCTGGATGGATGGGCACTCGGGTCGCTTCCACATCTTTGCGATTGTGTGAATTGTGCCCTAACTGTCACCCTAACCCTTACCCAGCCCGTGTCCTCTGCCCCTGCCTGACGCACTCCTCCCCGGCCAGGCCCAGGCCCGTCACTGTCCCGGGCCCCCGCCTGACCGGCTCCTTCCCGCCCGGCCTGTCACCGTCCTCTGCCCCTGCCTGACATGCTCCTTCCCGCCCGTCCGGCCTCTCACCGTCCTCGGCCCCTGCCTGACCGGCTCCTCCGTCGCCTGGGCCTTCCAAGGGCTTGGTGTGGACGCTGCTTCCAGGAAGCCCTCCAGAAACCCGGCAGCAGGGTGGCCGCAGCAGTCTCCAGCAGCCGTCCCTAAGTCGCGTGCGGGGCCCCCGCTGTGCCGCGGGGACCCAGCCTGGTGTCTTCCCTGAGGCCCTGCGGCTGCCGCTCCCCGCAAGGGGAGAGTCGCGGAGGTGGGGACCGCCTCCTGATGGGGACGTACACGCAGCTCTCCACGTCGGATTCCGGGGCTCTCTGTCCTGCCCGAAGGCCCAGCTGGCCTGCGGGTCCTTAGAGTGGCAAAAACATCCGAAAGCTGAGATTGAGGGTCCGGTGGGTGTCTGCGCTTTTGTGCTGGGCACCCCAGGGAGGCCCGGGGGCTGGCTGGACAACGCGGTCTGCTGGGCGGGGGGGGGGGGGGGGGGGGTTAGAGGAGCAACTGATGCCCTTTGCACTTTGGGTAGCAAGAGTCTGAGGTGTCTCTGAGCCCTGTGCCATGTCGGGGGGGGGGCGGGGGGGGAAGAGGAGGAGGAGGAGGAGGTGGGAAGGGCCGGGGCCTGCAGTCGTGTTCCCGGGGTGGCAGGGCAAGTGGCTTCTTCCACAGGCTGCTTGGCCTGGGCTCCCTGCACCTGGGCCTTTGGAGGACCGGCCCTGTGCTTGCCAACGCTTCCTGCAGGGACCCAGAGCTGGGAGGTTGCATCTCTCAGCCCTGGGTCGGGCAGAGCCCCAGCGGGCCATGCCCACAACCTCTCTCAGCACCGGTCCCCCAGAAGGCTCCTTGGGGACCAGGATTCTCTTGCGGTGACTCTTTAAGGTCTGGCCCCTGGATGGAGGGGCACCAGGAGTAGAGGAGCAGGAAGGGGAAGGGGGTGGCCATGCGAGGGGACACTTTGAGGCCAAGTCCCAGCTTCAGCCTGATCCTCCTGGGAACCCCGGGGTGTACGTCACACCTCCTGGTTGTCCCGCTCTGAGACAAGGAGCCGGGCTTCGCATTCCCACAGCAGCCAGTCGTGGGCTGAGGACACCTGGGGCGTTGGGAACTCCCTGGCTTCTCCTTGGTTTAACATCTGGAGCTGCTTGTGAATCGTGCCGCCACACACACCCGAGTGCAGGTGTCTTCCGCACAGACTGCGGGCCTCGCTCTTCTGAATGCCGCTAGCTGGCCACCCACCCACGGGTGAACCTGGTCAGGGTACTTTCTCTCAGGGGCAGACTCTTTTCCGGGCGGGCTACCGGTGTCTCTGTTTGCTCCTTTCTTTCTTCCATTTCGGGAAAGTCTTCCTTGCTGGGTGTGGAAATCTCCTATGCCTTCCCTCGCCTATTCTGTCAGCTTTCAAATTCTCTTTCAGTTGCCACCCTCACAGATGGATTAGGAAACTCTTTCCGGTGCACTCATTAGTGAAATGACCTCAAGGAAGCTGGAATCCAATATCTAATCGCCGATTTTTAGCGAGTCCACACGCCAGGGTGGTCGGGGTCCAATGCAGCCCCGGCCAGGCCCAGGCCCCTTGGACCGGGCCACAGGAGGACACAGAGGAGGGTCCCGGCCCCCACGGTCGCGGTGCCGGCAGTTCTCCAAGGGCTTGGGCGTTTTCCAGAGGTAGGAGATGGAGGGGACTGATTTCTTCAGCGCCCCACAAACCACGCCACCCCACCCCACCCCACCCCACCCATGGGACACATCCCCAGAGAGAGATGCCCCATACACTCGCTCCCCTCCCCCTTGCGCTGTGCCCCAGCCCTGGCCCGGGGGAATAGGCGGCAGCCCGCCCACAGGGCGGGGGGCACAGCTGAAAGGGGTTGTGGGGGAGGGCGGCCCCTGGCTGGGGTCAAAGGGCGAGCGCCCGGTGCCGGTGCGCGCGTGCGCAGTCAGCGGCGGCGACGCGCTGGGGGTGGGCAGCGGGTAGGTGAAGGAGGCCAGGCGAGGAGACGAGGGGGGCTGGGAGGGCTCCACCTTGGCGGGTCCAGCCGTGGAGGCGCATCTTGTGTGAGTGTGAGTGAGTGTGAGTGTGTGTGTGTGGAGAGAGAGACAGCCCCCCGCCCCGGCCGCCCGGCCCGGCCCGTCACCCCCGTCCCTCGGAGCCCGCCGGACCCGGCCGGCGAACTCAACAGGCCCGGCCGGGCGCGGGGCCTGGGGCGGGAGGAGGCGGCGGGGAAGCGCAGAGACGCTGGGATCTTGAGCGGGGCAGGGGCGCCCTCCGCCGTCTAGGGCCACACCACCCTGAACGCCCCCCGGTCTCCTCTGGTCTCGGAAGCTAAGCAGGGTCGGGCCTGGTTAGTACTTGGATGGGAGAAGACCGCCTGGGAATACCGGGTGCCGTAGGCTTCTTCTTCTTCTTTTTTTTTTTTTTTTGCCTCTTGTTCTGTCCCCTTTCTGGGAGCGCGGCGGCGGCCCGGGGTGGGGGTCACCCCCACCCTCAGCGCCCGCCGTGGGGTGCCTGGCGCCCCAGCCCGCACCGTGGGGCCTCCTCTTGTCCCAAGCCGCGACACCGCCGCCACGCGGCAGCATGCGTGGCATCTGGACTGTCAGGTCTCAGACCAAAGGTCTGCTCTGTGGGAACCGACACGCTGGAGGAAACCTTGAGAGTCTGAGAGGGGAGGGAGTTCCAGAAGGAGGCCAGGATGTCATTTTGAGGGAGTATGGGACCAGAACTCGTCCCGTTGCTTTTGGGGTTCTATGGGCTCCACGTAGGAATCTTTGGTGGTGGCAGCTGATGTTGGGGGATCCGGAGTCACACCCAGACCTGCTCCACAGGCCTCCTTTTACTTTTCTCTTTGGAGTCGTTATTTTTAAAAAGTGTCTCTTACCTCTCTCATTGCATTTTCTTTTCTCTCTCTTTTCAAGCAGATGATGGGAGTACAAGTATTCAGGTGACATGTGTTGCCCGTGCCCCCCTCCCCCCTGTGTTCTTATTCATTTACCTCTCATGTTGTTCCAGCGTATTGTGGGGGCACCAATGTTAAGGTCGGGTACGTTGCCCTCTCCCAGCCTCCCCCCTCGGGTCAGAGCTTCAAGTGCGCCCATCCCCCAGTCGGTGCGCACCCACCCCATTCCTAATGGAGGTGTATGCCCCTCCCCTCCCCCCACCCGCCCGACACCCACCCGATGATGAAGGTGATTCCTCTCTGTCCACTTAGGTGTCCATCCGTTCGTACCCATTTGCTGGTGAGCGCGCTCACGGGGCGCTCGTGTGTCCATTCTTGGGATACTTGGCTTACTGGAACGGGTTCCAGCTCTGGCCAGGAGAACACGAGAGGCGCCCTCTCACCGCTGCTCCTCACAGCCCAATGGCACTCCGTGGTGTCCACGCGCCACATTTTATTAATGCACTCCTGGATGGATGGGCACTCGGGTCGCTTCCACATCTTTGCGATTGTGTGAATTGTGCCCTAACTGTCACCCTAACCCTTACCCAGCCCGTGTCCTCTGCCCCTGCCTGACGCACTCCTCCCCGGCCAGGCCCAGGCCCGTCACTGTCCCGGGCCCCCGCCTGACCGGCTCCTTCCCGCCCGGCCTGTCACCGTCCTCTGCCCCTGCCTGACATGCTCCTTCCCGCCCGTCCGGCCTCTCACCGTCCTCGGCCCCTGCCTGACCGGCTCCTCCGTCGCCTGGGCCTTCCAAGGGCTTGGTGTGGACGCTGCTTCCAGGAAGCCCTCCAGAAACCCGGCAGCAGGGTGGCCGCAGCAGTCTCCAGCAGCCGTCCCTAAGTCGCGTGCGGGGCCCCCGCTGTGCCGCGGGGACCCAGCCTGGTGTCTTCCCTGAGGCCCTGCGGCTGCCGCTCCCCGCAAGGGGAGAGTCGCGGAGGTGGGGACCGCCTCCTGATGGGGACGTACACGCAGCTCTCCACGTCGGATTCCGGGGCTCTCTGTCCTGCCCGAAGGCCCAGCTGGCCTGCGGGTCCTTAGAGTGGCAAAAACATCCGAAAGCTGAGATTGAGGGTCCGGTGGGTGTCTGCGCTTTTGTGCTGGGCACCCCAGGGAGGCCCGGGGGCTGGCTGGACAACGCGGTCTGCTGGGCGGGGGGGGGGGGGGGGGTTAGAGGAGCAACTGATGCCCTTTGCACTTTGGGTAGCAAGAGTCTGAGGTGTCTCTGAGCCCTGTGCCATGTCGGGGGGGGGGGCGGGGGGGGAAGAGGAGGAGGAGGAGGAGGTGGGAGGGCCGGGGCCTGCAGTCGTGTTCCCGGGGTGGCAGGGCAAGTGGCTTCTTCCACAGGCTGCTTGGCCTGGGCTCCCTGCACCTGGGCCTTTGGAGGACCGGCCCTGTGCTTGCCAACGCTTCCTGCAGGGACCCAGAGCTGGGAGGTTGCATCTCTCAGCCCTGGGTCGGGCAGAGCCCCAGCGGGCCATGCCCACAACCTCTCTCAGCACCGGTCCCCCAGAAGGCTCCTTGGGGACCAGGATTCTCTTGCGGTGACTCTTTAAGGTCTGGCCCCTGGATGGAGGGGCACCAGGAGTAGAGGAGCAGGAAGGGGAAGGGGGTGGCCATGCGAGGGGACACTTTGAGGCCAAGTCCCAGCTTCAGCCTGATCCTCCTGGGAACCCCGGGGTGTACGTCACACCTCCTGGTTGTCCCGCTCTGAGACAAGGAGCCGGGCTTCGCATTCCCACAGCAGCCAGTCGTGGGCTGAGGACACCTGGGGCGTTGGGAACTCCCTGGCTTCTCCTTGGTTTAACATCTGGAGCTGCTTGTGAATCGTGCCGCCACACACACCCGAGTGCAGGTGTCTTCCGCACAGACTGCGGGCCTCGCTCTTCTGAATGCCGCTAGCTGGCCACCCACCCACGGGTGAACCTGGTCAGGGTACTTTCTCTCAGGGGCAGACTCTTTTCCGGGCGGGCTACCGGTGTCTCTGTTTGCTCCTTTCTTTCTTCCATTTCGGGAAAGTCTTCCTTGCTGGGTGTGGAAATCTCCTATGCCTTCCCTCGCCTATTCTGTCAGCTTTCAAATTCTCTTTCAGTTGCCACCCTCACAGATGGATTAGGAAACTCTTTCCGGTGCACTCATTAGTGAAATGACCTCAAGGAAGCTGGAATCCAATATCTAATCGCCGATTTTTAGCGAGTCCACACGCCAGGGTGGTCGGGGTCCAATGCAGCCCCGGCCAGGCCCAGGCCCCTTGGACCGGGCCACAGGAGGACACAGAGGAGGGTCCCGGCCCCCACGGTCGCGGTGCCGGCAGTTCTCCAAGGGCTTGGGCGTTTTCCAGAGGTAGGAGATGGAGGGGACTGATTTCTTCAGCGCCCCACAAACCACGCCACCCCACCCCACCCCACCCCACCCATGGGACACATCCCCAGAGAGAGATGCCCCATACACTCGCTCCCCTCCCCCTTGCGCTGTGCCCCAGCCCTGGCCCGGGGGAATAGGCGGCAGCCCGCCCACAGGGCGGGGGGCACAGCTGAAAGGGGTTGTGGGGGAGGGCGGCCCCTGGCTGGGGTCAAAGGGCGAGCGCCCGGTGCCGGTGCGCGCGTGCGCAGTCAGCGGCGGCGACGCGCTGGGGGTGGGCAGCGGGTAGGTGAAGGAGGCCAGGCGAGGAGACGAGGGGGGCTGGGAGGGCTCCACCTTGGCGGGTCCAGCCGTGGAGGCGCATCTTGTGTGAGTGTGAGTGAGTGTGAGTGTGTGTGTGTGGAGAGAGAGACAGCCCCCCGCCCCGGCCGCCCGGCCCGGCCCGTCACCCCCGTCCCTCGGAGCCCGCCGGACCCGGCCGGCGAACTCAACAGGCCCGGCCGGGCGCGGGGCCTGGGGCGGGAGGAGGCGGCGGGGAAGCGCAGAGACGCTGGGATCTTGAGCGGGGCAGGGGCGCCCTCCGCCGTCTAGGGCCACACCACCCTGAACGCCCCCCGGTCTCCTCTGGTCTCGGAAGCTAAGCAGGGTCGGGCCTGGTTAGTACTTGGATGGGAGAAGACCGCCTGGGAATACCGGGTGCCGTAGGCTTCTTCTTCTTCTTTTTTTTTTTTTTTGCCTCTTGTTCTGTCCCCTTTCTGGGAGCGCGGCGGCGGCCCGGGGTGGGGGTCACCCCCACCCTCAGCGCCCGCCGTGGGGTGCCTGGCGCCCCAGCCCGCACCGTGGGGCCTCCTCTTGTCCCAAGCCGCGACACCGCCGCCACGCGGCAGCATGCGTGGCATCTGGACTGTCAGGTCTCAGACCAAAGGTCTGCTCTGTGGGAACCGACACGCTGGAGGAAACCTTGAGAGTCTGAGAGGGGAGGGAGTTCCAGAAGGAGGCCAGGATGTCATTTTGAGGGAGTATGGGACCAGAACTCGTCCCGTTGCTTTTGGGGTTCTATGGGCTCCACGTAGGAATCTTTGGTGGTGGCAGCTGATGTTGGGGGATCCGGAGTCACACCCAGACCTGCTCCACAGGCCTCCTTTTACTTTTCTCTTTGGAGTCGTTATTTTTAAAAAGTGTCTCTTACCTCTCTCATTGCATTTTCTTTTCTCTCTCTTTTCAAGCAGATGATGGGAGTACAAGTATTCAGGTGACATGTGTTGCCCGTGCCCCCCTCCCCCCTGTGTTCTTATTCATTTACCTCTCATGTTGTTCCAGCGTATTGTGGGGGCACCAATGTTAAGGTCGGGTACGTTGCCCTCTCCCAGCCTCCCCCCTCGGGTCAGAGCTTCAAGTGCGCCCATCCCCCAGTCGGTGCGCACCCACCCCATTCCTAATGGAGGTGTATGCCCCTCCCCTCCCCCCACCCGCCCGACACCCACCCGATGATGAAGGTGATTCCTCTCTGTCCACTTAGGTGTCCATCCGTTCGTACCCATTTGCTGGTGAGCGCGCTCACGGGGCGCTCGTGTGTCCATTCTTGGGATACTTGGCTTACTGGAACGGGTTCCAGCTCTGGCCAGGAGAACACGAGAGGCGCCCTCTCACCGCTGCTCCTCACAGCCCAATGGCACTCCGTGGTGTCCACGCGCCACATTTTATTAATGCACTCCTGGATGGATGGGCACTCGGGTCGCTTCCACATCTTTGCGATTGTGTGAATTGTGCCCTAACTGTCACCCTAACCCTTACCCAGCCCGTGTCCTCTGCCCCTGCCTGACGCACTCCTCCCCGGCCAGGCCCAGGCCCGTCACTGTCCCGGGCCCCCGCCTGACCGGCTCCTTCCCGCCCGGCCTGTCACCGTCCTCTGCCCCTGCCTGACATGCTCCTTCCCGCCCGTCCGGCCTCTCACCGTCCTCGGCCCCTGCCTGACCGGCTCCTCCGTCGCCTGGGCCTTCCAAGGGCTTGGTGTGGACGCTGCTTCCAGGAAGCCCTCCAGAAACCCGGCAGCAGGGTGGCCGCAGCAGTCTCCAGCAGCCGTCCCTAAGTCGCGTGCGGGGCCCCCGCTGTGCCGCGGGGACCCAGCCTGGTGTCTTCCCTGAGGCCCTGCGGCTGCCGCTCCCCGCAAGGGGAGAGTCGCGGAGGTGGGGACCGCCTCCTGATGGGGACGTACACGCAGCTCTCCACGTCGGATTCCGGGGCTCTCTGTCCTGCCCGAAGGCCCAGCTGGCCTGCGGGTCCTTAGAGTGGCAAAAACATCCGAAAGCTGAGATTGAGGGTCCGGTGGGTGTCTGCGCTTTTGTGCTGGGCACCCCAGGGAGGCCCGGGGGCTGGCTGGACAACGCGGTCTGCTGGGCGGGGGGGGGGGGGGGGGTTAGAGGAGCAACTGATGCCCTTTGCACTTTGGGTAGCAAGAGTCTGAGGTGTCTCTGAGCCCTGTGCCATGTCGGGGGGGGGGGCGGGGGGGGAAGAGGAGGAGGAGGAGGAGGTGGGAAGGGCCGGGGCCTGCAGTCGTGTTCCCGGGGTGGCAGGGCAAGTGGCTTCTTCCACAGGCTGCTTGGCCTGGGCTCCCTGCACCTGGGCCTTTGGAGGACCGGCCCTGTGCTTGCCAACGCTTCCTGCAGGGACCCAGAGCTGGGAGGTTGCATCTCTCAGCCCTGGGTCGGGCAGAGCCCCAGCGGGCCATGCCCACAACCTCTCTCAGCACCGGTCCCCCAGAAGGCTCCTTGGGGACCAGGATTCTCTTGCGGTGACTCTTTAAGGTCTGGCCCCTGGATGGAGGGGCACCAGGAGTAGAGGAGCAGGAAGGGGAAGGGGGTGGCCATGCGAGGGGACACTTTGAGGCCAAGTCCCAGCTTCAGCCTGATCCTCCTGGGAACCCCGGGGTGTACGTCACACCTCCTGGTTGTCCCGCTCTGAGACAAGGAGCCGGGCTTCGCATTCCCACAGCAGCCAGTCGTGGGCTGAGGACACCTGGGGCGTTGGGAACTCCCTGGCTTCTCCTTGGTTTAACATCTGGAGCTGCTTGTGAATCGTGCCGCCACACACACCCGAGTGCAGGTGTCTTCCGCACAGACTGCGGGCCTCGCTCTTCTGAATGCCGCTAGCTGGCCACCCACCCACGGGTGAACCTGGTCAGGGTACTTTCTCTCAGGGGCAGACTCTTTTCCGGGCGGGCTACCGGTGTCTCTGTTTGCTCCTTTCTTTCTTCCATTTCGGGAAAGTCTTCCTTGCTGGGTGTGGAAATCTCCTATGCCTTCCCTCGCCTATTCTGTCAGCTTTCAAATTCTCTTTCAGTTGCCACCCTCACAGATGGATTAGGAAACTCTTTCCGGTGCACTCATTAGTGAAATGACCTCAAGGAAGCTGGAATCCAATATCTAATCGCCGATTTTTAGCGAGTCCACACGCCAGGGTGGTCGGGGTCCAATGCAGCCCCGGCCAGGCCCAGGCCCCTTGGACCGGGCCACAGGAGGACACAGAGGAGGGTCCCGGCCCCCACGGTCGCGGTGCCGGCAGTTCTCCAAGGGCTTGGGCGTTTTCCAGAGGTAGGAGATGGAGGGGACTGATTTCTTCAGCGCCCCACAAACCACGCCACCCCACCCCACCCCACCCCACCCATGGGACACATCCCCAGAGAGAGATGCCCCATACACTCGCTCCCCTCCCCCTTGCGCTGTGCCCCAGCCCTGGCCCGGGGGAATAGGCGGCAGCCCGCCCACAGGGCGGGGGGCACAGCTGAAAGGGGTTGTGGGGGAGGGCGGCCCCTGGCTGGGGTCAAAGGGCGAGCGCCCGGTGCCGGTGCGCGCGTGCGCAGTCAGCGGCGGCGACGCGCTGGGGGTGGGCAGCGGGTAGGTGAAGGAGGCCAGGCGAGGAGACGAGGGGGGCTGGGAGGGCTCCACCTTGGCGGGTCCAGCCGTGGAGGCGCATCTTGTGTGAGTGTGAGTGAGTGTGAGTGTGTGTGTGTGGAGAGAGAGACAGCCCCCCGCCCCGGCCGCCCGGCCCGGCCCGTCACCCCCGTCCCTCGGAGCCCGCCGGACCCGGCCGGCGAACTCAACAGGCCCGGCCGGGCGCGGGGCCTGGGGCGGGAGGAGGCGGCGGGGAAGCGCAGAGACGCTGGGATCTTGAGCGGGGCAGGGGCGCCCTCCGCCGTCTAGGGCCACACCACCCTGAACGCCCCCCGGTCTCCTCTGGTCTCGGAAGCTAAGCAGGGTCGGGCCTGGTTAGTACTTGGATGGGAGAAGACCGCCTGGGAATACCGGGTGCCGTAGGCTTCTTCTTCTTCTTTTTTTTTTTTTTTGCCTCTTGTTCTGTCCCCTTTCTGGGAGCGCGGCGGCGGCCCGGGGTGGGGGTCACCCCCACCCTCAGCGCCCGCCGTGGGGTGCCTGGCGCCCCAGCCCGCACCGTGGGGCCTCCTCTTGTCCCAAGCCGCGACACCGCCGCCACGCGGCAGCATGCGTGGCATCTGGACTGTCAGGTCTCAGACCAAAGGTCTGCTCTGTGGGAACCGACACGCTGGAGGAAACCTTGAGAGTCTGAGAGGGGAGGGAGTTCCAGAAGGAGGCCAGGATGTCATTTTGAGGGAGTATGGGACCAGAACTCGTCCCGTTGCTTTTGGGGTTCTATGGGCTCCACGTAGGAATCTTTGGTGGTGGCAGCTGATGTTGGGGGATCCGGAGTCACACCCAGACCTGCTCCACAGGCCTCCTTTTACTTTTCTCTTTGGAGTCGTTATTTTTAAAAAGTGTCTCTTACCTCTCTCATTGCATTTTCTTTTCTCTCTCTTTTCAAGCAGATGATGGGAGTACAAGTATTCAGGTGACATGTGTTGCCCGTGCCCCCCTCCCCCCTGTGTTCTTATTCATTTACCTCTCATGTTGTTCCAGCGTATTGTGGGGGCACCAATGTTAAGGTCGGGTACGTTGCCCTCTCCCAGCCTCCCCCCTCGGGTCAGAGCTTCAAGTGCGCCCATCCCCCAGTCGGTGCGCACCCACCCCATTCCTAATGGAGGTGTATGCCCCTCCCCTCCCCCCACCCGCCCGACACCCACCCGATGATGAAGGTGATTCCTCTCTGTCCACTTAGGTGTCCATCCGTTCGTACCCATTTGCTGGTGAGCGCGCTCACGGGGCGCTCGTGTGTCCATTCTTGGGATACTTGGCTTACTGGAACGGGTTCCAGCTCTGGCCAGGAGAACACGAGAGGCGCCCTCTCACCGCTGCTCCTCACAGCCCAATGGCACTCCGTGGTGTCCACGCGCCACATTTTATTAATGCACTCCTGGATGGATGGGCACTCGGGTCGCTTCCACATCTTTGCGATTGTGTGAATTGTGCCCTAACTGTCACCCTAACCCTTACCCAGCCCGTGTCCTCTGCCCCTGCCTGACGCACTCCTCCCCGGCCAGGCCCAGGCCCGTCACTGTCCCGGGCCCCCGCCTGACCGGCTCCTTCCCGCCCGGCCTGTCACCGTCCTCTGCCCCTGCCTGACATGCTCCTTCCCGCCCGTCCGGCCTCTCACCGTCCTCGGCCCCTGCCTGACCGGCTCCTCCGTCGCCTGGGCCTTCCAAGGGCTTGGTGTGGACGCTGCTTCCAGGAAGCCCTCCAGAAACCCGGCAGCAGGGTGGCCGCAGCAGTCTCCAGCAGCCGTCCCTAAGTCGCGTGCGGGGCCCCCGCTGTGCCGCGGGGACCCAGCCTGGTGTCTTCCCTGAGGCCCTGCGGCTGCCGCTCCCCGCAAGGGGAGAGTCGCGGAGGTGGGGACCGCCTCCTGATGGGGACGTACACGCAGCTCTCCACGTCGGATTCCGGGGCTCTCTGTCCTGCCCGAAGGCCCAGCTGGCCTGCGGGTCCTTAGAGTGGCAAAAACATCCGAAAGCTGAGATTGAGGGTCCGGTGGGTGTCTGCGCTTTTGTGCTGGGCACCCCAGGGAGGCCCGGGGGCTGGCTGGACAACGCGGTCTGCTGGGCGGGGGGGGGGGGGGGGGTTAGAGGAGCAACTGATGCCCTTTGCACTTTGGGTAGCAAGAGTCTGAGGTGTCTCTGAGCCCTGTGCCATGTCGGGGGGGGGGGCGGGGGGGGAAGAGGAGGAGGAGGAGGAGGTGGGAAGGGCCGGGGCCTGCAGTCGTGTTCCCGGGGTGGCAGGGCAAGTGGCTTCTTCCACAGGCTGCTTGGCCTGGGCTCCCTGCACCTGGGCCTTTGGAGGACCGGCCCTGTGCTTGCCAACGCTTCCTGCAGGGACCCAGAGCTGGGAGGTTGCATCTCTCAGCCCTGGGTCGGGCAGAGCCCCAGCGGGCCATGCCCACAACCTCTCTCAGCACCGGTCCCCCAGAAGGCTCCTTGGGGACCAGGATTCTCTTGCGGTGACTCTTTAAGGTCTGGCCCCTGGATGGAGGGGCACCAGGAGTAGAGGAGCAGGAAGGGGAAGGGGGTGGCCATGCGAGGGGACACTTTGAGGCCAAGTCCCAGCTTCAGCCTGATCCTCCTGGGAACCCCGGGGTGTACGTCACACCTCCTGGTTGTCCCGCTCTGAGACAAGGAGCCGGGCTTCGCATTCCCACAGCAGCCAGTCGTGGGCTGAGGACACCTGGGGCGTTGGGAACTCCCTGGCTTCTCCTTGGTTTAACATCTGGAGCTGCTTGTGAATCGTGCCGCCACACACACCCGAGTGCAGGTGTCTTCCGCACAGACTGCGGGCCTCGCTCTTCTGAATGCCGCTAGCTGGCCACCCACCCACGGGTGAACCTGGTCAGGGTACTTTCTCTCAGGGGCAGACTCTTTTCCGGGCGGGCTACCGGTGTCTCTGTTTGCTCCTTTCTTTCTTCCATTTCGGGAAAGTCTTCCTTGCTGGGTGTGGAAATCTCCTATGCCTTCCCTCGCCTATTCTGTCAGCTTTCAAATTCTCTTTCAGTTGCCACCCTCACAGATGGATTAGGAAACTCTTTCCGGTGCACTCATTAGTGAAATGACCTCAAGGAAGCTGGAATCCAATATCTAATCGCCGATTTTTAGCGAGTCCACACGCCAGGGTGGTCGGGGTCCAATGCAGCCCCGGCCAGGCCCAGGCCCCTTGGACCGGGCCACAGGAGGACACAGAGGAGGGTCCCGGCCCCCACGGTCGCGGTGCCGGCAGTTCTCCAAGGGCTTGGGCGTTTTCCAGAGGTAGGAGATGGAGGGGACTGATTTCTTCAGCGCCCCACAAACCACGCCACCCCACCCCACCCCACCCCACCCATGGGACACATCCCCAGAGAGAGATGCCCCATACACTCGCTCCCCTCCCCCTTGCGCTGTGCCCCAGCCCTGGCCCGGGGGAATAGGCGGCAGCCCGCCCACAGGGCGGGGGGCACAGCTGAAAGGGGTTGTGGGGGAGGGCGGCCCCTGGCTGGGGTCAAAGGGCGAGCGCCCGGTGCCGGTGCGCGCGTGCGCAGTCAGCGGCGGCGACGCGCTGGGGGTGGGCAGCGGGTAGGTGAAGGAGGCCAGGCGAGGAGACGAGGGGGGCTGGGAGGGCTCCACCTTGGCGGGTCCAGCCGTGGAGGCGCATCTTGTGTGAGTGTGAGTGAGTGTGAGTGTGTGTGTGTGGAGAGAGAGACAGCCCCCCGCCCCGGCCGCCCGGCCCGGCCCGTCACCCCCGTCCCTCGGAGCCCGCCGGACCCGGCCGGCGAACTCAACAGGCCCGGCCGGGCGCGGGGCCTGGGGCGGGAGGAGGCGGCGGGGAAGCGCAGAGACGCTGGGATCTTGAGCGGGGCAGGGGCGCCCTCCGCCGTCTAGGGCCACACCACCCTGAACGCCCCCCGGTCTCCTCTGGTCTCGGAAGCTAAGCAGGGTCGGGCCTGGTTAGTACTTGGATGGGAGAAGACCGCCTGGGAATACCGGGTGCCGTAGGCTTCTTCTTCTTCTTTTTTTTTTTTTTTGCCTCTTGTTCTGTCCCCTTTCTGGGAGCGCGGCGGCGGCCCGGGGTGGGGGTCACCCCCACCCTCAGCGCCCGCCGTGGGGTGCCTGGCGCCCCAGCCCGCACCGTGGGGCCTCCTCTTGTCCCAAGCCGCGACACCGCCGCCACGCGGCAGCATGCGTGGCATCTGGACTGTCAGGTCTCAGACCAAAGGTCTGCTCTGTGGGAACCGACACGCTGGAGGAAACCTTGAGAGTCTGAGAGGGGAGGGAGTTCCAGAAGGAGGCCAGGATGTCATTTTGAGGGAGTATGGGACCAGAACTCGTCCCGTTGCTTTTGGGGTTCTATGGGCTCCACGTAGGAATCTTTGGTGGTGGCAGCTGATGTTGGGGGATCCGGAGTCACACCCAGACCTGCTCCACAGGCCTCCTTTTACTTTTCTCTTTGGAGTCGTTATTTTTAAAAAGTGTCTCTTACCTCTCTCATTGCATTTTCTTTTCTCTCTCTTTTCAAGCAGATGATGGGAGTACAAGTATTCAGGTGACATGTGTTGCCCGTGCCCCCCTCCCCCCTGTGTTCTTATTCATTTACCTCTCATGTTGTTCCAGCGTATTGTGGGGGCACCAATGTTAAGGTCGGGTACGTTGCCCTCTCCCAGCCTCCCCCCTCGGGTCAGAGCTTCAAGTGCGCCCATCCCCCAGTCGGTGCGCACCCACCCCATTCCTAATGGAGGTGTATGCCCCTCCCCTCCCCCCACCCGCCCGACACCCACCCGATGATGAAGGTGATTCCTCTCTGTCCACTTAGGTGTCCATCCGTTCGTACCCATTTGCTGGTGAGCGCGCTCACGGGGCGCTCGTGTGTCCATTCTTGGGATACTTGGCTTACTGGAACGGGTTCCAGCTCTGGCCAGGAGAACACGAGAGGCGCCCTCTCACCGCTGCTCCTCACAGCCCAATGGCACTCCGTGGTGTCCACGCGCCACATTTTATTAATGCACTCCTGGATGGATGGGCACTCGGGTCGCTTCCACATCTTTGCGATTGTGTGAATTGTGCCCTAACTGTCACCCTAACCCTTACCCAGCCCGTGTCCTCTGCCCCTGCCTGACGCACTCCTCCCCGGCCAGGCCCAGGCCCGTCACTGTCCCGGGCCCCCGCCTGACCGGCTCCTTCCCGCCCGGCCTGTCACCGTCCTCTGCCCCTGCCTGACATGCTCCTTCCCGCCCGTCCGGCCTCTCACCGTCCTCGGCCCCTGCCTGACCGGCTCCTCCGTCGCCTGGGCCTTCCAAGGGCTTGGTGTGGACGCTGCTTCCAGGAAGCCCTCCAGAAACCCGGCAGCAGGGTGGCCGCAGCAGTCTCCAGCAGCCGTCCCTAAGTCGCGTGCGGGGCCCCCGCTGTGCCGCGGGGACCCAGCCTGGTGTCTTCCCTGAGGCCCTGCGGCTGCCGCTCCCCGCAAGGGGAGAGTTGCGGAGGTGGGGACCGCCTCCTGATGGGGACGTACACGCAGCTCTCCACGTCGGATTCCGGGGCTCTCTGTCCTGCCCGAAGGCCCAGCTGGCCTGCGGGTCCTTAGAGTGGCAAAAACATCCGAAAGCTGAGATTGAGGGTCCGGTGGGTGTCTGCGCTTTTGTGCTGGGCACCCCAGGGAGGCCCGGGGGCTGGCTGGACAACGCGGTCTGCTGGGCGGGGGGTGGGGGTTAGAGGAGCAACTGATGCCCTTTGCACTTTGGGTAGCAAGAGTCTGAGGTGTCTCTGAGCCCTGTGCCATGTCGGGGGGGGGGGGGGCGGGGGGGGAAGAGGAGGAGGAGGAGGAGGTGGGAAGGGCCGGGGCCTGCAGTCGTGTTCCCGGGGTGGCAGGGCAAGTGGCTTCTTCCACAGGCTGCTTGGCCTGGGCTCCCTGCACCTGGGCCTTTGGAGGACCGGCCCTGTGCTTGCCAACGCTTCCTGCAGGGACCCAGAGCTGGGAGGTTGCATCTCTCAGCCCTGGGTCGGGCAGAGCCCCAGCGGGCCATGCCCACAACCTCTCTCAGCACCGGTCCCCCAGAAGGCTCCTTGGGGACCAGGATTCTCTTGCGGTGACTCTTTAAGGTCTGGCCCCTGGATGGAGGGGCACCAGGAGTAGAGGAGCAGGAAGGGGAAGGGGGTGGCCATGCGAGGGGACACTTTGAGGCCAAGTCCCAGCTTCAGCCTGATCCTCCTGGGAACCCCGGGGTGTACGTCACACCTCCTGGTTGTCCCGCTCTGAGACAAGGAGCCGGGCTTCGCATTCCCACAGCAGCCAGTCGTGGGCTGAGGACACCTGGGGCGTTGGGAACTCCCTGGTTTCTCCTTGGTTTAACGTCTGGAGCTGCTTGTGAATCGTGCCGCCACACACACCTGAGTGCAGGTGTCTTCTGCACAGACTGCGGGCCTCGCTCTTCTGAATGCCGCTAGCTCGCCACCCACCCACGGGTGAACCTGGTCAGGGTACTTTCTCTCAGGGGCAGACTCTGATCCGGGCGGGCTACCGGTGTCTCTGTTTGCTCGTTTCTTTCTTCCATTTCGGGAAAGTCTTCCTTGCTGGGTGTGGAAATCTCCTATGCCTTCCCTCGCCTATTCTGTCAGCTTTAAAATTCTCTTTCAGTTGCTACCCTCACAGATGGAGTTAGGAAACTCTTTCCGGTGCACTCATTAGTGAAATGACCTCAGTGAAGCTGGAATCCAATATCTAATCGCCGATTTTTAGCGAGTCCACACGCCAGGGTGGTCGGGGTCCAATGCAGCCCCGGCCAGGCCCAGGCCCCTTGGACCGGGCCACAGGAGGACACAGAGGAGGGTCCCGGCCCCCACGGTCGCGGTGCCGGCAGTTCTCCAAGGGCTTGGGCGTTTTCCAGAGGTAGGAGATGGAGGGGACTGATTTCTTCAGCGCCCCACAAACCACGCCACCCCACCCCACCCCACCCCACCCATGGGACACATCCCCAGAGAGAGATGCCCCATACACTCGCTCCCCTCCCCCTTGCGCTGTGCCCCAGCCCTGGCCCGGGGGAATAGGCGGCAGCCCGCCCACAGGGCGGGGGGCACAGCTGAAAGGGGTTGTGGGGGAGGGCGGCCCCTGGCTGGGGTCAAAGGGCGAGCGCCCGGTGCCGGTGCGCGCGTGCGCAGTCAGCGGCGGCGACGCGCTGGGGGTGGGCAGCGGGTAGGTGAAGGAGGCCAGGCGAGGAGACGAGGGGGGCTGGGAGGGCTCCACCTTGGCGGGTCCAGCCGTGGAGGCGCATCTTGTGTGAGTGTGAGTGAGTGTGAGTGTGTGTGTGTGGAGAGAGAGACAGCCCCCCGCCCCGGCCGCCCGGCCCGGCCCGTCACCCCCGTCCCTCGGAGCCCGCCGGACCCGGCCGGCGAACTCAACAGGCCCGGCCGGGCGCGGGGCCTGGGGCGGGAGGAGGCGGCGGGGAAGCGCAGAGACGCTGGGATCTTGAGCGGGGCAGGGGCGCCCTCCGCCGTCTAGGGCCACACCACCCTGAACGCCCCCCGGTCTCCTCTGGTCTCGGAAGCTAAGCAGGGTCGGGCCTGGTTAGTACTTGGATGGGAGAAGACCGCCTGGGAATACCGGGTGCCGTAGGCTTCTTCTTCTTCTTTTTTTTTTTTTTTGCCTCTTGTTCTGTCCCCTTTCTGGGAGCGCGGCGGCGGCCCGGGGTGGGGGTCACCCCCACCCTCAGCGCCCGCCGTGGGGTGCCTGGCGCCCCAGCCCGCACCGTGGGGCCTCCTCTTGTCCCAAGCCGCGACACCGCCGCCACGCGGCAGCATGCGTGGCATCTGGACTGTCAGGTCTCAGACCAAAGGTCTGCTCTGTGGGAACCGACACGCTGGAGGAAACCTTGAGAGTCTGAGAGGGGAGGGAGTTCCAGAAGGAGGCCAGGATGTCATTTTGAGGGAGTATGGGACCAGAACTCGTCCCGTTGCTTTTGGGGTTCTATGGGCTCCACGTAGGAATCTTTGGTGGTGGCAGCTGATGTTGGGGGATCCGGAGTCACACCCAGACCTGCTCCACAGGCCTCCTTTTACTTTTCTCTTTGGAGTCGTTATTTTTAAAAAGTGTCTCTTACCTCTCTCATTGCATTTTCTTTTCTCTCTCTTTTCAAGCAGATGATGGGAGTACAAGTATTCAGGTGACATGTGTTGCCCGTGCCCCCCTCCCCCCTGTGTTCTTATTCATTTACCTCTCATGTTGTTCCAGCGTATTGTGGGGGCACCAATGTTAAGGTCGGGTACGTTGCCCTCTCCCAGCCTCCCCCCTCGGGTCAGAGCTTCAAGTGCGCCCATCCCCCAGTCGGTGCGCACCCACCCCATTCCTAATGGAGGTGTATGCCCCTCCCCTCCCCCCACCCGCCCGACACCCACCCGATGATGAAGGTGATTCCTCTCTGTCCACTTAGGTGTCCATCCGTTCGTACCCATTTGCTGGTGAGCGCGCTCACGGGGCGCTCGTGTGTCCATTCTTGGGATACTTGGCTTACTGGAACGGGTTCCAGCTCTGGCCAGGAGAACACGAGAGGCGCCCTCTCACCGCTGCTCCTCACAGCCCAATGGCACTCCGTGGTGTCCACGCGCCACATTTTATTAATGCACTCCTGGATGGATGGGCACTCGGGTCGCTTCCACATCTTTGCGATTGTGTGAATTGTGCCCTAACTGTCACCCTAACCCTTACCCAGCCCGTGTCCTCTGCCCCTGCCTGACGCACTCCTCCCCGGCCAGGCCCAGGCCCGTCACTGTCCCGGGCCCCCGCCTGACCGGCTCCTTCCCGCCCGGCCTGTCACCGTCCTCTGCCCCTGCCTGACATGCTCCTTCCCGCCCGTCCGGCCTCTCACCGTCCTCGGCCCCTGCCTGACCGGCTCCTCCGTCGCCTGGGCCTTCCAAGGGCTTGGTGTGGACGCTGCTTCCAGGAAGCCCTCCAGAAACCCGGCAGCAGGGTGGCCGCAGCAGTCTCCAGCAGCCGTCCCTAAGTCGCGTGCGGGGCCCCCGCTGTGCCGCGGGGACCCAGCCTGGTGTCTTCCCTGAGGCCCTGCGGCTGCCGCTCCCCGCAAGGGGAGAGTCGCGGAGGTGGGGACCGCCTCCTGATGGGGACGTACACGCAGCTCTCCACGTCGGATTCCGGGGCTCTCTGTCCTGCCCGAAGGCCCAGCTGGCCTGCGGGTCCTTAGAGTGGCAAAAACATCCGAAAGCTGAGATTGAGGGTCCGGTGGGTGTCTGCGCTTTTGTGCTGGGCACCCCAGGGAGGCCCGGGGGCTGGCTGGACAACGCGGTCTGCTGGGCGGGGGGGGGGGGGGGGGGTTAGAGGAGCAACTGATGCCCTTTGCACTTTGGGTAGCAAGAGTCTGAGGTGTCTCTGAGCCCTGTGCCATGTCGGGGGGGGGGGCGGGGGGGGAAGAGGAGGAGGAGGAGGAGGTGGGAAGGGCCGGGGCCTGCAGTCGTGTTCCCGGGGTGGCAGGGCAAGTGGCTTCTTCCACAGGCTGCTTGGCCTGGGCTCCCTGCACCTGGGCCTTTGGAGGACCGGCCCTGTGCTTGCCAACGCTTCCTGCAGGGACCCAGAGCTGGGAGGTTGCATCTCTCAGCCCTGGGTCGGGCAGAGCCCCAGCGGGCCATGCCCACAACCTCTCTCAGCACCGGTCCCCCAGAAGGCTCCTTGGGGACCAGGATTCTCTTGCGGTGACTCTTTAAGGTCTGGCCCCTGGATGGAGGGGCACCAGGAGTAGAGGAGCAGGAAGGGGAAGGGGGTGGCCATGCGAGGGGACACTTTGAGGCCAAGTCCCAGCTTCAGCCTGATCCTCCTGGGAACCCCGGGGTGTACGTCACACCTCCTGGTTGTCCCGCTCTGAGACAAGGAGCCGGGCTTCGCATTCCCACAGCAGCCAGTCGTGGGCTGAGGACACCTGGGGCGTTGGGAACTCCCTGGCTTCTCCTTGGTTTAACATCTGGAGCTGCTTGTGAATCGTGCCGCCACACACACCCGAGTGCAGGTGTCTTCCGCACAGACTGCGGGCCTCGCTCTTCTGAATGCCGCTAGCTGGCCACCCACCCACGGGTGAACCTGGTCAGGGTACTTTCTCTCAGGGGCAGACTCTTTTCCGGGCGGGCTACCGGTGTCTCTGTTTGCTCCTTTCTTTCTTCCATTTCGGGAAAGTCTTCCTTGCTGGGTGTGGAAATCTCCTATGCCTTCCCTCGCCTATTCTGTCAGCTTTCAAATTCTCTTTCAGTTGCCACCCTCACAGATGGATTAGGAAACTCTTTCCGGTGCACTCATTAGTGAAATGACCTCAAGGAAGCTGGAATCCAATATCTAATCGCCGATTTTTAGCGAGTCCACACGCCAGGGTGGTCGGGGTCCAATGCAGCCCCGGCCAGGCCCAGGCCCCTTGGACCGGGCCACAGGAGGACACAGAGGAGGGTCCCGGCCCCCACGGTCGCGGTGCCGGCAGTTCTCCAAGGGCTTGGGCGTTTTCCAGAGGTAGGAGATGGAGGGGACTGATTTCTTCAGCGCCCCACAAACCACGCCACCCCACCCCACCCCACCCCACCCATGGGACACATCCCCAGAGAGAGATGCCCCATACACTCGCTCCCCTCCCCCTTGCGCTGTGCCCCAGCCCTGGCCCGGGGGAATAGGCGGCAGCCCGCCCACAGGGCGGGGGGCACAGCTGAAAGGGGTTGTGGGGGAGGGCGGCCCCTGGCTGGGGTCAAAGGGCGAGCGCCCGGTGCCGGTGCGCGCGTGCGCAGTCAGCGGCGGCGACGCGCTGGGGGTGGGCAGCGGGTAGGTGAAGGAGGCCAGGCGAGGAGACGAGGGGGGCTGGGAGGGCTCCACCTTGGCGGGTCCAGCCGTGGAGGCGCATCTTGTGTGAGTGTGAGTGAGTGTGAGTGTGTGTGTGTGGAGAGAGAGACAGCCCCCCGCCCCGGCCGCCCGGCCCGGCCCGTCACCCCCGTCCCTCGGAGCCCGCCGGACCCGGCCGGCGAACTCAACAGGCCCGGCCGGGCGCGGGGCCTGGGGCGGGAGGAGGCGGCGGGGAAGCGCAGAGACGCTGGGATCTTGAGCGGGGCAGGGGCGCCCTCCGCCGTCTAGGGCCACACCACCCTGAACGCCCCCCGGTCTCCTCTGGTCTCGGAAGCTAAGCAGGGTCGGGCCTGGTTAGTACTTGGATGGGAGAAGACCGCCTGGGAATACCGGGTGCCGTAGGCTTCTTCTTCTTCTTTTTTTTTTTTTTTGCCTCTTGTTCTGTCCCCTTTCTGGGAGCGCGGCGGCGGCCCGGGGTGGGGGTCACCCCCACCCTCAGCGCCCGCCGTGGGGTGCCTGGCGCCCCAGCCCGCACCGTGGGGCCTCCTCTTGTCCCAAGCCGCGACACCGCCGCCACGCGGCAGCATGCGTGGCATCTGGACTGTCAGGTCTCAGACCAAAGGTCTGCTCTGTGGGAACCGACACGCTGGAGGAAACCTTGAGAGTCTGAGAGGGGAGGGAGTTCCAGAAGGAGGCCAGGATGTCATTTTGAGGGAGTATGGGACCAGAACTCGTCCCGTTGCTTTTGGGGTTCTATGGGCTCCACGTAGGAATCTTTGGTGGTGGCAGCTGATGTTGGGGGATCCGGAGTCACACCCAGACCTGCTCCACAGGCCTCCTTTTACTTTTCTCTTTGGAGTCGTTATTTTTAAAAAGTGTCTCTTACCTCTCTCATTGCATTTTCTTTTCTCTCTCTTTTCAAGCAGATGATGGGAGTACAAGTATTCAGGTGACATGTGTTGCCCGTGCCCCCCTCCCCCCTGTGTTCTTATTCATTTACCTCTCATGTTGTTCCAGCGTATTGTGGGGGCACCAATGTTAAGGTCGGGTACGTTGCCCTCTCCCAGCCTCCCCCCTCGGGTCAGAGCTTCAAGTGCGCCCATCCCCCAGTCGGTGCGCACCCACCCCATTCCTAATGGAGGTGTATGCCCCTCCCCTCCCCCCACCCGCCCGACACCCACCCGATGATGAAGGTGATTCCTCTCTGTCCACTTAGGTGTCCATCCGTTCGTACCCATTTGCTGGTGAGCGCGCTCACGGGGCGCTCGTGTGTCCATTCTTGGGATACTTGGCTTACTGGAACGGGTTCCAGCTCTGGCCAGGAGAACACGAGAGGCGCCCTCTCACCGCTGCTCCTCACAGCCCAATGGCACTCCGTGGTGTCCACGCGCCACATTTTATTAATGCACTCCTGGATGGATGGGCACTCGGGTCGCTTCCACATCTTTGCGATTGTGTGAATTGTGCCCTAACTGTCACCCTAACCCTTACCCAGCCCGTGTCCTCTGCCCCTGCCTGACGCACTCCTCCCCGGCCAGGCCCAGGCCCGTCACTGTCCCGGGCCCCCGCCTGACCGGCTCCTTCCCGCCCGGCCTGTCACCGTCCTCTGCCCCTGCCTGACATGCTCCTTCCCGCCCGTCCGGCCTCTCACCGTCCTCGGCCCCTGCCTGACCGGCTCCTCCGTCGCCTGGGCCTTCCAAGGGCTTGGTGTGGACGCTGCTTCCAGGAAGCCCTCCAGAAACCCGGCAGCAGGGTGGCCGCAGCAGTCTCCAGCAGCCGTCCCTAAGTCGCGTGCGGGGCCCCCGCTGTGCCGCGGGGACCCAGCCTGGTGTCTTCCCTGAGGCCCTGCGGCTGCCGCTCCCCGCAAGGGGAGAGTCGCGGAGGTGGGGACCGCCTCCTGATGGGGACGTACACGCAGCTCTCCACGTCGGATTCCGGGGCTCTCTGTCCTGCCCGAAGGCCCAGCTGGCCTGCGGGTCCTTAGAGTGGCAAAAACATCCGAAAGCTGAGATTGAGGGTCCGGTGGGTGTCTGCGCTTTTGTGCTGGGCACCCCAGGGAGGCCCGGGGGCTGGCTGGACAACGCGGTCTGCTGGGCGGGGGGGGGGGGGGGGGGTTAGAGGAGCAACTGATGCCCTTTGCACTTTGGGTAGCAAGAGTCTGAGGTGTCTCTGAGCCCTGTGCCATGTCGGGGGGGGGGGCGGGGGGGGAAGAGGAGGAGGAGGAGGAGGTGGGAAGGGCCGGGGCCTGCAGTCGTGTTCCCGGGGTGGCAGGGCAAGTGGCTTCTTCCACAGGCTGCTTGGCCTGGGCTCCCTGCACCTGGGCCTTTGGAGGACCGGCCCTGTGCTTGCCAACGCTTCCTGCAGGGACCCAGAGCTGGGAGGTTGCATCTCTCAGCCCTGGGTCGGGCAGAGCCCCAGCGGGCCATGCCCACAACCTCTCTCAGCACCGGTCCCCCAGAAGGCTCCTTGGGGACCAGGATTCTCTTGCGGTGACTCTTTAAGGTCTGGCCCCTGGATGGAGGGGCACCAGGAGTAGAGGAGCAGGAAGGGGAAGGGGGTGGCCATGCGAGGGGACACTTTGAGGCCAAGTCCCAGCTTCAGCCTGATCCTCCTGGGAACCCCGGGGTGTACGTCACACCTCCTGGTTGTCCCGCTCTGAGACAAGGAGCCGGGCTTCGCATTCCCACAGCAGCCAGTCGTGGGCTGAGGACACCTGGGGCGTTGGGAACTCCCTGGCTTCTCCTTGGTTTAACATCTGGAGCTGCTTGTGAATCGTGCCGCCACACACACCCGAGTGCAGGTGTCTTCCGCACAGACTGCGGGCCTCGCTCTTCTGAATGCCGCTAGCTGGCCACCCACCCACGGGTGAACCTGGTCAGGGTACTTTCTCTCAGGGGCAGACTCTTTTCCGGGCGGGCTACCGGTGTCTCTGTTTGCTCCTTTCTTTCTTCCATTTCGGGAAAGTCTTCCTTGCTGGGTGTGGAAATCTCCTATGCCTTCCCTCGCCTATTCTGTCAGCTTTCAAATTCTCTTTCAGTTGCCACCCTCACAGATGGATTAGGAAACTCTTTCCGGTGCACTCATTAGTGAAATGACCTCAAGGAAGCTGGAATCCAATATCTAATCGCCGATTTTTAGCGAGTCCACACGCCAGGGTGGTCGGGGTCCAATGCAGCCCCGGCCAGGCCCAGGCCCCTTGGACCGGGCCACAGGAGGACACAGAGGAGGGTCCCGGCCCCCACGGTCGCGGTGCCGGCAGTTCTCCAAGGGCTTGGGCGTTTTCCAGAGGTAGGAGATGGAGGGGACTGATTTCTTCAGCGCCCCACAAACCACGCCACCCCACCCCACCCCACCCCACCCATGGGACACATCCCCAGAGAGAGATGCCCCATACACTCGCTCCCCTCCCCCTTGCGCTGTGCCCCAGCCCTGGCCCGGGGGAATAGGCGGCAGCCCGCCCACAGGGCGGGGGGCACAGCTGAAAGGGGTTGTGGGGGAGGGCGGCCCCTGGCTGGGGTCAAAGGGCGAGCGCCCGGTGCCGGTGCGCGCGTGCGCAGTCAGCGGCGGCGACGCGCTGGGGGTGGGCAGCGGGTAGGTGAAGGAGGCCAGGCGAGGAGACGAGGGGGGCTGGGAGGGCTCCACCTTGGCGGGTCCAGCCGTGGAGGCGCATCTTGTGTGAGTGTGAGTGAGTGTGAGTGTGTGTGTGTGGAGAGAGAGACAGCCCCCCGCCCCGGCCGCCCGGCCCGGCCCGTCACCCCCGTCCCTCGGAGCCCGCCGGACCCGGCCGGCGAACTCAACAGGCCCGGCCGGGCGCGGGGCCTGGGGCGGGAGGAGGCGGCGGGGAAGCGCAGAGACGCTGGGATCTTGAGCGGGGCAGGGGCGCCCTCCGCCGTCTAGGGCCACACCACCCTGAACGCCCCCCGGTCTCCTCTGGTCTCGGAAGCTAAGCAGGGTCGGGCCTGGTTAGTACTTGGATGGGAGAAGACCGCCTGGGAATACCGGGTGCCGTAGGCTTCTTCTTCTTCTTTTTTTTTTTTTTTGCCTCTTGTTCTGTCCCCTTTCTGGGAGCGCGGCGGCGGCCCGGGGTGGGGGTCACCCCCACCCTCAGCGCCCGCCGTGGGGTGCCTGGCGCCCCAGCCCGCACCGTGGGGCCTCCTCTTGTCCCAAGCCGCGACACCGCCGCCACGCGGCAGCATGCGTGGCATCTGGACTGTCAGGTCTCAGACCAAAGGTCTGCTCTGTGGGAACCGACACGCTGGAGGAAACCTTGAGAGTCTGAGAGGGGAGGGAGTTCCAGAAGGAGGCCAGGATGTCATTTTGAGGGAGTATGGGACCAGAACTCGTCCCGTTGCTTTTGGGGTTCTATGGGCTCCACGTAGGAATCTTTGGTGGTGGCAGCTGATGTTGGGGGATCCGGAGTCACACCCAGACCTGCTCCACAGGCCTCCTTTTACTTTTCTCTTTGGAGTCGTTATTTTTAAAAAGTGTCTCTTACCTCTCTCATTGCATTTTCTTTTCTCTCTCTTTTCAAGCAGATGATGGGAGTACAAGTATTCAGGTGACATGTGTTGCCCGTGCCCCCCTCCCCCCTGTGTTCTTATTCATTTACCTCTCATGTTGTTCCAGCGTATTGTGGGGGCACCAATGTTAAGGTCGGGTACGTTGCCCTCTCCCAGCCTCCCCCCTCGGGTCAGAGCTTCAAGTGCGCCCATCCCCCAGTCGGTGCGCACCCACCCCATTCCTAATGGAGGTGTATGCCCCTCCCCTCCCCCCACCCGCCCGACACCCACCCGATGATGAAGGTGATTCCTCTCTGTCCACTTAGGTGTCCATCCGTTCGTACCCATTTGCTGGTGAGCGCGCTCACGGGGCGCTCGTGTGTCCATTCTTGGGATACTTGGCTTACTGGAACGGGTTCCAGCTCTGGCCAGGAGAACACGAGAGGCGCCCTCTCACCGCTGCTCCTCACAGCCCAATGGCACTCCGTGGTGTCCACGCGCCACATTTTATTAATGCACTCCTGGATGGATGGGCACTCGGGTCGCTTCCACATCTTTGCGATTGTGTGAATTGTGCCCTAACTGTCACCCTAACCCTTACCCAGCCCGTGTCCTCTGCCCCTGCCTGACGCACTCCTCCCCGGCCAGGCCCAGGCCCGTCACTGTCCCGGGCCCCCGCCTGACCGGCTCCTTCCCGCCCGGCCTGTCACCGTCCTCTGCCCCTGCCTGACATGCTCCTTCCCGCCCGTCCGGCCTCTCACCGTCCTCGGCCCCTGCCTGACCGGCTCCTCCGTCGCCTGGGCCTTCCAAGGGCTTGGTGTGGACGCTGCTTCCAGGAAGCCCTCCAGAAACCCGGCAGCAGGGTGGCCGCAGCAGTCTCCAGCAGCCGTCCCTAAGTCGCGTGCGGGGCCCCCGCTGTGCCGCGGGGACCCAGCCTGGTGTCTTCCCTGAGGCCCTGCGGCTGCCGCTCCCCGCAAGGGGAGAGTCGCGGAGGTGGGGACCGCCTCCTGATGGGGACGTACACGCAGCTCTCCACGTCGGATTCCGGGGCTCTCTGTCCTGCCCGAAGGCCCAGCTGGCCTGCGGGTCCTTAGAGTGGCAAAAACATCCGAAAGCTGAGATTGAGGGTCCGGTGGGTGTCTGCGCTTTTGTGCTGGGCACCCCAGGGAGGCCCGGGGGCTGGCTGGACAACGCGGTCTGCTGGGCGGGGGGGGGGGGGGGGGTTAGAGGAGCAACTGATGCCCTTTGCACTTTGGGTAGCAAGAGTCTGAGGTGTCTCTGAGCCCTGTGCCATGTCGGGGGGGGGGCGGGGGGGGAAGAGGAGGAGGAGGAGGAGGTGGGAAGGGCCGGGGCCTGCAGTCGTGTTCCCGGGGTGGCAGGGCAAGTGGCTTCTTCCACAGGCTGCTTGGCCTGGGCTCCCTGCACCTGGGCCTTTGGAGGACCGGCCCTGTGCTTGCCAACGCTTCCTGCAGGGACCCAGAGCTGGGAGGTTGCATCTCTCAGCCCTGGGTCGGGCAGAGCCCCAGCGGGCCATGCCCACAACCTCTCTCAGCACCGGTCCCCCAGAAGGCTCCTTGGGGACCAGGATTCTCTTGCGGTGACTCTTTAAGGTCTGGCCCCTGGATGGAGGGGCACCAGGAGTAGAGGAGCAGGAAGGGGAAGGGGGTGGCCATGCGAGGGGACACTTTGAGGCCAAGTCCCAGCTTCAGCCTGATCCTCCTGGGAACCCCGGGGTGTACGTCACACCTCCTGGTTGTCCCGCTCTGAGACAAGGAGCCGGGCTTCGCATTCCCACAGCAGCCAGTCGTGGGCTGAGGACACCTGGGGCGTTGGGAACTCCCTGGCTTCTCCTTGGTTTAACATCTGGAGCTGCTTGTGAATCGTGCCGCCACACACACCCGAGTGCAGGTGTCTTCCGCACAGACTGCGGGCCTCGCTCTTCTGAATGCCGCTAGCTGGCCACCCACCCACGGGTGAACCTGGTCAGGGTACTTTCTCTCAGGGGCAGACTCTTTTCCGGGCGGGCTACCGGTGTCTCTGTTTGCTCCTTTCTTTCTTCCATTTCGGGAAAGTCTTCCTTGCTGGGTGTGGAAATCTCCTATGCCTTCCCTCGCCTATTCTGTCAGCTTTCAAATTCTCTTTCAGTTGCCACCCTCACAGATGGATTAGGAAACTCTTTCCGGTGCACTCATTAGTGAAATGACCTCAAGGAAGCTGGAATCCAATATCTAATCGCCGATTTTTAGCGAGTCCACACGCCAGGGTGGTCGGGGTCCAATGCAGCCCCGGCCAGGCCCAGGCCCCTTGGACCGGGCCACAGGAGGACACAGAGGAGGGTCCCGGCCCCCACGGTCGCGGTGCCGGCAGTTCTCCAAGGGCTTGGGCGTTTTCCAGAGGTAGGAGATGGAGGGGACTGATTTCTTCAGCGCCCCACAAACCACGCCACCCCACCCCACCCCACCCCACCCATGGGACACATCCCCAGAGAGAGATGCCCCATACACTCGCTCCCCTCCCCCTTGCGCTGTGCCCCAGCCCTGGCCCGGGGGAATAGGCGGCAGCCCGCCCACAGGGCGGGGGGCACAGCTGAAAGGGGTTGTGGGGGAGGGCGGCCCCTGGCTGGGGTCAAAGGGCGAGCGCCCGGTGCCGGTGCGCGCGTGCGCAGTCAGCGGCGGCGACGCGCTGGGGGTGGGCAGCGGGTAGGTGAAGGAGGCCAGGCGAGGAGACGAGGGGGGCTGGGAGGGCTCCACCTTGGCGGGTCCAGCCGTGGAGGCGCATCTTGTGTGAGTGTGAGTGAGTGTGAGTGTGTGTGTGTGGAGAGAGAGACAGCCCCCCGCCCCGGCCGCCCGGCCCGGCCCGTCACCCCCGTCCCTCGGAGCCCGCCGGACCCGGCCGGCGAACTCAACAGGCCCGGCCGGGCGCGGGGCCTGGGGCGGGAGGAGGCGGCGGGGAAGCGCAGAGACGCTGGGATCTTGAGCGGGGCAGGGGCGCCCTCCGCCGTCTAGGGCCACACCACCCTGAACGCCCCCCGGTCTCCTCTGGTCTCGGAAGCTAAGCAGGGTCGGGCCTGGTTAGTACTTGGATGGGAGAAGACCGCCTGGGAATACCGGGTGCCGTAGGCTTCTTCTTCTTCTTTTTTTTTTTTTTTGCCTCTTGTTCTGTCCCCTTTCTGGGAGCGCGGCGGCGGCCCGGGGTGGGGGTCACCCCCACCCTCAGCGCCCGCCGTGGGGTGCCTGGCGCCCCAGCCCGCACCGTGGGGCCTCCTCTTGTCCCAAGCCGCGACACCGCCGCCACGCGGCAGCATGCGTGGCATCTGGACTGTCAGGTCTCAGACCAAAGGTCTGCTCTGTGGGAACCGACACGCTGGAGGAAACCTTGAGAGTCTGAGAGGGGAGGGAGTTCCAGAAGGAGGCCAGGATGTCATTTTGAGGGAGTATGGGACCAGAACTCGTCCCGTTGCTTTTGGGGTTCTATGGGCTCCACGTAGGAATCTTTGGTGGTGGCAGCTGATGTTGGGGGATCCGGAGTCACACCCAGACCTGCTCCACAGGCCTCCTTTTACTTTTCTCTTTGGAGTCGTTATTTTTAAAAAGTGTCTCTTACCTCTCTCATTGCATTTTCTTTTCTCTCTCTTTTCAAGCAGATGATGGGAGTACAAGTATTCAGGTGACATGTGTTGCCCGTGCCCCCCTCCCCCCTGTGTTCTTATTCATTTACCTCTCATGTTGTTCCAGCGTATTGTGGGGGCACCAATGTTAAGGTCGGGTACGTTGCCCTCTCCCAGCCTCCCCCCTCGGGTCAGAGCTTCAAGTGCGCCCATCCCCCAGTCGGTGCGCACCCACCCCATTCCTAATGGAGGTGTATGCCCCTCCCCTCCCCCCACCCGCCCGACACCCACCCGATGATGAAGGTGATTCCTCTCTGTCCACTTAGGTGTCCATCCGTTCGTACCCATTTGCTGGTGAGCGCGCTCACGGGGCGCTCGTGTGTCCATTCTTGGGATACTTGGCTTACTGGAACGGGTTCCAGCTCTGGCCAGGAGAACACGAGAGGCGCCCTCTCACCGCTGCTCCTCACAGCCCAATGGCACTCCGTGGTGTCCACGCGCCACATTTTATTAATGCACTCCTGGATGGATGGGCACTCGGGTCGCTTCCACATCTTTGCGATTGTGTGAATTGTGCCCTAACTGTCACCCTAACCCTTACCCAGCCCGTGTCCTCTGCCCCTGCCTGACGCACTCCTCCCCGGCCAGGCCCAGGCCCGTCACTGTCCCGGGCCCCCGCCTGACCGGCTCCTTCCCGCCCGGCCTGTCACCGTCCTCTGCCCCTGCCTGACATGCTCCTTCCCGCCCGTCCGGCCTCTCACCGTCCTCGGCCCCTGCCTGACCGGCTCCTCCGTCGCCTGGGCCTTCCAAGGGCTTGGTGTGGACGCTGCTTCCAGGAAGCCCTCCAGAAACCCGGCAGCAGGGTGGCCGCAGCAGTCTCCAGCAGCCGTCCCTAAGTCGCGTGCGGGGCCCCCGCTGTGCCGCGGGGACCCAGCCTGGTGTCTTCCCTGAGGCCCTGCGGCTGCCGCTCCCCGCAAGGGGAGAGTCGCGGAGGTGGGGACCGCCTCCTGATGGGGACGTACACGCAGCTCTCCACGTCGGATTCCGGGGCTCTCTGTCCTGCCCGAAGGCCCAGCTGGCCTGCGGGTCCTTAGAGTGGCAAAAACATCCGAAAGCTGAGATTGAGGGTCCGGTGGGTGTCTGCGCTTTTGTGCTGGGCACCCCAGGGAGGCCCGGGGGCTGGCTGGACAACGCGGTCTGCTGGGCGGGGGGGGGGGGGGGGGTTAGAGGAGCAACTGATGCCCTTTGCACTTTGGGTAGCAAGAGTCTGAGGTGTCTCTGAGCCCTGTGCCATGTCGGGGGGGGGGGCGGGGGGGGAAGAGGAGGAGGAGGAGGAGGTGGGAAGGGCCGGGGCCTGCAGTCGTGTTCCCGGGGTGGCAGGGCAAGTGGCTTCTTCCACAGGCTGCTTGGCCTGGGCTCCCTGCACCTGGGCCTTTGGAGGACCGGCCCTGTGCTTGCCAACGCTTCCTGCAGGGACCCAGAGCTGGGAGGTTGCATCTCTCAGCCCTGGGTCGGGCAGAGCCCCAGCGGGCCATGCCCACAACCTCTCTCAGCACCGGTCCCCCAGAAGGCTCCTTGGGGACCAGGATTCTCTTGCGGTGACTCTTTAAGGTCTGGCCCCTGGATGGAGGGGCACCAGGAGTAGAGGAGCAGGAAGGGGAAGGGGGTGGCCATGCGAGGGGACACTTTGAGGCCAAGTCCCAGCTTCAGCCTGATCCTCCTGGGAACCCCGGGGTGTACGTCACACCTCCTGGTTGTCCCGCTCTGAGACAAGGAGCCGGGCTTCGCATTCCCACAGCAGCCAGTCGTGGGCTGAGGACACCTGGGGCGTTGGGAACTCCCTGGCTTCTCCTTGGTTTAACATCTGGAGCTGCTTGTGAATCGTGCCGCCACACACACCCGAGTGCAGGTGTCTTCCGCACAGACTGCGGGCCTCGCTCTTCTGAATGCCGCTAGCTGGCCACCCACCCACGGGTGAACCTGGTCAGGGTACTTTCTCTCAGGGGCAGACTCTTTTCCGGGCGGGCTACCGGTGTCTCTGTTTGCTCCTTTCTTTCTTCCATTTCGGGAAAGTCTTCCTTGCTGGGTGTGGAAATCTCCTATGCCTTCCCTCGCCTATTCTGTCAGCTTTCAAATTCTCTTTCAGTTGCCACCCTCACAGATGGATTAGGAAACTCTTTCCGGTGCACTCATTAGTGAAATGACCTCAAGGAAGCTGGAATCCAATATCTAATCGCCGATTTTTAGCGAGTCCACACGCCAGGGTGGTCGGGGTCCAATGCAGCCCCGGCCAGGCCCAGGCCCCTTGGACCGGGCCACAGGAGGACACAGAGGAGGGTCCCGGCCCCCACGGTCGCGGTGCCGGCAGTTCTCCAAGGGCTTGGGCGTTTTCCAGAGGTAGGAGATGGAGGGGACTGATTTCTTCAGCGCCCCACAAACCACGCCACCCCACCCCACCCCACCCCACCCATGGGACACATCCCCAGAGAGAGATGCCCCATACACTCGCTCCCCTCCCCCTTGCGCTGTGCCCCAGCCCTGGCCCGGGGGAATAGGCGGCAGCCCGCCCACAGGGCGGGGGGCACAGCTGAAAGGGGTTGTGGGGGAGGGCGGCCCCTGGCTGGGGTCAAAGGGCGAGCGCCCGGTGCCGGTGCGCGCGTGCGCAGTCAGCGGCGGCGACGCGCTGGGGGTGGGCAGCGGGTAGGTGAAGGAGGCCAGGCGAGGAGACGAGGGGGGCTGGGAGGGCTCCACCTTGGCGGGTCCAGCCGTGGAGGCGCATCTTGTGTGAGTGTGAGTGAGTGTGAGTGTGTGTGTGTGGAGAGAGAGACAGCCCCCCGCCCCGGCCGCCCGGCCCGGCCCGTCACCCCCGTCCCTCGGAGCCCGCCGGACCCGGCCGGCGAACTCAACAGGCCCGGCCGGGCGCGGGGCCTGGGGCGGGAGGAGGCGGCGGGGAAGCGCAGAGACGCTGGGATCTTGAGCGGGGCAGGGGCGCCCTCCGCCGTCTAGGGCCACACCACCCTGAACGCCCCCCGGTCTCCTCTGGTCTCGGAAGCTAAGCAGGGTCGGGCCTGGTTAGTACTTGGATGGGAGAAGACCGCCTGGGAATACCGGGTGCCGTAGGCTTCTTCTTCTTCTTTTTTTTTTTTTTTGCCTCTTGTTCTGTCCCCTTTCTGGGAGCGCGGCGGCGGCCCGGGGTGGGGGTCACCCCCACCCTCAGCGCCCGCCGTGGGGTGCCTGGCGCCCCAGCCCGCACCGTGGGGCCTCCTCTTGTCCCAAGCCGCGACACCGCCGCCACGCGGCAGCATGCGTGGCATCTGGACTGTCAGGTCTCAGACCAAAGGTCTGCTCTGTGGGAACCGACACGCTGGAGGAAACCTTGAGAGTCTGAGAGGGGAGGGAGTTCCAGAAGGAGGCCAGGATGTCATTTTGAGGGAGTATGGGACCAGAACTCGTCCCGTTGCTTTTGGGGTTCTATGGGCTCCACGTAGGAATCTTTGGTGGTGGCAGCTGATGTTGGGGGATCCGGAGTCACACCCAGACCTGCTCCACAGGCCTCCTTTTACTTTTCTCTTTGGAGTCGTTATTTTTAAAAAGTGTCTCTTACCTCTCTCATTGCATTTTCTTTTCTCTCTCTTTTCAAGCAGATGATGGGAGTACAAGTATTCAGGTGACATGTGTTGCCCGTGCCCCCCTCCCCCCTGTGTTCTTATTCATTTACCTCTCATGTTGTTCCAGCGTATTGTGGGGGCACCAATGTTAAGGTCGGGTACGTTGCCCTCTCCCAGCCTCCCCCCTCGGGTCAGAGCTTCAAGTGCGCCCATCCCCCAGTCGGTGCGCACCCACCCCATTCCTAATGGAGGTGTATGCCCCTCCCCTCCCCCCACCCGCCCGACACCCACCCGATGATGAAGGTGATTCCTCTCTGTCCACTTAGGTGTCCATCCGTTCGTACCCATTTGCTGGTGAGCGCGCTCACGGGGCGCTCGTGTGTCCATTCTTGGGATACTTGGCTTACTGGAACGGGTTCCAGCTCTGGCCAGGAGAACACGAGAGGCGCCCTCTCACCGCTGCTCCTCACAGCCCAATGGCACTCCGTGGTGTCCACGCGCCACATTTTATTAATGCACTCCTGGATGGATGGGCACTCGGGTCGCTTCCACATCTTTGCGATTGTGTGAATTGTGCCCTAACTGTCACCCTAACCCTTACCCAGCCCGTGTCCTCTGCCCCTGCCTGACGCACTCCTCCCCGGCCAGGCCCAGGCCCGTCACTGTCCCGGGCCCCCGCCTGACCGGCTCCTTCCCGCCCGGCCTGTCACCGTCCTCTGCCCCTGCCTGACATGCTCCTTCCCGCCCGTCCGGCCTCTCACCGTCCTCGGCCCCTGCCTGACCGGCTCCTCCGTCGCCTGGGCCTTCCAAGGGCTTGGTGTGGACGCTGCTTCCAGGAAGCCCTCCAGAAACCCGGCAGCAGGGTGGCCGCAGCAGTCTCCAGCAGCCGTCCCTAAGTCGCGTGCGGGGCCCCCGCTGTGCCGCGGGGACCCAGCCTGGTGTCTTCCCTGAGGCCCTGCGGCTGCCGCTCCCCGCAAGGGGAGAGTCGCGGAGGTGGGGACCGCCTCCTGATGGGGACGTACACGCAGCTCTCCACGTCGGATTCCGGGGCTCTCTGTCCTGCCCGAAGGCCCAGCTGGCCTGCGGGTCCTTAGAGTGGCAAAAACATCCGAAAGCTGAGATTGAGGGTCCGGTGGGTGTCTGCGCTTTTGTGCTGGGCACCCCAGGGAGGCCCGGGGGCTGGCTGGACAACGCGGTCTGCTGGGCGGGGGGGGGGGGGGGGGTTAGAGGAGCAACTGATGCCCTTTGCACTTTGGGTAGCAAGAGTCTGAGGTGTCTCTGAGCCCTGTGCCATGTCGGGGGGGGGGCGGGGGGGGAAGAGGAGGAGGAGGAGGAGGTGGGAAGGGCCGGGGCCTGCAGTCGTGTTCCCGGGGTGGCAGGGCAAGTGGCTTCTTCCACAGGCTGCTTGGCCTGGGCTCCCTGCACCTGGGCCTTTGGAGGACCGGCCCTGTGCTTGCCAACGCTTCCTGCAGGGACCCAGAGCTGGGAGGTTGCATCTCTCAGCCCTGGGTCGGGCAGAGCCCCAGTGGGCCATGCCCACAACCTCTCTCAGCACCGGTCCCCCAGAAGGCTCCTTGGGGACCAGGATTCTCTTGCGGTGACTCTTTAAGGTCTGGCCCCTGGATGGAGGGGCACCAGGAGTAGAGGAGCAGGAAGGGGAAGGGGGTGGCCATGCGAGGGGACACTTTGAGGCCAAGTCCCAGCTTCAGCCTGATCCTCCTGGGAACCCCGGGGTGTACGTCACACCTCCTGGTTGTCCCGCTCTGAGACAAGGAGCCGGGCTTCGCATTCCCACAGCAGCCAGTCGTGGGCTGAGGACACCTGGGGCGTTGGGAACTCCCTGGCTTCTCCTTGGTTTAACATCTGGAGCTGCTTGTGAATCGTGCCGCCACACACACCCGAGTGCAGGTGTCTTCCGCACAGACTGCGGGCCTCGCTCTTCTGAATGCCGCTAGCTGGCCACCCACCCACGGGTGAACCTGGTCAGGGTACTTTCTCTCAGGGGCAGACTCTTTTCCGGGCGGGCTACCGGTGTCTCTGTTTGCTCCTTTCTTTCTTCCATTTCGGGAAAGTCTTCCTTGCTGGGTGTGGAAATCTCCTATGCCTTCCCTCGCCTATTCTGTCAGCTTTCAAATTCTCTTTCAGTTGCCACCCTCACAGATGGATTAGGAAACTCTTTCCGGTGCACTCATTAGTGAAATGACCTCAAGGAAGCTGGAATCCAATATCTAATCGCCGATTTTTAGCGAGTCCACACGCCAGGGTGGTCGGGGTCCAATGCAGCCCCGGCCAGGCCCAGGCCCCTTGGACCGGGCCACAGGAGGACACAGAGGAGGGTCCCGGCCCCCACGGTCGCGGTGCCGGCAGTTCTCCAAGGGCTTGGGCGTTTTCCAGAGGTAGGAGATGGAGGGGACTGATTTCTTCAGCGCCCCACAAACCACGCCACCCCACCCCACCCCACCCCACCCATGGGACACATCCCCAGAGAGAGATGCCCCATACACTCGCTCCCCTCCCCCTTGCGCTGTGCCCCAGCCCTGGCCCGGGGGAATAGGCGGCAGCCCGCCCACAGGGCGGGGGGCACAGCTGAAAGGGGTTGTGGGGGAGGGCGGCCCCTGGCTGGGGTCAAAGGGCGAGCGCCCGGTGCCGGTGCGCGCGTGCGCAGTCAGCGGCGGCGACGCGCTGGGGGTGGGCAGCGGGTAGGTGAAGGAGGCCAGGCGAGGAGACGAGGGGGGCTGGGAGGGCTCCACCTTGGCGGGTCCAGCCGTGGAGGCGCATCTTGTGTGAGTGTGAGTGAGTGTGAGTGTGTGTGTGTGGAGAGAGAGACAGCCCCCCGCCCCGGCCGCCCGGCCCGGCCCGTCACCCCCGTCCCTCGGAGCCCGCCGGACCCGGCCGGCGAACTCAACAGGCCCGGCCGGGCGCGGGGCCTGGGGCGGGAGGAGGCGGCGGGGAAGCGCAGAGACGCTGGGATCTTGAGCGGGGCAGGGGCGCCCTCCGCCGTCTAGGGCCACACCACCCTGAACGCCCCCCGGTCTCCTCTGGTCTCGGAAGCTAAGCAGGGTCGGGCCTGGTTAGTACTTGGATGGGAGAAGACCGCCTGGGAATACCGGGTGCCGTAGGCTTCTTCTTCTTCTTTTTTTTTTTTTTTGCCTCTTGTTCTGTCCCCTTTCTGGGAGCGCGGCGGCGGCCCGGGGTGGGGGTCACCCCCACCCTCAGCGCCCGCCGTGGGGTGCCTGGCGCCCCAGCCCGCACCGTGGGGCCTCCTCTTGTCCCAAGCCGCGACACCGCCGCCACGCGGCAGCATGCGTGGCATCTGGACTGTCAGGTCTCAGACCAAAGGTCTGCTCTGTGGGAACCGACACGCTGGAGGAAACCTTGAGAGTCTGAGAGGGGAGGGAGTTCCAGAAGGAGGCCAGGATGTCATTTTGAGGGAGTATGGGACCAGAACTCGTCCCGTTGCTTTTGGGGTTCTATGGGCTCCACGTAGGAATCTTTGGTGGTGGCAGCTGATGTTGGGGGATCCGGAGTCACACCCAGACCTGCTCCACAGGCCTCCTTTTACTTTTCTCTTTGGAGTCGTTATTTTTAAAAAGTGTCTCTTACCTCTCTCATTGCATTTTCTTTTCTCTCTCTTTTCAAGCAGATGATGGGAGTACAAGTATTCAGGTGACATGTGTTGCCCGTGCCCCCCTCCCCCCTGTGTTCTTATTCATTTACCTCTCATGTTGTTCCAGCGTATTGTGGGGGCACCAATGTTAAGGTCGGGTACGTTGCCCTCTCCCAGCCTCCCCCCTCGGGTCAGAGCTTCAAGTGCGCCCATCCCCCAGTCGGTGCGCACCCACCCCATTCCTAATGGAGGTGTATGCCCCTCCCCTCCCCCCACCCGCCCGACACCCACCCGATGATGAAGGTGATTCCTCTCTGTCCACTTAGGTGTCCATCCGTTCGTACCCATTTGCTGGTGAGCGCGCTCACGGGGCGCTCGTGTGTCCATTCTTGGGATACTTGGCTTACTGGAACGGGTTCCAGCTCTGGCCAGGAGAACACGAGAGGCGCCCTCTCACCGCTGCTCCTCACAGCCCAATGGCACTCCGTGGTGTCCACGCGCCACATTTTATTAATGCACTCCTGGATGGATGGGCACTCGGGTCGCTTCCACATCTTTGCGATTGTGTGAATTGTGCCCTAACTGTCACCCTAACCCTTACCCAGCCCGTGTCCTCTGCCCCTGCCTGACGCACTCCTCCCCGGCCAGGCCCAGGCCCGTCACTGTCCCGGGCCCCCGCCTGACCGGCTCCTTCCCGCCCGGCCTGTCACCGTCCTCTGCCCCTGCCTGACATGCTCCTTCCCGCCCGTCCGGCCTCTCACCGTCCTCGGCCCCTGCCTGACCGGCTCCTCCGTCGCCTGGGCCTTCCAAGGGCTTGGTGTGGACGCTGCTTCCAGGAAGCCCTCCAGAAACCCGGCAGCAGGGTGGCCGCAGCAGTCTCCAGCAGCCGTCCCTAAGTCGCGTGCGGGGCCCCCGCTGTGCCGCGGGGACCCAGCCTGGTGTCTTCCCTGAGGCCCTGCGGCTGCCGCTCCCCGCAAGGGGAGAGTCGCGGAGGTGGGGACCGCCTCCTGATGGGGACGTACACGCAGCTCTCCACGTCGGATTCCGGGGCTCTCTGTCCTGCCCGAAGGCCCAGCTGGCCTGCGGGTCCTTAGAGTGGCAAAAACATCCGAAAGCTGAGATTGAGGGTCCGGTGGGTGTCTGCGCTTTTGTGCTGGGCACCCCAGGGAGGCCCGGGGGCTGGCTGGACAACGCGGTCTGCTGGGCGGGGGGGGGGGGGGGGGGTTAGAGGAGCAACTGATGCCCTTTGCACTTTGGGTAGCAAGAGTCTGAGGTGTCTCTGAGCCCTGTGCCATGTCGGGGGGGGGGGCGGGGGGGGAAGAGGAGGAGGAGGAGGAGGTGGGAAGGGCCGGGGCCTGCAGTCGTGTTCCCGGGGTGGCAGGGCAAGTGGCTTCTTCCACAGGCTGCTTGGCCTGGGCTCCCTGCACCTGGGCCTTTGGAGGACCGGCCCTGTGCTTGCCAACGCTTCCTGCAGGGACCCAGAGCTGGGAGGTTGCATCTCTCAGCCCTGGGTCGGGCAGAGCCCCAGCGGGCCATGCCCACAACCTCTCTCAGCACCGGTCCCCCAGAAGGCTCCTTGGGGACCAGGATTCTCTTGCGGTGACTCTTTAAGGTCTGGCCCCTGGATGGAGGGGCACCAGGAGTAGAGGAGCAGGAAGGGGAAGGGGGTGGCCATGCGAGGGGACACTTTGAGGCCAAGTCCCAGCTTCAGCCTGATCCTCCTGGGAACCCCGGGGTGTACGTCACACCTCCTGGTTGTCCCGCTCTGAGACAAGGAGCCGGGCTTCGCATTCCCACAGCAGCCAGTCGTGGGCTGAGGACACCTGGGGCGTTGGGAACTCCCTGGCTTCTCCTTGGTTTAACATCTGGAGCTGCTTGTGAATCGTGCCGCCACACACACCCGAGTGCAGGTGTCTTCCGCACAGACTGCGGGCCTCGCTCTTCTGAATGCCGCTAGCTGGCCACCCACCCACGGGTGAACCTGGTCAGGGTACTTTCTCTCAGGGGCAGACTCTTTTCCGGGCGGGCTACCGGTGTCTCTGTTTGCTCCTTTCTTTCTTCCATTTCGGGAAAGTCTTCCTTGCTGGGTGTGGAAATCTCCTATGCCTTCCCTCGCCTATTCTGTCAGCTTTCAAATTCTCTTTCAGTTGCCACCCTCACAGATGGATTAGGAAACTCTTTCCGGTGCACTCATTAGTGAAATGACCTCAAGGAAGCTGGAATCCAATATCTAATCGCCGATTTTTAGCGAGTCCACACGCCAGGGTGGTCGGGGTCCAATGCAGCCCCGGCCAGGCCCAGGCCCCTTGGACCGGGCCACAGGAGGACACAGAGGAGGGTCCCGGCCCCCACGGTCGCGGTGCCGGCAGTTCTCCAAGGGCTTGGGCGTTTTCCAGAGGTAGGAGATGGAGGGGACTGATTTCTTCAGCGCCCCACAAACCACGCCACCCCACCCCACCCCACCCCACCCATGGGACACATCCCCAGAGAGAGATGCCCCATACACTCGCTCCCCTCCCCCTTGCGCTGTGCCCCAGCCCTGGCCCGGGGGAATAGGCGGCAGCCCGCCCACAGGGCGGGGGGCACAGCTGAAAGGGGTTGTGGGGGAGGGCGGCCCCTGGCTGGGGTCAAAGGGCGAGCGCCCGGTGCCGGTGCGCGCGTGCGCAGTCAGCGGCGGCGACGCGCTGGGGGTGGGCAGCGGGTAGGTGAAGGAGGCCAGGCGAGGAGACGAGGGGGGCTGGGAGGGCTCCACCTTGGCGGGTCCAGCCGTGGAGGCGCATCTTGTGTGAGTGTGAGTGAGTGTGAGTGTGTGTGTGTGGAGAGAGAGACAGCCCCCCGCCCCGGCCGCCCGGCCCGGCCCGTCACCCCCGTCCCTCGGAGCCCGCCGGACCCGGCCGGCGAACTCAACAGGCCCGGCCGGGCGCGGGGCCTGGGGCGGGAGGAGGCGGCGGGGAAGCGCAGAGACGCTGGGATCTTGAGCGGGGCAGGGGCGCCCTCCGCCGTCTAGGGCCACACCACCCTGAACGCCCCCCGGTCTCCTCTGGTCTCGGAAGCTAAGCAGGGTCGGGCCTGGTTAGTACTTGGATGGGAGAAGACCGCCTGGGAATACCGGGTGCCGTAGGCTTCTTCTTCTTCTTTTTTTTTTTTTTTGCCTCTTGTTCTGTCCCCTTTCTGGGAGCGCGGCGGCGGCCCGGGGTGGGGGTCACCCCCACCCTCAGCGCCCGCCGTGGGGTGCCTGGCGCCCCAGCCCGCACCGTGGGGCCTCCTCTTGTCCCAAGCCGCGACACCGCCGCCACGCGGCAGCATGCGTGGCATCTGGACTGTCAGGTCTCAGACCAAAGGTCTGCTCTGTGGGAACCGACACGCTGGAGGAAACCTTGAGAGTCTGAGAGGGGAGGGAGTTCCAGAAGGAGGCCAGGATGTCATTTTGAGGGAGTATGGGACCAGAACTCGTCCCGTTGCTTTTGGGGTTCTATGGGCTCCACGTAGGAATCTTTGGTGGTGGCAGCTGATGTTGGGGGATCCGGAGTCACACCCAGACCTGCTCCACAGGCCTCCTTTTACTTTTCTCTTTGGAGTCGTTATTTTTAAAAAGTGTCTCTTACCTCTCTCATTGCATTTTCTTTTCTCTCTCTTTTCAAGCAGATGATGGGAGTACAAGTATTCAGGTGACATGTGTTGCCCGTGCCCCCCTCCCCCCTGTGTTCTTATTCATTTACCTCTCATGTTGTTCCAGCGTATTGTGGGGGCACCAATGTTAAGGTCGGGTACGTTGCCCTCTCCCAGCCTCCCCCCTCGGGTCAGAGCTTCAAGTGCGCCCATCCCCCAGTCGGTGCGCACCCACCCCATTCCTAATGGAGGTGTATGCCCCTCCCCTCCCCCCACCCGCCCGACACCCACCCGATGATGAAGGTGATTCCTCTCTGTCCACTTAGGTGTCCATCCGTTCGTACCCATTTGCTGGTGAGCGCGCTCACGGGGCGCTCGTGTGTCCATTCTTGGGATACTTGGCTTACTGGAACGGGTTCCAGCTCTGGCCAGGAGAACACGAGAGGCGCCCTCTCACCGCTGCTCCTCACAGCCCAATGGCACTCCGTGGTGTCCACGCGCCACATTTTATTAATGCACTCCTGGATGGATGGGCACTCGGGTCGCTTCCACATCTTTGCGATTGTGTGAATTGTGCCCTAACTGTCACCCTAACCCTTACCCAGCCCGTGTCCTCTGCCCCTGCCTGACGCACTCCTCCCCGGCCAGGCCCAGGCCCGTCACTGTCCCGGGCCCCCGCCTGACCGGCTCCTTCCCGCCCGGCCTGTCACCGTCCTCTGCCCCTGCCTGACATGCTCCTTCCCGCCCGTCCGGCCTCTCACCGTCCTCGGCCCCTGCCTGACCGGCTCCTCCGTCGCCTGGGCCTTCCAAGGGCTTGGTGTGGACGCTGCTTCCAGGAAGCCCTCCAGAAACCCGGCAGCAGGGTGGCCGCAGCAGTCTCCAGCAGCCGTCCCTAAGTCGCGTGCGGGGCCCCCGCTGTGCCGCGGGGACCCAGCCTGGTGTCTTCCCTGAGGCCCTGCGGCTGCCGCTCCCCGCAAGGGGAGAGTCGCGGAGGTGGGGACCGCCTCCTGATGGGGACGTACACGCAGCTCTCCACGTCGGATTCCGGGGCTCTCTGTCCTGCCCGAAGGCCCAGCTGGCCTGCGGGTCCTTAGAGTGGCAAAAACATCCGAAAGCTGAGATTGAGGGTCCGGTGGGTGTCTGCGCTTTTGTGCTGGGCACCCCAGGGAGGCCCGGGGGCTGGCTGGACAACGCGGTCTGCTGGGCGGGGGGGGGGGGGGGGGTTAGAGGAGCAACTGATGCCCTTTGCACTTTGGGTAGCAAGAGTCTGAGGTGTCTCTGAGCCCTGTGCCATGTCGGGGGGGGGGCGGGGGGGGAAGAGGAGGAGGAGGAGGAGGTGGGAAGGGCCGGGGCCTGCAGTCGTGTTCCCGGGGTGGCAGGGCAAGTGGCTTCTTCCACAGGCTGCTTGGCCTGGGCTCCCTGCACCTGGGCCTTTGGAGGACCGGCCCTGTGCTTGCCAACGCTTCCTGCAGGGACCCAGAGCTGGGAGGTTGCATCTCTCAGCCCTGGGTCGGGCAGAGCCCCAGCGGGCCATGCCCACAACCTCTCTCAGCACCGGTCCCCCAGAAGGCTCCTTGGGGACCAGGATTCTCTTGCGGTGACTCTTTAAGGTCTGGCCCCTGGATGGAGGGGCACCAGGAGTAGAGGAGCAGGAAGGGGAAGGGGGTGGCCATGCGAGGGGACACTTTGAGGCCAAGTCCCAGCTTCAGCCTGATCCTCCTGGGAACCCCGGGGTGTACGTCACACCTCCTGGTTGTCCCGCTCTGAGACAAGGAGCCGGGCTTCGCATTCCCACAGCAGCCAGTCGTGGGCTGAGGACACCTGGGGCGTTGGGAACTCCCTGGCTTCTCCTTGGTTTAACATCTGGAGCTGCTTGTGAATCGTGCCGCCACACACACCCGAGTGCAGGTGTCTTCCGCACAGACTGCGGGCCTCGCTCTTCTGAATGCCGCTAGCTGGCCACCCACCCACGGGTGAACCTGGTCAGGGTACTTTCTCTCAGGGGCAGACTCTTTTCCGGGCGGGCTACCGGTGTCTCTGTTTGCTCCTTTCTTTCTTCCATTTCGGGAAAGTCTTCCTTGCTGGGTGTGGAAATCTCCTATGCCTTCCCTCGCCTATTCTGTCAGCTTTCAAATTCTCTTTCAGTTGCCACCCTCACAGATGGATTAGGAAACTCTTTCCGGTGCACTCATTAGTGAAATGACCTCAAGGAAGCTGGAATCCAATATCTAATCGCCGATTTTTAGCGAGTCCACACGCCAGGGTGGTCGGGGTCCAATGCAGCCCCGGCCAGGCCCAGGCCCCTTGGACCGGGCCACAGGAGGACACAGAGGAGGGTCCCGGCCCCCACGGTCGCGGTGCCGGCAGTTCTCCAAGGGCTTGGGCGTTTTCCAGAGGTAGGAGATGGAGGGGACTGATTTCTTCAGCGCCCCACAAACCACGCCACCCCACCCCACCCCACCCCACCCATGGGACACATCCCCAGAGAGAGATGCCCCATACACTCGCTCCCCTCCCCCTTGCGCTGTGCCCCAGCCCTGGCCCGGGGGAATAGGCGGCAGCCCGCCCACAGGGCGGGGGGCACAGCTGAAAGGGGTTGTGGGGGAGGGCGGCCCCTGGCTGGGGTCAAAGGGCGAGCGCCCGGTGCCGGTGCGCGCGTGCGCAGTCAGCGGCGGCGACGCGCTGGGGGTGGGCAGCGGGTAGGTGAAGGAGGCCAGGCGAGGAGACGAGGGGGGCTGGGAGGGCTCCACCTTGGCGGGTCCAGCCGTGGAGGCGCATCTTGTGTGAGTGTGAGTGAGTGTGAGTGTGTGTGTGTGGAGAGAGAGACAGCCCCCCGCCCCGGCCGCCCGGCCCGGCCCGTCACCCCCGTCCCTCGGAGCCCGCCGGACCCGGCCGGCGAACTCAACAGGCCCGGCCGGGCGCGGGGCCTGGGGCGGGAGGAGGCGGCGGGGAAGCGCAGAGACGCTGGGATCTTGAGCGGGGCAGGGGCGCCCTCCGCCGTCTAGGGCCACACCACCCTGAACGCCCCCCGGTCTCCTCTGGTCTCGGAAGCTAAGCAGGGTCGGGCCTGGTTAGTACTTGGATGGGAGAAGACCGCCTGGGAATACCGGGTGCCGTAGGCTTCTTCTTCTTCTTTTTTTTTTTTTTTGCCTCTTGTTCTGTCCCCTTTCTGGGAGCGCGGCGGCGGCCCGGGGTGGGGGTCACCCCCACCCTCAGCGCCCGCCGTGGGGTGCCTGGCGCCCCAGCCCGCACCGTGGGGCCTCCTCTTGTCCCAAGCCGCGACACCGCCGCCACGCGGCAGCATGCGTGGCATCTGGACTGTCAGGTCTCAGACCAAAGGTCTGCTCTGTGGGAACCGACACGCTGGAGGAAACCTTGAGAGTCTGAGAGGGGAGGGAGTTCCAGAAGGAGGCCAGGATGTCATTTTGAGGGAGTATGGGACCAGAACTCGTCCCGTTGCTTTTGGGGTTCTATGGGCTCCACGTAGGAATCTTTGGTGGTGGCAGCTGATGTTGGGGGATCCGGAGTCACACCCAGACCTGCTCCACAGGCCTCCTTTTACTTTTCTCTTTGGAGTCGTTATTTTTAAAAAGTGTCTCTTACCTCTCTCATTGCATTTTCTTTTCTCTCTCTTTTCAAGCAGATGATGGGAGTACAAGTATTCAGGTGACATGTGTTGCCCGTGCCCCCCTCCCCCCTGTGTTCTTATTCATTTACCTCTCATGTTGTTCCAGCGTATTGTGGGGGCACCAATGTTAAGGTCGGGTACGTTGCCCTCTCCCAGCCTCCCCCCTCGGGTCAGAGCTTCAAGTGCGCCCATCCCCCAGTCGGTGCGCACCCACCCCATTCCTAATGGAGGTGTATGCCCCTCCCCTCCCCCCACCCGCCCGACACCCACCCGATGATGAAGGTGATTCCTCTCTGTCCACTTAGGTGTCCATCCGTTCGTACCCATTTGCTGGTGAGCGCGCTCACGGGGCGCTCGTGTGTCCATTCTTGGGATACTTGGCTTACTGGAACGGGTTCCAGCTCTGGCCAGGAGAACACGAGAGGCGCCCTCTCACCGCTGCTCCTCACAGCCCAATGGCACTCCGTGGTGTCCACGCGCCACATTTTATTAATGCACTCCTGGATGGATGGGCACTCGGGTCGCTTCCACATCTTTGCGATTGTGTGAATTGTGCCCTAACTGTCACCCTAACCCTTACCCAGCCCGTGTCCTCTGCCCCTGCCTGACGCACTCCTCCCCGGCCAGGCCCAGGCCCGTCACTGTCCCGGGCCCCCGCCTGACCGGCTCCTTCCCGCCCGGCCTGTCACCGTCCTCTGCCCCTGCCTGACATGCTCCTTCCCGCCCGTCCGGCCTCTCACCGTCCTCGGCCCCTGCCTGACCGGCTCCTCCGTCGCCTGGGCCTTCCAAGGGCTTGGTGTGGACGCTGCTTCCAGGAAGCCCTCCAGAAACCCGGCAGCAGGGTGGCCGCAGCAGTCTCCAGCAGCCGTCCCTAAGTCGCGTGCGGGGCCCCCGCTGTGCCGCGGGGACCCAGCCTGGTGTCTTCCCTGAGGCCCTGCGGCTGCCGCTCCCCGCAAGGGGAGAGTCGCGGAGGTGGGGACCGCCTCCTGATGGGGACGTACACGCAGCTCTCCACGTCGGATTCCGGGGCTCTCTGTCCTGCCCGAAGGCCCAGCTGGCCTGCGGGTCCTTAGAGTGGCAAAAACATCCGAAAGCTGAGATTGAGGGTCCGGTGGGTGTCTGCGCTTTTGTGCTGGGCACCCCAGGGAGGCCCGGGGGCTGGCTGGACAACGCGGTCTGCTGGGCGGGGGGGGGGGGGGGGGTTAGAGGAGCAACTGATGCCCTTTGCACTTTGGGTAGCAAGAGTCTGAGGTGTCTCTGAGCCCTGTGCCATGTCGGGGGGGGGGGCGGGGGGGGAAGAGGAGGAGGAGGAGGAGGTGGGAAGGGCCGGGGCCTGCAGTCGTGTTCCCGGGGTGGCAGGGCAAGTGGCTTCTTCCACAGGCTGCTTGGCCTGGGCTCCCTGCACCTGGGCCTTTGGAGGACCGGCCCTGTGCTTGCCAACGCTTCCTGCAGGGACCCAGAGCTGGGAGGTTGCATCTCTCAGCCCTGGGTCGGGCAGAGCCCCAGCGGGCCATGCCCACAACCTCTCTCAGCACCGGTCCCCCAGAAGGCTCCTTGGGGACCAGGATTCTCTTGCGGTGACTCTTTAAGGTCTGGCCCCTGGATGGAGGGGCACCAGGAGTAGAGGAGCAGGAAGGGGAAGGGGGTGGCCATGCGAGGGGACACTTTGAGGCCAAGTCCCAGCTTCAGCCTGATCCTCCTGGGAACCCCGGGGTGTACGTCACACCTCCTGGTTGTCCCGCTCTGAGACAAGGAGCCGGGCTTCGCATTCCCACAGCAGCCAGTCGTGGGCTGAGGACACCTGGGGCGTTGGGAACTCCCTGGCTTCTCCTTGGTTTAACATCTGGAGCTGCTTGTGAATCGTGCCGCCACACACACCCGAGTGCAGGTGTCTTCCGCACAGACTGCGGGCCTCGCTCTTCTGAATGCCGCTAGCTGGCCACCCACCCACGGGTGAACCTGGTCAGGGTACTTTCTCTCAGGGGCAGACTCTTTTCCGGGCGGGCTACCGGTGTCTCTGTTTGCTCCTTTCTTTCTTCCATTTCGGGAAAGTCTTCCTTGCTGGGTGTGGAAATCTCCTATGCCTTCCCTCGCCTATTCTGTCAGCTTTCAAATTCTCTTTCAGTTGCCACCCTCACAGATGGATTAGGAAACTCTTTCCGGTGCACTCATTAGTGAAATGACCTCAAGGAAGCTGGAATCCAATATCTAATCGCCGATTTTTAGCGAGTCCACACGCCAGGGTGGTCGGGGTCCAATGCAGCCCCGGCCAGGCCCAGGCCCCTTGGACCGGGCCACAGGAGGACACAGAGGAGGGTCCCGGCCCCCACGGTCGCGGTGCCGGCAGTTCTCCAAGGGCTTGGGCGTTTTCCAGAGGTAGGAGATGGAGGGGACTGATTTCTTCAGCGCCCCACAAACCACGCCACCCCACCCCACCCCACCCCACCCATGGGACACATCCCCAGAGAGAGATGCCCCATACACTCGCTCCCCTCCCCCTTGCGCTGTGCCCCAGCCCTGGCCCGGGGGAATAGGCGGCAGCCCGCCCACAGGGCGGGGGGCACAGCTGAAAGGGGTTGTGGGGGAGGGCGGCCCCTGGCTGGGGTCAAAGGGCGAGCGCCCGGTGCCGGTGCGCGCGTGCGCAGTCAGCGGCGGCGACGCGCTGGGGGTGGGCAGCGGGTAGGTGAAGGAGGCCAGGCGAGGAGACGAGGGGGGCTGGGAGGGCTCCACCTTGGCGGGTCCAGCCGTGGAGGCGCATCTTGTGTGAGTGTGAGTGAGTGTGAGTGTGTGTGTGTGGAGAGAGAGACAGCCCCCCGCCCCGGCCGCCCGGCCCGGCCCGTCACCCCCGTCCCTCGGAGCCCGCCGGACCCGGCCGGCGAACTCAACAGGCCCGGCCGGGCGCGGGGCCTGGGGCGGGAGGAGGCGGCGGGGAAGCGCAGAGACGCTGGGATCTTGAGCGGGGCAGGGGCGCCCTCCGCCGTCTAGGGCCACACCACCCTGAACGCCCCCCGGTCTCCTCTGGTCTCGGAAGCTAAGCAGGGTCGGGCCTGGTTAGTACTTGGATGGGAGAAGACCGCCTGGGAATACCGGGTGCCGTAGGCTTCTTCTTCTTCTTTTTTTTTTTTTTTGCCTCTTGTTCTGTCCCCTTTCTGGGAGCGCGGCGGCGGCCCGGGGTGGGGGTCACCCCCACCCTCAGCGCCCGCCGTGGGGTGCCTGGCGCCCCAGCCCGCACCGTGGGGCCTCCTCTTGTCCCAAGCCGCGACACCGCCGCCACGCGGCAGCATGCGTGGCATCTGGACTGTCAGGTCTCAGACCAAAGGTCTGCTCTGTGGGAACCGACACGCTGGAGGAAACCTTGAGAGTCTGAGAGGGGAGGGAGTTCCAGAAGGAGGCCAGGATGTCATTTTGAGGGAGTATGGGACCAGAACTCGTCCCGTTGCTTTTGGGGTTCTATGGGCTCCACGTAGGAATCTTTGGTGGTGGCAGCTGATGTTGGGGGATCCGGAGTCACACCCAGACCTGCTCCACAGGCCTCCTTTTACTTTTCTCTTTGGAGTCGTTATTTTTAAAAAGTGTCTCTTACCTCTCTCATTGCATTTTCTTTTCTCTCTCTTTTCAAGCAGATGATGGGAGTACAAGTATTCAGGTGACATGTGTTGCCCGTGCCCCCCTCCCCCCTGTGTTCTTATTCATTTACCTCTCATGTTGTTCCAGCGTATTGTGGGGGCACCAATGTTAAGGTCGGGTACGTTGCCCTCTCCCAGCCTCCCCCCTCGGGTCAGAGCTTCAAGTGCGCCCATCCCCCAGTCGGTGCGCACCCACCCCATTCCTAATGGAGGTGTATGCCCCTCCCCTCCCCCCACCCGCCCGACACCCACCCGATGATGAAGGTGATTCCTCTCTGTCCACTTAGGTGTCCATCCGTTCGTACCCATTTGCTGGTGAGCGCGCTCACGGGGCGCTCGTGTGTCCATTCTTGGGATACTTGGCTTACTGGAACGGGTTCCAGCTCTGGCCAGGAGAACACGAGAGGCGCCCTCTCACCGCTGCTCCTCACAGCCCAATGGCACTCCGTGGTGTCCACGCGCCACATTTTATTAATGCACTCCTGGATGGATGGGCACTCGGGTCGCTTCCACATCTTTGCGATTGTGTGAATTGTGCCCTAACTGTCACCCTAACCCTTACCCAGCCCGTGTCCTCTGCCCCTGCCTGACGCACTCCTCCCCGGCCAGGCCCAGGCCCGTCACTGTCCCGGGCCCCCGCCTGACCGGCTCCTTCCCGCCCGGCCTGTCACCGTCCTCTGCCCCTGCCTGACATGCTCCTTCCCGCCCGTCCGGCCTCTCACCGTCCTCGGCCCCTGCCTGACCGGCTCCTCCGTCGCCTGGGCCTTCCAAGGGCTTGGTGTGGACGCTGCTTCCAGGAAGCCCTCCAGAAACCCGGCAGCAGGGTGGCCGCAGCAGTCTCCAGCAGCCGTCCCTAAGTCGCGTGCGGGGCCCCCGCTGTGCCGCGGGGACCCAGCCTGGTGTCTTCCCTGAGGCCCTGCGGCTGCCGCTCCCCGCAAGGGGAGAGTTGCGGAGGTGGGGACCGCCTCCTGATGGGGACGTACACGCAGCTCTCCACGTCGGATTCCGGGGCTCTCTGTCCTGCCCGAAGGCCCAGCTGGCCTGCGGGTCCTTAGAGTGGCAAAAACATCCGAAAGCTGAGATTGAGGGTCCGGTGGGTGTCTGCGCTTTTGTGCTGGGCACCCCAGGGAGGCCCGGGGGCTGGCTGGACAACGCGGTCTGCTGGGCGGGGGGGGGGGGGTTAGAGGAGCAACTGATGCCCTTTGCACTTTGGGTAGCAAGAGTCTGAGGTGTCTCTGAGCCCTGTGCCATGTCGGGGGGGGGGGGGGCGGGGGGGGAAGAGGAGGAGGAGGAGGAGGTGGGAAGGGCCGGGGCCTGCAGTCGTGTTCCCGGGGTGGCAGGGCAAGTGGCTTCTTCCACAGGCTGCTTGGCCTGGGCTCCCTGCACCTGGGCCTTTGGAGGACCGGCCCTGTGCTTGCCAACGCTTCCTGCAGGGACCCAGAGCTGGGAGGTTGCATCTCTCAGCCCTGGGTCGGGCAGAGCCCCAGCGGGCCATGCCCACAACCTCTCTCAGCACCGGTCCCCCAGAAGGCTCCTTGGGGACCAGGATTCTCTTGCGGTGACTCTTTAAGGTCTGGCCCCTGGATGGAGGGGCACCAGGAGTAGAGGAGCAGGAAGGGGAAGGGGGTGGCCATGCGAGGGGACACTTTGAGGCCAAGTCCCAGCTTCAGCCTGATCCTCCTGGGAACCCCGGGGTGTACGTCACACCTCCTGGTTGTCCCGCTCTGAGACAAGGAGCCGGGCTTCGCATTCCCACAGCAGCCAGTCGTGGGCTGAGGACACCTGGGGCGTTGGGAACTCCCTGGTTTCTCCTTGGTTTAACGTCTGGAGCTGCTTGTGAATCGTGCCGCCACACACACCTGAGTGCAGGTGTCTTCTGCACAGACTGCGGGCCTCGCTCTTCTGAATGCCGCTAGCTCGCCACCCACCCACGGGTGAACCTGGTCAGGGTACTTTCTCTCAGGGGCAGACTCTGATCCGGGCGGGCTACCGGTGTCTCTGTTTGCTCGTTTCTTTCTTCCATTTCGGGAAAGTCTTCCTTGCTGGGTGTGGAAATCTCCTATGCCTTCCCTCGCCTATTCTGTCAGCTTTAAAATTCTCTTTCAGTTGCTACCCTCACAGATGGAGTTAGGAAACTCTTTCCGGTGCACTCATTAGTGAAATGACCTCAGTGAAGCTGGAATCCAATATCTAATCGCCGACTTTTAGCGAGTCCACACGCCAGGGTGGTTGGGGTCCAATGCAGCCCCGGCCAGGCCCAGGCCCCTTGGACTGGGCCACAGGAGGACACAGAGGAGGGTCCCAGCCCCCACGAAGCGGTGCCGGCAGTTCTCCACGGGCTTGGGCGTTTTCCAGAGGTAGGAGATGGAGGGGACTGATTTCTTCAGCGCCGCACAAACCATGCCACCCCACCCCACCCATGGGACACATCCCCAGAGAGAGAGACGCCCCATACACTGGCTCCCCTCCCCCTTGCGCTGTGCCCCAGCCCTGGCCCGGGGGAATAGGTGGCAGCCCACCCACAGGGCGAGGGGGGGCGCAGCTGAAAGGGGTTGTGGGGGAGGGCGGCCCCTGGCTGGGGTCAAAGGGCGAGCGCCCCGCGCGTGCGAAGTCAGCGTCAGCGGTGGCCACGCGCTGGGGGTGGGCAGCGGGTAGGTGAAGGAGGCCGGGCGAGGAGACGAGGAGGGCAGGAAGGGCTCCACCTTGGCGAGTCCAGCCTTGGAGGCGCATCTTGTGTGAGTGTGAGTGAGTGTGAGTGTGTGTGTGTGTGTGTATAGAGAGACAGCCCCCCGCCCCGCCCCGCCCCGCCCCGCCCGTCACCCCCGTCCCTCGTAGCCCCAGCCCACCGGACCCGGCCGCTGAACTCAACAGGCCCAGCCTGGCCCGGCGCGGGGCCTGGGGCGGGAGGAGGCGGCGGGAAAGCGCAGAGAGCCTTGGCTTCTTGAGCGGGGCAGGGGCGCCCTCTGCCGCCGTCTAGGGCCACACCACCCTGAACGCCCCGGATCTCGTCTGGTCTCGGAAGCTAAGCAGGGTCGGGCCTCATGAGTACTTGGATGGGAGACCGCCTGGGAATACCGGGTGCCACAGGCTTCTTCTCCTTTTTTTTTTTTTTGGCCTCGTGTTCTGTCCCCTTTCTGGGAGCGTGGCGGCGGCCCGGGGTGGGGGTGACCCCCACCCTCAGCGCCCGCCGCGGTGCCTGGCGCCCCAGCCCGCACCGTGGGGCCTCCTCTTGTTCCAAACCGCGACACCGCCGCCACGCGGCAGCATGCGTGGCATCTGGACTGTCAGGTCTCAGACCAAATGTCTGGCACCCTGTCTGACCGTCCCCCATGGGTGTGTGGACACACCCAGATCGACACAGCGCACGGCCTGCCCGTCTCCCATGGGTGTGTGGACACAGCCAGATCAACACTTCGCCCTGCCTGCCCATCACCCATGGGTGAGTGGACACAGCTAGATCCACACTTCGCCCTGCCTGCCTGTGTCCCTTTGGTGTGTGGACACAGCCAGTTCCACACTGCGCTCTGACTGCCCGTCTCCCGTTGGTGAGTTTACACAGTCACATCCAACTGTGCCCTGTCCGCCTGTCTCTGGTGGGTGTGTGGACACAAGTTCCACACAGCGCCCTGCCTACCCATCTCCCGTGGGTGAGGGGACACAATAAATCCACACGGCGCCCAGCCTACCTGTCTCCCATCGGTGAGTGGACACAGCCACGTCCACACAGCGCCCTGCCTACCCGTCTCTGTTTGATGTGTGGACACAGCGAGTTCCACACTGCTCCCTGTCTGCCCGTGTCCCATGGGTGTGTGGGTACTGACAGTTCCACACATAGCCCAGCCTGCACGTCACCCATGGGTGAGTGGATACACAAGTTCCACACTGCGCCCTGTCTGCCCGTGTCCAGTGGGTGAGTGGAAACAGCAGTATCCACACTGCGCGCTGCCTGCCCATCTCCCGTGGGTGAGTGGACAGAGCCAGATACACAAGGCGCCCAGCCTGCCCGTCTCCCATTGGTGAGTGGATACAGCAAGTTCCACACTGCGCCCTGTCTGCCCGTTTGCCATGGGTGTGTGGACACAGAAAGTTCCACAGATAGCCCTGCCTGCCCGCCTCCCTTTGGTTTGTGGACACAGCCAATTCCACACTGCGCCCAGCCTGCACGTATTTCGTGGGTGAGTGGACACAGCCAGTGCCACACTGCGCCCTGCCTGCCCGTCACCCATGGGTGAGTGGACACAGCCACATCCACACTGCGCCGTGCCTGCCCGTCTCTGGTGGGTGTGTGGACACATCAAGTTCCACACTGCTCCCTGTCTGCCCATGTCCCGTGGGTGTGTGTATGCAGACAGTTCCACACATAGCCCAGCCTGCACGTCACCCATGGGTGAGTGGATACACAAGTTCTACACTGCGCCCTGTCTGCCCGTGTCCCGTGGGTGTGTGGACACAGAAAGTTCCACACAGAGCCCTGCATGCCCGCCTCCCGTTGGATTGTGGACACAGCCAGTTCCACACTGCGCCCTGCCTGCCCGACTCCGGTGGGTGTGTGGACACAGCCAGTTCCACACAGAGACCTGCCTGCCAGTCTCCAGTGGGTGAGTGGACACAGCCAGATCCAGACTGCTCCCTGACTGCCCGTCTCCCGTGGATTAGTGGACATAGCCAGATCCACACAGCGCCCTGCCTGCCCGTCTCCCATGAGTGTGTCGACACAACCAGATCCACACGGCGCCCAGCCTGCACGTCTCCCGTGGGTGAGTGGACACAGCCAGATCCACACAGTGCCCTGCCTGCCCGTCTCCCATGAGTGTGTCGACACAACCAGATCCACACGGCGCCCAGCCTGCACGTTTCCCGTGGGTGTGTGGACACAGCCAGATCCACACAGCGCCCTGCCTGACCATCTCCCATGGGTGTGTGGACACAGCCAGTTCCACACAGCGCCCTGCCTGCCGGTCTCCCTTGGGTTAGTGGACACAGCCACATCCACACAGCGACCTGCCTGCCCGTCTACCGTGGGTGAGTGGACACAGCCACTTCCACACAGCGCCCTGCCTGCCCGTCTTCCGTGGCTTAGTAGACACAGCCAGATCCACACTGCGCCCTGACCGCTCGTCTCTGGTGGGTTTGTGTTCACAGCAAGTTTCACACAGCGCCTTGCCTGCCCATCTCTCGTGGGTGTGTGGACACAGCCATATCCACACTGCGCCCTGCCTGCCCGTCTCCCATGGGGGAGGGGACACAACCACGTCCACATAGAGCCCTACCTGCCCGTCTACCATGGGTGAGTGGACAAAGCCACATCCACTGTGCATCCAGCCTGGACGACTCCCGTGGGTGAGTGGACACAGCCAGTTCCACACAGAGCCCTGCCTGGCCGTCTTCCATGGGTGAGTGGACACAGCCAGTGCCACACTGTGCCCTGCCTGCCCGTCTCCCGTGGGTGACTGGACACAGCCATATCCACACTGCGCCCTGCCTGCCTATCTCCCGTGGGGGAGTGGACACAGCCACGGACAAACAGAGCCCTGCCTGCCAGTCCCCCATGGGCGAGTGGAGAAAGCCACATCCACAGTGCGCCCATCCTGCACGTCTCCCGTGGGTGCATGGACACAGCCAGTTCTACACTGTGTCCTGCCTGCCCCTCACCCAAGGGTGAGTGGACAAGCCAGATCCACACTGCGCCCTACTTGCCAGTCTCCCGTGGGTGTGTGGACACAGCCACATCCACACAGCGTCCTGCCTGCCCGTCTCCCATGGGTGTTTGGACATGACCAGTTTCACACTGCACCCTACATGCCCGTCTCCCGTTGGTGAGTGGCCACAGCCACATCCACACTGCACCCTGCCTGCCTGTCTCCCGTGGCTGAGTGGACACTGCCAGTTCCACACCGCGCTCTGCCTGCACATCTCCCGTCGGTGAGCGGACACAGCCAGTTCCACACAGCACCCTACCTGCCCGTCAGCCGTGGGTCAGTGGACACAGCCCGTCCCACAGTGCGCCCTACCTGCCTGTCTACCATGGGTGAGTGGACACTGCCAGTTCCACACTGCGCCCTAATTGCCCGACACCCGTGGATCAGTGGACACAGCCAGTTCCACACAGCACCCTACCTGCCCGTCAAACATGGGTGAGTGTACACTGCCAGTTCCACACCGCACCCTGCCTGCCCGTGTCCCGTGGGTGCGTGGACACAGCCAGGTCAACACAGGGAACTGCCTGCCCGTGTCCCGTGGGTGAGTGGACACTGCCAGTTCAACACAGCGCCCTGCCTGCCCGTCTCCCGTGTGTGAGTTGACACAACCAGTTCAACACAGCGACCTGCCTGCCCGTCTCCTGTGGGTGAGTGGACACTGCCAGTTCCACACAGCGCCCTACCTGCCTGTCACCCGTGGGACAGTGGACACACCAAGTTGATGAACACAGCGCCCTGCCTGCCCGTCTTTCCTGGGTGAGTGGACACTGCCAGTTCAACACAGCGCCCTGCCTGCCTGTCTTTCCTGGGTGATGGACACAGTCAGTTCCACTCAGCACCCTACCTACCCATCATCCGTGGGTCAGTGGACACAACCCGTCCCACAGTCTGCCCTACCTGCCTGTCTACCGTGGATGAGTGGACAGGGCCATTTCCATATTGCACCTTGCCTGCCCGTCTCCCGTAAGTGAGTGGACACTGCCAGTTCAACACAGCACCCTGCCTGCCCGTCTCCCGTGGGTGATTGGACACAGCCAGTTCCACACAGTGCATTACCTAGCCGTCACCCATGGGTCAGTGGACACAGCCCGTCCCACAGAGCACCCTACCTGCCTCTCTACCATGGGTGAGTGGCCAGCGCCTGTTCCACATTGCGCCCTGCCTGTCCGTTTCCGGTCGGTGAGTGGACACCGCCAGTTCAACACAGCGACCTGCCTGCCCGTCTCCCGTGGGTGAGTGGACACAGCCAGTTCCACACAGCGCCCGATCTGCCCGTCTCCCGTGGGTGAGTGGACACAGCCAGGTCAACACAGTGACCTGCCTTCCTGTATCCTGTGGGTCAGTAGAAACAGCCAGTTCCACACAGCGCCCTACCAGCCCGACTACCATGGCTGAGTGGACAGCGTCAGTTCCACACAGCGCCCTGCCTGCCCGTCTCCGGTGGGAAAGTGGACACAGCCAGTTCAACACAGCGACCTGCCTGCCCGTCTCCCGTGGGTGAGTGGACACAACCAGTTCCAGACAGCGCCCTACCTGCCCGTCACCTGTGGGTCAGTGGACACGGCCAGTTCCACACCGCGCCCTGCCTGCCCGTGTCCCGTGGGTGAGTGGACACTGCCAGTCCAACACAGCGCCCTGCCTGCCCGTCTTTCCTGGGTGAGTGGACACAGTCAGGTCCACTCAGCACCCTACCTGCCCGTCAACCGTGGGTCAGTGGACACAGCCCGTCCCACAGAGCGCCCTACCTGCCCGTCTACCATGGATGAGTGGACAGCGCCAGTTCCACACCACGCCCTGCCTGCCCGTGTCCCGAGGGTGAGTGGACACAGCCAGTTCCACACATCGCCCTACCTGCCAGTCACCCGTGGGGCAGTGGACACAGCCGGTACCACACAGGGCCCTAACTGCCCGTCTACCGTGGGTGAGTGGACACAGCCAGTTCCACACCGTGCCCTGCCTGCCCAACCACTCTAGATGAGTGGACACAACCAGTGCCACACTGGGCCCTGCCTGCCCGTTACCCGTGGGTCAGTGGACACAGCCGGTTCCACACAGCGCCCTACCTGCATATCTACCGTGGGTGAGTGGACACAACCAGTTCCACATCGCGCCTTACCTGCCCTTCACCCATGGGTCAGTGGACACAGCCGGTTCCAAACATGGCCCTAACTGCCCATCTACCGTGGGTTAGTGGACACAGCCAGTTCCACACCGTGCCGTGACTGCCCATTACCCGTGTGTCAGTGGACACAGCCCATTCTACACAGTGCCCTACCTGCCCATCTACCGTGGGTGAGTGGACACAACCAGTTCCACATCGCGCCCTGCCTGCCCCTCTCCCATTGGTGAGTGGACACTGCCAGTTCCACACCGGGCCCTGCCTGCCCGTCTCCCGAGGGTGAGTGGACACAGCCAGTTCCACACAGTGCCTTACCTGCTCGTCACCCGTGGGTTAGTGGACACAGCCAGTTCCACACCGGGCCCTGACTGCCCGTCTCCCGTGTGTGTGTGGACACAGCCAGTTCCACACAGCACCCTACCTGCCCGTCACCCGTGGGTTAGTGGACACAGCCAGTTCCACACAGCGCCCTACCTGCCCATCTCCAGTGGCTGAGTGGACACAGCCTGTTCCACACAGCCCACTGCCTGCCCGTCTCCCATGGGTGGGTGGACATAGCCAGGTCCACACTGCGCCCTACCTGCCCGTCTACCATGGCTGAGTGGACAGCTCCAGTTCCACACCGCGCCTTGCCTGCCTGTCTCCCATGGGAGAGTGGACATTATAAGTTCAACACAGCGCCCTGCCTGCGCGTCTCTCCTAGGTGAGTGGACACAGTCAATTCCACTCAGCGTCCTACCTGCCCATCACCCGTGGGTGAGTCGCCACAGCCAGTTCCACACAGTGCCCTACCTGCCCGTCTACCGTAGGTGAGTGGACATGGCCAGTTCCACACCGCACCCTGCCTGCCAGTGTCCCGTGAGTGGACACTGCCAGTTCAACACAGCGCCCTGCCTGCCCTTCTTTCCTGGGTGAGTGGACACAGTCAGTTCCACTCAGCTCCCTACCTGTCCATCACCCGTGGGTGAGTGGACACTGCCAGTACAAAACAGCGCCCTGCCTGCCCGTCCCCATGGGTGAGTGGACACAGCCAGTTCCACACAGTGCCTTACCTACCCGTCACCCGTGGGTCAGTGGACACAGCCCGTCCCACAGAGCGCCCTACCTGCCTCTCTACCATGGGTGAGTGGACAGCGCCTGTTCCACATAGTGCCCTGCCTGTCCGTATCCCGTCGGTGAGTGGACACTGCCAGTTCAACACAGCGAACTGCCTGCCCGTCCCCCGTGGGTGAGTGCACGCAGCCATGTCAACACAGCGACCTGCCTTCCCGTCTCCTGTGGGTCAGTGGACACAGCCAGTTCCACACAGCGCCCTACCAGCCCGTCTACCATGGCTGAGTGGACACTGCCAGTTCCACACCGTGCCCTGCCTGCCCGTCTCCCGTCGGTGAGTGGACACAGCCAGTTCAATACAGCGACCTGCCTGCCCGTCAGCCGTGGGTGAGTGGACACTGCCAGTTCAACACAGCACCCTGCCTGCACATGTCCCGTGGTTGTGTGGACACTGCCATTTCAAAACAGCACCCTGCCTGCCCGTCTCCCATGGGTGATTGGACACAGCCAGTTCCACACAGTGCCTTACCTACCCGTCACCCGTGGGTCAGTGGACACAGCCGTCCCACAGAGCGCCCTACCTGCCTCTCTACCATGGGTGAGTGGACAACGCCTGTTCCACATTGTGCCCTGCCTGTCCGTTTCCCGTCGGTGAGTGGACAGTGCCAGTTCAACACAGCGCCCTGCCTGCCCGTCTCCCGTGGGTGAGTGAACACAGCCAGTTACACACAGCGCTCGACCTGCCCGACTCCCGTGGGTGAGTGGACACAGCTAGGAAAAACACAGCGACCTGCCTTCCCATCTCCTGTGGGTCATTGGACACAGCCAGTTCCACACAGTGCCCTACCAGCCTGTCTACCATGGCTGAGTGGACCTCGCCAGTTCCACACCGCGCCTTGCCTGCCCGTCTCCCGTGGGAGAGTGGACACAGCCAGTTCAACACAGCGACCTGCCTGCCCGTCTCCCGTGGGTGAGTGGACACTGCCAGTTCCACACAGCGCCCTACCTGCCCGTCTACCATGGCTGAGTGGACAGCGCCACTTCCGCACCGCGCCTTGCCTGTCCATCTCCCATGGGAGATTGGACACTGCCAGTTCAACACAGCGCCCTCCTAGGTTAGTGGACACAGTCAATTCCACACAGCGCCCGACCTGCCCGACTCCCGTGGGTGAGTGGACACACCCAGTTCCACACAGCGCCCAACCTGCCCGACTCCCGTGGGTGAGTGGACACAACCAGATCAACTCAGCGACCTGGCTTCCCGTCTCCTATGGGTCAGTGGACACAGCCAGTTCCACACAGCGCCCTACAAGCCCGTCTACCATGGCTGAGTGGATAGCGCCAGTTCCACACCGCGCCCTGCCTGCCCGTCTCCCGTGGGAGAGTGGACACAGCCAGTTCAACACAGCGCCCTGCCTGCCCGTCTCCCGTGGGTGAGTGGACACTGCAAGTTCCACACAGTGCCCTACCTGCCCGTCTCCAGTAGGTGAGTGGACACACCCAGTTCCACACAGCGCCCAACCTGCCCGACTCCCGTGGGTGAGTGGACACAACCAGATCAACTCAGCGACCTGGCTTCCCGTCTCCCGTGTGTGTGTGGATACAGCCAGTTCCACACGGCGCCCTACCTGCCCGTCACCCGTGGGTTAGTGGACACAGCCAGTTCCACACGGCGCCCTACCTGCCCATCTCCAGTGGCTGAGTGGACACAGCCCGTTCCACACCGCGCCCTGCCTGCCCGTATCCCATGGGTGGGTGTACATAGCCAGTTCCACACAGCGCCCTACCTGCCCGTCTACCATGGCTGAGTGGACAGCGCCAGTTCCACACCGCGCCTTGCCTGCCCGTCTCCCGTGGGAGAGTGGACACTGCCAGTTCAACACAGCGCCCTGCCTGCGCGTCTCTCCTGGGTGAGTGGACATAGCCAGTTCCACACAGTGCCCTACCTGCCAGTCTACCATGGGTGAGTGGACACTGCCAGTTCCACACCGCACCCTGCCTGCCAGTGTCCTGTGAGTGGACACTGCCAGTTCAACACAGCGCCCTGCCTGCCCGTCTTTCCTGGGTGAGTCTACACAGTCAGTTCCACTCAGCGCCCGACCTGTCTGTCACCCATGGGTCATGGACACAGCCCATACTAAAGATCGCCCTACCTTCCCGTCTACCGTGGATGAGTGGACAGCGCCAGTTCCACACCGTGCCCTGCCTGCCCGTCTCCCGAGGGTGAGTGGACAAAGCCAGTTCCACACAGCGCCCTACCTGCCCGTCACCTGTGGCTCAGTGGACACAGCTGGTTCCAAACAGGGCACTAACTGCCCGTCTACCGTGCGTGAATGGACACAGCCAGTTCCACACCGCGCCCTGCCTGCCCACTACCCATGGGTCAGTGGACACAGCCCGTTCCACACAGCGCCCTACCTGCCCATCTACCGTGGGTGAGTGGACACAACCAGTTCCACATCGCGCCCTGCCTGCCCGTCTCCCGTCGGTGAGTGGACACTGCCAGTTCCACACCGGGCCCTGCCTGCCTGTCTCCCGAGGGTGAGTGGACACAGCCAGTTCCACACAGCGCCCTACCTCCCTGTCTACCGTGGGTGTGTGGACAGTGCCTGTTCCACATTGCGCCCTGCCTACCCGTCTCCCATCAGTGAGTGGACACAGCCATTTCCACACAGTGCCCTATCTGCCCGTCTCCCGTCGGTGAGTGGACACAGCCAGGTCAACACAGCGCCCTGCCTGCCCGTCACCCATGGGTCAGTGGACACAGCCCGTCCCACAGAGCGCCCTACCTGCCTCTCTACCATAGGTAGTGGACAGCCCCTGTTCCACATAGTGCCCTGCCTGTCCGTTTCCCGTCGGTGAGTGGACACTGCCAGTTCAACACAGCGACCTTCCTGCCTGTCCCCCGTGGGTGAGTGGACACAGCCAGGTCAACACAGCGACCTGCCTTCCCATCTCCTGTGGGTCAGTGGACACAGCCAGTTCCACACAGCGCCCTACCAGACCGTTTACCATGGCTGAGTGGACACTGCCAGATCCACACCGTGCCCTGCCTGCCCATCTCCCGTCGGTGAGTGGACACAGCCAGTTCAACACAGCGACCTGCCTGCCCGTCTCCCATGGGTAAGTGGACGCTGCCAGTTCAACACAGTGCCCTGCCTGCCCGTGTCCTGTGGGTGAGTGGACACTGCCAGTACAAAACAGCGCCCTGCCTGCCCGTATCCCGTAGGTGATTATACACAGCCAGTTCCACACAGTGCCTTACCTACCCGTCACCCGTGGGTCAGTGGACACAGCCCGTCCCACAGAGCGCCCTACCTGCCTCTCTACCATGGGTGAGTGGACAGCGCCTGTTCCACACCGCGCCCTGCCTGTCCGTTTCCCGTCGGTGAGTGGACACTGCCAGTTCAACACAGCGCCCTGACTGCCCGTCTCTCATGTGTGTGTGGACACAGCCAGTTCCACACAGCGCCCTACCTGCCCGTCACCCGTGGGTTAGTGGACACAGCCAGTTCCACACAGCCCACTGCCTGAACGTCTCCCATGGGTGGGTGGACATAGCCAGTTCCACACAGGGCCCTACCTGCCCGTCTACCATGGCTGAGTGGACAACGCCAGTTTCACACCGCGCCTTGCCTAACCGTCTCCCGTGGGAGAGTGGACAGTGCCAGTTCCAAACTGTGCCCTGCCTGCCCATTACCCGTGGGTCAGTGGACACAGCCCGTTCCACCCAGCGCCTTACCTGCCCATCTACCGTGGGTTAGTGGACACAACCAGTTCCACATCGCGGCCTACCTGCCCGTCTCCCGTCGGTGAGTGGACACTGCCAGTTCCACACCGGGCCCTGCCTGCCCGTCTCCCGAGGGTGAGTGGACACAGCCAGTTCCACACAGCACCCTACCTGCCCATCACCCGTGGGTCAGTGGACACAGCCCGTCCCACAGTGCGCCCTACCTGCCTGTCTACCGTGGGTGAGTGGACAGCGCCTGTTCCACATTGCGCCCTGCCTGCCCGTCTCCCGTCGGTGAGTGGACACAGCCAGTTCCACACTGCACCCTGCCTGCCAGTGTCCCGTGAGTGGACACTGCCAGTTCAACACAGTGCACTGCCTGCCCGTCTTTCCTGGATGAGTGGACAACGCCAGTTCCACACCGCGCCCTGCCTGCTCGTCTCCCGAGGGTGAGTGGACACAGCCAGTTCCACACAGCACCCTACCTGCCAGTCAACCGTGGGTCAGTGGACACAGCCGATTCCAAACAGGGCCCTAACTGCCCGTCTACCATGGGTGAGTGGACACAGCCCGTTCCACACCGCGCCCTGCCTGCCCATTACGCGTGGGTCAGTGGACACAGCCCGTTCCACACAGCACCCTAACTGCCCATCTACCGTGGGAGAGTGGACACAACCAGTTCCACATAGCGCCCTGCCTGCCCGTCTCCCATCGGTGAGTGGACACTGCCAGTTCCACACCGGGCCCTGCCTGCCCGTTTCCCGAAGGTGAGTGGACACAGCCAGTTCCACACAGCGCCCTACATGCCCGTCAGCCGTGGGTCAGTGGACACAGCCCGTCCCACAGTGCACCCTACCTGCCTGTCTACCATGGGTGAGTGGACACTGCCAGTTCCACACAGCGCCCTAATTGCCCATCACCCGTGGGTCAGTGGACACAGCCAGTTCCACACAGCGCCCTACCTGCCCGTAAACCATGGGTGAGTGTACACTGCCAGTTCCACACCGCGCCCTGCCTGCCTGTGTCCCGTGGGTGAGTGGACACAGCCAGGTCAACACAGGGAACTGCCTGCCCATCTCCTGTGGGTGAGTGGACACTGCCAGTTCCACACAGCGCCCTACCTGCCTGTCTCCCGTGTGTGAGTGGACACAGCCAGTTCAACACAGCGACCTGCCTGCCCGTCTCCTGTGGGTGAGTGGACACTGCCAGTTCCTCACAGCGCCCTACCTGCCTGTCACCCGTGGGTCAGTGGACACACCAAGTTGAACACAGCACCCTGCCTGCCCATCTCCCGTGGGTGATTGGACATAGCCAGTTCCACACAGTGCATTACCTAGCCGTCACCCGTGGGTCAGTGGACACAGCCCGTCCCACAGAGCACCCTACCTGCCTCTCTACCATGGGTGAGTGGCCAGCGCCTGTTCCACATTGCGCCCTGCCTGTCCGTTTCCGGTCGGTGAGTGGACACCGCCAGTTCAACACAGCGACCTGCCTGCCCGTCTCCCGTGGGTGAGTGGACACAGCCAGTTCCACACAGCGCCCGACCTGCCCGTCTCCCGTGGGTGAGTGGACACAGCCAGGTCAACACAGTGACCTGCCTTCCTGTCTCCTGTGGGTCAGTAGAAACAGCCAGTTCCACACAGCACCCTACCAGCCCGTCTACCATGGCTGAGTGGACAGTGTCAGTTCCACACCGCGCCCTGCCTGCCTGTCTCCCGTGGGAGAGTGGACACAGCCAGTTCAACACAGCGACCTGCTTGCCCGTCTCCCGTGAGTGAGTGGACACAACCAGTTCCAGACAGCGCCCTACCTGCCCGTCACCCGTGGGTCAGTGGACACGGCCAGTTCCACACCATGCCCTGCCTGCCCGTGTCCCGTGGGTGAGTGGACACTGCCAGTCCAACACAGCGCCCTGCCTGCCCGTCTTTCCTGGGTGAGTGGACACAGTCAGGTCCACTGAGTGCCCTACCTGCCCGTCAACCGTGGGTCAGTGGACACAGCCCGTCCCACAGAGCGCCCTACCTGCCCGTCTACCATGGATGAGTGGACAGCGCCAGTTCCACACCATGCCCTGCCTGCCCGTGTCCCGAGTTTGAGTGGACACAGTCAGGTCCACTGAGTGCCCTACCTGCCCGTCACCCGTGGGTCAGTGGACACAGCCGGTACCACACAGGGCCCTAACTGCCCGTCTACCATGGTTGAGTGGACACAGCCAGTTCCACACCGTGCCCTGCCTGCCCAACCACTCTAGATGAGTGGACACAACCAGTGCCACACTAGGCCCTGCCTGCCCGTTACCCGTGGGTCAGTGGACACAGCCGGTTCCACACAGCGCCCTACCTGCATATCTACCGTGGGTGAGTGGACACAACCAGTTCCACATCGCGCCCTACCTGCCCTTCACCCATGGGTCAGTGGACACAGCCGGTTCAAAACATGGCCCTAACTGCCCGTCTACCATGGGTTAGTGGACACAGCCAGTTCCACACCGAGCCATGACTGCCCATTACCCGTGTGTCAGTGGACACAGACCATTCTACACAGCACCCTACCTGCCCATCTACCGTGGGTGAGTGGACACAACCAGTTCCACATCGCGCCCTGCCTGCCCGTCTCCCGTTGGTGAGTGGACACTGCCAGTTCCACACCGGGCCCTGCCTGCCCATCTCCCGAGGGTGAGAGGACACAGCCAGTTCAACACAGCGCCCTGCCTGCCCGTCTCCCGTTTGTGAGTGGACACAGCAAGTTCAACACAGCGACTTGCCTGCCTGTCTCCCGTGGGTGAGTGGACACTGCCAGTTCCACACAGCGACCTGTCTGCCTGTCACCCGTTGGTCAGTGGACACAGCCAGTTCCACACAGCACCCTACCTGCCGGTCAGCAGTGGGTGAGTGGACACTGCCAGTTCCAAACCACGCCCTGCCTGCCCGTGTCCCGTGGATGAGTGGAAACTGCCAGTTCAACACAGCGCCCTACCTGCCCATCACCCATGGGTCAGTGGACACAGCCAGTTCCACACAGCGCCCTAACTGCCCGTCCACCGTGGGTGAGTGGACACTGCCATTTCCACACCACGCCCTGCCTGCCCGTGTCCCATGTGTGAGTGGACACAGCCAGGTCAACACAGTGACCTGCCTACCCGTCTCCCGTGGGTGAGTGGACACTGCCTGTTCAACACAGCGCCCTGCCTGCCCGTCTCCCATGTGTGAGTGGACACAGCCAGTTCAATACAGCGACCTGCCTTCCCGTCTCCCGTGGGTGAGTGGACAATGCCAGTTCCACATGGCGCCCTGCCTGCCCGTGTCCCGTGGGTGAGTGAACACAGCCAGGTCAACACAGTGAGCTGCCTGCCCGTCTCCCCGTCTCCCGTGGGTGAGTGGACACTGCCTGTTCAACACAGTGCCCTGCCTGCCCGTCTCCCGTGTGTGAGTGGACACAGCCAGTTCAACACAGCGCCCTACATGCCTGTCACCCGTGGGTCAGTGGACACAGCCAGTTCCACACAGCGCCCTAACTGCCCATCCACCGTGGGTGAGGGGACACTGCCAGTTCCACACCACGCCCTGCCTGCCGGTGTCCCATGGGTGAGTGGACACAGCCAGGTCAACACAGTGACCTGCCTGCCTGTCTCCCATATGTGAGTGGACACAGCCAGTTGAACACAGCGACCTGCCTGCCCGTCTCCCGTGGGTGAGTGGACACTGCCAGTTCCACATTGCGCCCTGCCTGCCCGTGTCCCGTGGGTGAGTGGACACAGCCAGGTCAACACAGTGAGCTGCATGCCCGTCAGCCATGGGTGAGTGGACACTGCCTGTTCAACACAGCGCCCTGCCTGCCCGTCTCCCGTGGGTGAGTGGACACAGCCAGGTCAACACAGTGACCTGCCTGCCCTTCTCCCGTGGGTGAGTGGACACTGCCAGTTGAACACAGCGCCCTGCATGACCGTCACCCATTTGTTAGTGGACACAGCAAGTTCAACACAGCGACCTGCCTGCCTGTCTCCCATGGGTGAGTGGACACTGCGAGTTCCACACAGCGACCTGCCTGCCTGTCACCCGTGGGTCAGTGGACACAGCCAGTTCCACTCAGCGCCCTACCTGTCCGTCACCCGTGGGTCAGTGGACACAGCCTGTCCCACAGAGCGCCCTACCTTCCCGTCTACCGTGGATGAGTGGACAACGCCAGTTCCACAACGCGCCCTGCATGCCCGTCTCCCGAGGGTGAGTGGACACAGCCGGTTCCAAAAATGGCCCTAACTGCCCGTCTACCGTGGGTTAGTGGACACAGCCAGTTCCACACCGCGCCCTGCCTGCACATTTCCCGTGTGTCAGTGGACACAGCCCGTTCCACAAAGCGCCCTACTTGCCCATCTACCGTGGGTGAGTGGACACAACCAATTCCACATCGCGCCCTGCCTGCCCGTCTCCCGAGGGTGAGTGGACACAGCCAGTTCCACACAGCGCCATACCTGCCCGTCACCCGTGGGTCAGTGGACACAGCCCGTCCCACAGTGCGCCCTACCTGCCTGTCTACCGTGGGTGAGTGGACAGCGCCTGTTCCACATTGCGCCCTGCCTGCCCGTCTCCCGTCGGTGAGTGGACACAGCCAGTTCCACACAGCACCCTATCTGCCTGTCTCCCGTGGGTGAGTGGACACAGCCAGGACAACACAGTGACCTGCCTGCCCTTCTCCCGTGAGTGAGTGGACACTGCCAGTTCCACACCGCGCCCTGCCTGCCCGTGTGCCGTGGGTGAGTGGACACTGCCAGTACAAAACAGCGGCCTGCCTGCCCGTCTCCCGTGGGTGAGTGGACACTGCCAGTTCCACACAGCGCCCTACCTGCACATCACCCATGGGTCAGTGGACACAGCCAGTTCCACACAGCGCCCTAATTGCCCGTCCACTGTGGGTGAGTGGACACTGCGATTTCCACACCAGGCCCTGCCTGCCCCTGTCCCATGGGTGAGTGGACACAGTGACCTGCCTACCCATCTCCCGTGGGTGGGTGGACACTACCTGTTCAACACAGCGCCCTGCCTGCCCGTCTTTCCTGGGTGAGTGGACACAGTCAGTTCCACTCAGCGCCCTACCTGTCCGTCACCCGTGGGTCAGTGGACACAGCCCGTCCCACTGAGCGCCCTACCTTCCCGTCTACCGTGGAAGACTGGACAGCACCAGTTCCACAACGTGCCCTGCATGCCCGTCTCCCAAGGATGAGTGGACACAGCCAGTTCCACACAGCGCCCTACCTGCCCGTCACCCGTGGGTCAGTGGACACAGCCGGTTCCAAACATGGCCCTAACTGCCCGTCTACCGTATGTTAGTGGACACAGCCAGTTCCACACCGCGCCCTGCCTGCCCATTACCCGTGTGTCAGTGGACACAGCCCGTTCCACACAGCGCCCTACCTGCCCATCTACCGTGGGTGAGTGAACACTGCCAGTTCCACATCGCGCCCTGCCTGCCCGTCTCCCGTCGGTGAGTGAACACTGCCAGTTCCACACCGGGCCCTGCCTGCCCGTCTCCCGAGGGTGAGTGGACACAGCCAGTTCCACACAGCGCCATACCTGCCCGTCACCCGTGGGTCAGTGGACACAGCCCGTCTCACAGTGCGCCCTACCTGCCCGTCTACCGTGGGTGAGTGGACAGCGCCTGTTCCACATTGCGCCCTGCCTGCCCGTCTCCCGTCGGTGAGTGGACACAGCCAGTTCCACACAGCGCCCTATCTGCCCGTCTCCCGTGGGTGAGTGGACACAGCCAGGTCAACACAGTGACCTGCCTACCCGTCTCCCATTTGTGAGAGGACACAGCAAGTTCAACACAGCGACCTGCCTGCCCGTCTCCCGTGGGTGAGTGGACACTGCCAGTTCCACACAGCGCCCTACCTGCCTGTAACCCGTGGGTCAGTGGACACAGCCAGTTCCACACAGCGCCCTACCTGCCCGTCAGCCGTGGGTGAGTGGACACTGCCAGTTCCACACCGCGCCCTGCCTGCCCGTGTCCCGTGGGTTAGTGGACACTGCCAGTACAAAACAGCGCCCTGCCTGCCCATCTCCCGTGGGTGAGTGGACACAGCCAGTTCCACACAGTGCCTTACCTACCCGTCACCCGTGGGTCAGTGGACACAGCCCGTCCCACAGAGCGCCCTACCTGACTGTCTACCGTGGGTGAGTGGACAGCGCCAGTTCCACATAGTGCCCTGCCTGTCCGTTTCCCGTCGGTGAGTGGGCACTTCCAGTTCAATACAGCGACCTGCCTGCCCGTCTCCCGTGGTTGAGTGGACACTGCCAGTTCCACACCACGCCCTGCCTGCCTGTGTCCCATGGGTGAGTGGACACAGCCAAGTCAACACAGTGACCTGCCTACCCGTCTCCCGTGGGTGGGTGGACACTGCCTGTTTAACACAGCGCCCTGCCTGCCCGTCTTTCCTGGGTGAGTGGACACAGTCAGTTCCACTCAGCCCCCTACCTGTCCGTCACCCGTGGGTCAGTGGACACAGCCTGTCCCACAGAGCGCCCTACCTTCCCGTCTACCGTGGATGAGTGGACAACGCCAGTTCCACAACGCGCCCTGCATGCCCGTCTCCCGAGGGTGAGTGGACACAGCCGGTTCCAAAAATGGCCCTAACTGCCTGTCTACTGTGGGTTAGTGGACACAGCCAGTTCCACACCGCGCCCTGCCTGCACATTACCCGTGTGTCAGTGGACACAGCCCGTTCCACACAGCGCCCTACGTGCCCATCTACCGTGGGTGAGTGGACACAACCAATTCCACATCGCGCCCTGCCTGCCCGTCTCCCGTCGGTGAGTGAACACTGCCAGTTCCACACCGGGCCCTGCCTGCCCGTCTCCCGAGGGTGAGTGGACACAGCCAGTTCCACACAGCGCCATACCTGCCCGTCACCCGTGGGTCAGTGGACACAGCCCGTCCCACAGTGCGCCCTACCTGCCTGTCTACCGTGGGTGAGTGGACAGCGCCTGTTCCACATTGCGCCCTGCCTGCCTGTCTCCCGTCGGTGAGTGGACACAGCCAGTTCCACACAGCACCCTATCTGCCCGTCTCCCGTGGGTGAGTGGACACAGCCAGGACAACACAGTGACCTGCCTGCCCTTCTCCCGTGAGTGAGTGGACCCTGCCAGTTCCACACCGCGCCCTGCCTGCCCGTGTCCCGTGGGTGAGTGGACACTGCCAGTACAAAACAGCGGCCTGCCTTCCCGTCTCCCGTGGGTGAGTGGACACTGCCAGTTCCACACAGCGCCCTACCTGCACATCACCCATGGGTCAGTGGACACAGCCAGTTCCACACAGCGCCCTAATTGCCCATCCACCGTGGGTGAGTGGACACTGCGATTTCCACACCAGGCCCTGCCTGCCCCTGTCCCATGGGTGAGTGGACACAGCCAGGTCAACACAGTGACCTGCCTACCCATCTCCCGTGGGTGGGTGGACACTGCCTGTTCAACACAGCGCCCTGCCTGCCCGTCTTTCCTGGGTGAGTGGACACAGTCAGTTCCACTCAGCGCCCTACCTGTCCGTCACCCGTGGGTCAGTGGACACAGCCCGTCCCACTGAGCGCCCTACCTTCCCGTCTACCGTGGAAGAGTGGACAGCGCCAGTTCCACAACGTGCCCTGCATGCCCGTCTCCCAAGGGTGAGTGGACACAGCCAGTTCCACACAGCGCCCTACATGCCCGTCACCCGTGGGTCAGTGGACACAGCCGGTTCCAAACATGGCCCTAACTGCCCGTCTACCGTGTGTTAGTGGACACAGCCAGTTCCACACCGCGCCCTGCCTGCCCATTACCCGTGTGTCAGTGGACACAGCCCGTTCCACACAGCGCCCTACCTGCCCATCTACCGTGGGTGAGTGAACACTGCCAGTTCCACATCGCGCCCTGCCTGCCCGTCTCCCGTCGGTGAGTGAACACTGCCAGTTCCACACCGGGCCCTGCCTGCCCGTCTCCCGAGGGTGAGTGGACACAGCCAGTTCCACACAGCGCCATACCTGCCCGTCACCCGTGGGTCAGTGGACACAGCCCGTCCCACAGTGCGCCCTACCTGCCCGTCTACCGTGGGTGAGTGGACAGCGCCTGTTCCACATTGCGCCCTGCCTGCCCGTCTCCCGTCGGTGAGTGGACACAGCCAGTTCCACACAGCGCCCTATCTGCCCATCTCCCGTGGGTAAGTGGACACAGACAGGTCAACACAGTGACCTGCATGCCCTTCTCCCGTGGGTGAGTGGACACTGCCAGTTCAACACCGCACCCTGTCTGCCCGTCTCCCATTTGTGAGAGGACACAGCCAGTTCCACACAGCGCCCTACCTGCCCGTCAGCCGTGGGTGAGTGGACACTGCCAGTTCCACACCGCGCCCTGCCTGCCCGTGTCCCGTGGGTTAGTGAACACTGCCAGTACAAAACAGCGCCCTGCCTGCCCATCTCCCGTGGGTGAGTGACACTGCCAGTTCCACATTGCGCCCTGCCTGCCCGTGTCCCGTGGGTGAGTGGACACAGCCTGGTCAACATAGTGAGCTGCCTGCCCGTCAGCCGTGGGTGAGTGGACACTGCCTGTTCAACACTGCGCCCTGCCTGCCAGTCCCCCGTGTGTGAGTGGACACAGCCAGTTCAGTACAGCGACCTGCCTGCCCGTCTCCCGTGGGTGAGTGGACACTGCCAGTTCCACACAGTGCCCTACGTATCTGTCACCCGTGGGTCACTGGACACAGCCAGTTCCACACAACGTCCTACATGCCCGTCAGCCGTGGGTGAATGGACACTGCCAGTTCCACACCACGCCCTGCCTGCCCGTGTCCCATGGGTGAGTGGACACTGCCAGTACAAAACAGCGCCCTGCCTGCCCGTCCCCCGTGGGTGAGTGGACACAGCCAGTTCCACACAGTGTCTTACCTACCCCTCACCCGTGGGTCAGTGGCCACAGCCCGTCCCACAGAGCGCCCTACCTGCCTCTCTACCATGGGTGAGTGGACAGCGCCTGTTCCACATTGCGCCCTGCCTGCCCATCTCCCGTCGGTGAGTGGACAGAGCCAGTTCCACCCAGCGCCCTATCTGCCCGTCTCCCGTGGGTCAGTGGACACAGCCAGTTCCACACAGCGCCCTACCTGCCCGTCAGCCGTGGGTGAGTGGACACCGCCAGTTCCACACCACGCCCTGCCTGCCCGTGTCCCGTGCGTGAGTGGACACTGCCAGTACAAAACAGTACCCTGCCTGCACATCCCCCGTGGGTAAATGTACACTGCCAGTTCCACACAGTGTCTTACCTACCCGTCACCCATGGGTCAGTGGACACAGCCCGTCCCACAGAGCGCCCTACCTGCCTCTCTACCATAGGTGAGTGGACAGCGCCTGTTCCACAGAGTGCCCTGCCTGTCTGTTTTTCGTCGGTGAGTGGACACTGCCAGTTCAACACAGCGACCTGCCTGCCCGTCTCCCGTGGGTGAGTGGACACTGCCAGTTCCACACAGCGCCCTACCTGCCCGTCACCCATGGGTCAGTGGACACAGCCAGTTCCACACAGCGCCCTAACTGCCCGTCCACCGTGGGTGAGTGGACACTGCCAGTTCCACACCACGCCCTGCCAGCCCGTGTCCCATGGGTGAGTGGACACAGCCAGGTCAACACAGTGACCTGCCTACCCGTCTCCCATGTGTGGGTGGACACTGCCTGTTCAACACAGCGCCCTGCCTGCCCGTCTCCCATGTGTCATTGGATACAGCCAGTTAAACACAGCGACCTGCCTGCCCGTCTCCCGTGGGTGAGTGGACACTGCCAGTTCCACCTTGCGCCCTGCCTGCCCGTGTCCCGTGGGTGAGTGGACACAGCCAGGTCAACACAGTGAGCTGCCTGCCCATCAGCCGTGGGTGAGTGGACACTGCCTGTTCAACACAGCGCCCTGCCTGCCCGTCTCCCGTGGGTGAGTGGACACTGCCAGTTACACAGCGCCCTACGTGCCTCTCACCCGTGGGTCAGTGGACACAGCCAGTTCCACACAACGCCCTACCTGCCCGTCCACCGTGGGAGAGTGGACACAGCCAGTTCCACTCAGCGCCCTACCTGTCCGTCACCCGTGGGTCAGTGGACACAGCCCGTCCCACTGAGCGCACTACCTTCCCGTCTACCATGGAAGAGTGGACAGCGCCAGTTCCACAACGTGCCCTGCATGCCCGTCTCCCAAGGGTGAGTGGACACAGCCAGTTCCACACAGTGCCCTACCTGCCCGTCACCCGTGGGTCAGTGGACACAGCCGGTTCCAAACATGGCCCTAACTGCCCGTCTACCGTGTGTTAGTGGACACAGCCAGTTCCACACCGCGCCCTTCCTGCCCATTACCCGTGTGTCAGTGGACACAGCCCGTTCCACACAGCGCCCTACCTGCCCATCTACCGTGGGTGAGTGAACACTGCCAGTTCCACATCGCGCCCTGCCTGCCCGTCTCCCGTCGGTGAGTGAACACTGCCAGTTCCACACCGGGCCCTGCCTGCCCGTCTCCCAAGGGTGAGTGGACACAGCCAGTTCCACACAGCGCCATACCTGCCCGTCACCCGTGGGTCAGTGGACACAGCCCGTCCCACAGTGCGCCCTACCTGCCCGTCTACCGTGGGTGAGTGGACAGCGCCTGTTCCACATTGCGCCCTGACTGCCCGTCTCCCGTCGGTGAGTGGACACAGCCAGTTCCACACAGCGCCCTATCTGCCCATCTCCCATGGGTAAGTGGACACAGACAGGTCAACACAGTGACCTGCATGCCCTTCTCCCGTGGGTGAGTGGACACTGCCAGTTCAACACCGCACCCTGTCTGCCCGTCTCCCATTTGTGAGAGGACACAGCCAGTTCCACACAGCGCCCTACCTGCCCGTCAGCCGTGGGTGAGTGGACACTGCCAGTTCCACACCGCGCCCTGCCTGCCCGTGTCCCGTGGGTTAGTGAACACTGCCAGTACAAAACAGCGCCCTGCCTGCCCATCTCCCGTGGGTGAGTGGACACTGCCAGTTCCACATTGCGCCCTGCCTGCCCGTGTCCCGTGGGTGAGTGGACACAGCCTGGTCAACACAGTGAGCTGCCTGCCCGTCAGCCGTGGGTGAGTGGACACTGCCTGTTCAACACAGCGCCCTGCCTGCCAGTCCCCCGTGTGTGAGTGGACACAGCCAGTTCAATACAGCGACCTGCCTGCCCGTCTCCCGTGGGTGAGTGGACACTGCCAGTTCCACACAGTGCCCTACGTACCTGTCACCCGTGGGTCACTGGACACAGCCAGTTCCACACAACGTCCTACATGCCCGTCAGCCGTGGGTGAGTGGACACTGCCAGTTCCACACCACGCCCTGCCTGCCCGTGTCCCATGGGTGAGTGGACACTGCCAGTACAAAACAGCGCCCTGCCTGCCCGTCCCCCGTGGGTGAGTGGACACAGCCAGTTCCACACAGTGTCTTACCTACCCCTCACCCGTGGGTCAGTGGCCACAGCCCGTCCCACAGAGCGCCCTACCTGCCTCTCTACCATGGGTGAGTGGACAGCGCCTGTTCCACATTGCGCCCTGCCTGCCCATCTCCCGTCGGTGAGTGGACAGAGCCAGTTCCACCCAGCGCCCTATCTGCCCGTCTCCCGTGGGTCAGTGGACACAGCCAGTTCCACACAGCGCCCTACCTGCCCGTCAGCCGTGGGTGAGTGGACACCGCCAGTACAAAACAGTACCCTGCCTGCACATCCCCCGTGGGTAAATGTACACTGCCAGTTCCACACAGTGTCTTACCTACCCGTCACCCGTGGGTCAGTGGACACAGCCCGTCCCACAGAGCACCCTACCTGCCTCTCTACCATAGGTGAGTGGACAGCGCCTATTCCACAGAGTGCCCTGCCTGTCTGTTTTTCGTCTGTGAGTGGACACTGCCAGTTCAACACAGCGACCTGCCTGCCCGTCTCCCGTGGGTGAGTGGACACTGCCAGTTCCACACAGCGCCCTACCTGCCCGTCACCCATGGGTCAGTGGACACAGCCAGTTCCACACAGCGCCCTAACTGCCCGTCCACCGTGGGTGAGTGGACACTGCCAGTTCCACACCACGCCCTGCCAGCCCGTGTCCCATGGGTGAGTGGACACAGCCAGGTCAACACAGTGACCTGCCTACCCGTCTCCCGTGTGTGGGTGGACACTGCCTGTTCAACACAGCGCCCTGCCTGCCCGTCTCCCATGTGTCATTGGATACAGCCAGTTAAACACAGCGACCTGCCTGCCCGTCTCCCGTGGGTGAGTGGACACTGCCAGTTCCACCTTGCGCCCTGCCTGCCCGTGTCCCGTGGGTGAGTGGACACAGCCAGGTCAACACAGTGACCTGCCTACCCGTCTCCCGTGTGTGGGTGGACACTGCCTGTTCAACACAGCGCCCTGCCTGCCCGTCTCCCATGTGTCATTGGATACAGCCAGTTAAACACAGCGAGCTGCCTGCCCGTCTCCCGTGGGTGAGTGGACACTGCCAGTTCCACCTTGCGCCCTGCCTGCCCGTGTCCCGTGGGTGAGTGGACACAGCCAGGTCAACACAGTGAGCTGCCTGCCCATCAGCCGTGGGTGAGTGGACACTGCCTGTTCAACACAGCGCCCTGCCTGCCCGTCTCCCGTGGGTGAGTGGACACTGCCAGTTACACAGCGCCCTACGTGCCTGTCACCCGTGGGTCAGTGGACACAGCCAGTTCCACACAACGCCCTACCTGCCCGTCCACCATGGGTGAGTGGACACAGCCAGTTCCACACAGCGCCATACCTGCCCGTCACCCGTGGGTCAGTGGACACAGCCCGTCCCACAGTGCGCCCTACCTGCCTGTCTACCGTGGGTGAGTGGACAGCGCCTGTTCCACATTGCGCCCTGCCTGCCCGTCTCCCGTCGGTGAGTGGACACAGCCAGTTCCACACAGCGCCCTATCTGCCCGTCTCCCGTGGGTGAGTGGACACAGCCAGGACAACACAGTGACCTGCCTGCTCTTCTCCCGTGAGTGAGTGGACACTGCCAGTTCCACACCGCGCCCTGCCTGCCCGTGTGCCGTGGGTGAGTGGACACTGCCAGTACAAAACAGCGGCCTGCCTGCCCGTCTCCCGTGGGTGAGTGGACACTGCCAGTTCCACACAGCGCCCTACCTGCCCATCGCCCTTGGGTCAGTGGACACAGCCAGTTCCACACAGCGCCCTAATTGCCCGTCCACCGTGGGTGAGTGGACACTGCGATTTCCACACCAGGCCCTGCCTGCCCCTGTCCCATGGGTGAGTGGACACAGCCAGGTCAACACAGTGACCTGCCTACCCATCTCCCGTGGGTGGGTGGACACTGCCTGTTCAACACAGCGCCCTGCCTGCCCGTCTTTCCTGGGTGAGTGGACACAGTCAGTTCCACTCAGCGCCCTACCTGTCCGTCACCCGTGGGTCAGTGGACACAGCCCGTCTCACTGAGCGCCCTTCCTTCCCGTCTACCGTGGAAGAGTGGACAGCGCCAGTTCCACAACGTGCCCTGCATGCCCGTCTCCCAAGGGTGAGTGGACACAGCCAGTTCCACACAGCGCCCTACCTGCCCGTCACCCGTAGGTCAGTGGACACAGCCGGTTCCAAACATGGCCCTAACTGCCCGTCTACCGTGTGTTAGTGGACACAGCCAGTTCCACACCGCGCCCTGCCTGCCCATTACCCGTGTGTCAGTGGACACAGCCCGTTCCACACAGCGCCCTACCTGCCCATCTACCGTGGGTGAGTGAACACTGCCAGTTCCACATCGCGCCCTGCCTGCCCGTCTCCCGTCGGTGAGTGGACACAGCCAGTTCCACACAGCGCCCTATCTGCCCGTCTCCCGTGGGTGAGTGGACACAGCCAGGTCAACACTGTGACCTGCCTGCCCTTCTCCCGTGGGTGAGTGGACACTGCCAGTTCAACACAGCACCCTGTCTGCCCGTCTCCCATTTGTGAGAGGACACAGCAAGTTCAACACAGCGACCTGCCTGCCCGTCTCCCGTGGGTGATTGGACACTGCCAGTTCCACACAGTCCCCTACCTGCCTGTAACCCGTGGGTCAGTGGACACAGCCAGTTCCACACAGCGCCCTGCCTGCCCGTCAGCCGTGGGTGAGTGGACACTGCCAGTTCCACACCACGCCCTGCCTGCCCGTCAGCCGTGGGTGAGTGGACACCGCCAGTTCCACACCACGCCCTGCCTGCCCGTGTCCCGTGCGTGAGTGGACACTGCCAGTACAAAACAGTACCCTGCCTGCACATCCCCCGTGGGTAAATGTACACTGCCAGTTCCACACAGTGTCTTACCTACCCGTCACCCGTGGTCAGTGGACACAGCCCGTCCCACAGAGCACCCTACCTGCCTCTCTACCATAGGTGAGTGGACAGCGCCTATTCCACAGAGTGCCCTGCCTGTCTGTTTTTCGTCGGTGAGTGGACACTGCCAGTTCAACACAGCGACCTGCCTGCCCGTCTCCCGTGGGTGAGTGGACACTGCCAGTTCCACACAGCGCCCTACCTGCCCGTCACCCATGGGTCAGTGGACACAGCCAGTTCCACACAGCGCCCTAACTGCCCGTCCACCGTGGGTGAGTGGACACTGCCAGTTCCACACCACGCCCTGCCAGCCCGTGTCCCATGGGTGAGTGGACACAGCCAGGTCAACACAGTGACCTGCCTACCCGTCTCCCGTGTGTGGGTGGACACTGCCTGTTCAACACAGCGCCCTGCCTGCCCGTCTCCCATGTGTCATTGGATACAGCCAGTTAAACACAGCGAGCTGCCTGCCCGTCTCCCGTGGGTGAGTGGACACTGCCAGTTCCACCTTGCGCCCTGCCTGCCCGTGTCCCGTGGGTGAGTGGACACAGCCAGGTCAACACAGTGAGCTGCCTGCCCATCAGCCGTGGGTGAGTGGACACTGCCTGTTCAACACAGCACCCTGCCTGCCCGTCTCCCGTGGGTGAGTGGACACTGCCAGTTACACAGCGCCCTACGTGCCTGTCACCCGTGGGTCAGTGGACACAGCCAGTTCCACACAACGCCCTACCTGCCTGTCCACCGTGGGTGAGTGGACACAGCCAGTTCCACACAGCGCCATACCTGCCCGTCACCCGTGGGTCAGTGGACACAGCCCGTCCCACAGTGCGCCCTACCTGCCTGTCTACCGTGGGTGAGTGGACAGCGCCTGTTCCACATTGCGCCCTGCCTGCCCGTCTCCCGTCGGTGAGTGGACACAGCCAGTTCCACACAGCGCCCTATCTGCCCGTCTCCCGTGGGTGAGTGGACACAGCCAGGACAACACAGTGACCTGCCTGCCCTTCTCCCGTGAGTGAGTGGACACTGCCAGTTCCACACCGCGCCCTGCCTGCCTGTGTGCCGTGGGTGAGTGGACACTGCCAGTACAAAACAGCGGCCTGCCTGCCCGTCTCCCGTGGGTGAGTGGACACTGCCAGTTCCACACAGCGCCCTACCTGCCCATCACCCTTGGGTCAGTGGACACAGCCAGTTCCACACAGCGCCCTAATTGCCCGTCCACTGTGGGTGAGTGGACACTGCGATTTCCACACCAGGCCCTGCCTGCCCCTGTCCCATGGGTGAGTGGACACAGCCAGGTCAACACAGTGACCTGCCTACCCATCTCCCGTGGGTGGGTGGACACTGCCTGTTCAACACAGCGCCCTGCATGCCCGTCTCCCAAGGGTGGGTGGACACAGCCAGTTCCACACAGCGCCCTACCTGCCCGTCACCCGTGGGTCAGTGGACTCAGCCGGTTCCAAACATGGCCCAAACTGCCCGTCTACCGTGTGTTAGTGGACACAGCCAGTTCCACACCGCGCCCTGCCTGCCCATTACCCGTGTGTCAGTGGACACAGCCCGTTCCACACAGCGCCCTACCTGCCCATCTACCGTGGGTGAGTGAACACTGCCAGTTCCACATTGTGCCCTGCCTGCCCGTCTCCCGAGGGTGAGTGGACACAGCCAGTTCCACACAGCGCCATACCTGCCCGTCACCCGTGGGTGAGTGGACACAGCCCGTCCCACAGTGCGACCTACCTGCCCGTCTACCGTGGGTGAGTGGACAGCGCCTGTTCCACATCGCGCCCTGACTGCCCATCTCCCGTCGGTGAGTGGACACAGCCAGTTCCACACAGCGCCCTATCTGCCCATCTCCCGTGGGTGAGTGGACACTGCCAGTTCAACACAGCGCCCTGTCTGCCCGTCTCCCATTTGTGAGAGGACACAGCAAGTTCAACACTGCGACCTGCCTGCCCGTCTCCCGTGGGTGAGTGGACACTGCCAGTTCCACACAGCGCCCTACCTGCCTGTAACCCGTGGGTCAGTGGACACAGCCAGTTCCACACAGCGCCCTACCTGCCCGTCAGCCGTGGGTGAGTGGACACTGCCAGTTCCACACTGCGCCCTGCCTGCCCGTGTCCCGTGGGTTAGTGGACACTGCCAGTACAAAACAGCGCCCTGCCTGCCCATCTCCTGTGGGTGAGTGGACACAGCCAGTTCCACACAGTGCCTTACCTACCCGTCACCCGTGGGTCAGTGGACACAGCCCGTCCCACAGAGCGCCCTACCTGACTGTCTACCGTGGGTGAGTGGACAGCGCCAGTTCCACATAGTGCCCTGCGTGTCCGTTTCCCGTCGGTGAGTGGACACTTCCAGTTCAATACAGCGACCTGCCTGCCCGTGTCCCGTGGTTGAGTGGACACTGCCAGTTCCACACCACGCCCTGCCTGCCTGTGTCCCATGGGTGAGTGGACACAGCCAAGTCAACACAGTGACCTGCCTACCCGTCTCCCGTGGGTGGGTGGACACTGCCTGTTCAACACAGCGCCCTGCCTGCCCGTCTTTCCTGGGTGAGTGGACACAGTTATTTCCACTCAGCCCCCTACCTGTCCGTCACCCGTGGGTCAGTGGACACAGCCTGTCCCACAGAGCGCCCTACCTTCCCGTCTACCGTGGATGAGTGGACAACGCCAGTTCCACAACGCGCCCTGCATGCCCGTCTTCCGAGGGTGAGTGGACACAGCCGGTTCCAAACATGGCCCTAACTGCCTGTCTACCGTGGGTTAGTGGACACAGCCAGTTCCACACCGCGCCCTGCCTGCACATTACCCGTGTGTCAGTGGACACAGCCCGTTCCACACAGCGCCCTACGTGCCCATCTACCGTGGGTGAGTGGACACAACCAATTCCACATCGCGCCCTGCCTGCCCGTCTCCCGTCGGTGAGTGAACACTGCCAGTTCCACACCGGGCCCTGCCTGCCCGTCTCCCGAGGGTGAGTGGACACAGCCAGTTCCACACAGCGCCATACCTGCCCGTCACCCGTGGGTCAGTGGACACAGCCCGTCCCACAGTGCGCCCTACCTGCCTGTCTACCGTGGGTGAGTGGACAGCGCCTGTTCCACATTGCGCCCTGCCTGCCCGTCTCCCGTCGGTGAGTGGACACAGCCAGTTCCATACAGCGCCCTATCTGCCCGTCTCCCGTGGGTGAGTGGACACAGCCAGGACAACACAGTGACCTGCCTTCCCTTCTCCCGTGAGTGGACCCTGCCAGTTCCACACCGCGCCCTGCCTGCCCGTGTCCCGTGGGTGAGTGGACACTGCCAGTACAAAACAGCGGCCTGCCTTCCCGTCTCCCGTGGGTGAGTGGACACTGCCAGTTCCACACAGCGCCCTACCTGCACATCACCCATGGGTCAGTGGACACAGCCAGTTCCACACAGCGCCCTAATTGCCCGTCCACCGTGGGTGAGTGGACACTGCGATTTCCACACCAGGCCCTGCCTGCCCCTGTCCCATGGGTGAGTGGACACAGCCAGGTCAACACAGTGACCTGCCTACCCATCTCCCGTGGGGGGGTGGACACTGCCTTTTCAACACAGCGCCCTGCCTGCCCGTCTTTCCTGGGTGAGTGGACACAGTCAGTTCCACTCAGCGCCCTACCTGTCCGTCACCCGTGGGTCAGTGGACACAGCCCGTCCCACTGAGCGCCCTACCTTCCCGTCTACCGTGGAAGAGTGGACAGCGCCAGTTCCACAACGTGCCCTGCATGCCCGTCTCCCAAGGGTGAGTGGACACAGCCAGTTCCACACAGCGCCCTACCTGCCCGTCACAAGTGGGTCAGTGGACACAGCCGGTTCCAAACATGGCCCTAACTGCCCGTCTACCGTGTGTTAGTGGACACAGCCAGTTCCACACCGCGCCCTGCCTGCACATTACCCGTGTGTCAGTGGACACAGCCCGTTCCACACAGCGCCCTACCTGCCCATCTACCGTGGGTGAGTGAACACTGCCAGTTCCACATCGCGCCCTGCCTGCCCGTCTCCCGAGGGTGAGTGGACACAGCCAGTTCCACACAGTGCCATACCTGCCCGTCACCCGTGGGTCAGTGGACACAGCCCGTCCCACAGTGCGCCCTACCTGCCCGTCTACCGTGGGTGAGTGGAAAGCGCCTGTTCCACATTGCGCCCTGCCTGCCCGTCTCCCGTCGGTGAGTGGACACAGCCAGTTCCACACAGCACCCCATCTGCCCGTCTCCCGTGGGTGAGTGGACACAGCCAGGTCAACACTGTGACCTGCCTGCCCTTCTCCCGTGGGTGAGTGGACACTGCCAGTTCAACACAGCGCCCTTCCTGCCCGTCTCCCATTTGTTAGAGGACACAGCAAGTTCAACACAGCGACCTGCCTGTCCGTCCCCCGTGGGTGAGTGGACACTGCCAGTTTCACACAGCGCCCTACCTGCCTGTAACCCGTGGGTCAGTGGACACAGCCAGTTCCACACAGCGCCCTACCTGCCCGTCAGCCGTGGGTGAGTGGACACTGCCAGTTCCACACCGCGCCCTGCCTGCCCGTGTCCTGTGGGTTAGTGAACACTGCCAGTACAAAACAGCGCCCTGCCTGCCCATCTCCCGTGGGTGAGTGGACACTGCCTGTTCCACATTGCGCCCTGCCTGCTCGTGTCCCGTGGGTGAGTGGACACAGCCTGGTCAACACAGTGAGCTGCCTGCCAGTCCCCCGTGTGTGAGTGGACACAGCCAGTTCTATACAGCGACCTACCTGCCCGTCTCCCGTGGGTGAGTGGACACTGCCAGTTCCACACAGTGCCCTACGTACCTGTCACCCGTGGGTCACTGGAAACAGCCAGTTCCACACAATGTCCTACATGCCCGTCAGCCGTGGGTGAGTGGACACTGCCAGTTCCACACCACGCCCTGCCTGCCCGTGTCCCATGGGTAAGTGGACACTGCCAGTACAAAACAGCACCCTGCCTGCCCGTCCCCCGTGGGTGAGTGGACTAGCCAGTTCCACACAGTGTCTTACCTACCCCTCACCCGTGGGTCAGTGGCCACAGCCCGTCCCACAGAGCGCCCTACCTGCCTCTCTACCATGGGTGAGTGGACAGCGCCTGTTCCACATTGCGCCCTGCCTGCCCATCTCCCGTCGGTGAGTGGACAGAGCCAGTTCCACCCAGTGCCCTATCTGCCCATCTCCCGTGGGTGAGTGGACACAGCCAGTTCCACACAGCGCCCTACCTGCCCGTCAGCCGTGGGTGAGTGGACACCGCCAGTTCCACACCACGCCCTGCCTGCCCGTGTCCCGTGCGTGAGTGGACACTGCCAGTACAAAACAGTACCCTGCCTGCCCATCCCCCGTGGGTAAATGTACACTGCCAGTTCCACACAGTGTCTTACCTACCCGTCACCCGTGGGTCAGTGGACACAGCCCGTCCCACAGAGCGCCCTACCTGCCTCTCTACCATAGGTGAGTGGACCGCGCCTGTTCCACATAGTGCCCTGCCTGTCTGTTTCCCGTCCGTGAGTGGACACTGCCAGTTCAACACAGCGACCTGCCTGCCCGTCTCCCGTGGGTGAGTGGACACTGCCAGTTCCACACAGCGCCCTACCTGCCCGTCACCCATGGGTCAGTGGACACAGCCAGTTCCACACAGCGCCCTGCCTGCCTGTGTCCTATGGGTGAGTGGACACAGCCAGGTCAACACAGTGACCTGCCTACCCGTCTCCCGTGTGTGGGTGGACACTGCCTGTTCAACACAGCGCCCTGCCTGCCCGTCTCCCATGTGTCATTGGATACAGCCAGTTAAACACAGCGACCTGCCTGCCCGTCTCCCGTGGGTCAGTGGACACTGCCAGTTCCACCTTGCGCCATGCCTGCCCGTGTCCCGTGGGTGAGTGGACACAGCCAGGTCAACACAGTGAGCTGCCTGCCCGTCAGCCGTGGGTGAGTGGACACTCCCTGTTCAACACAGCGCCCTGCCTGCCCGTCTCCCGTGGGTGAGTGGACACTGCCAGTTCCACACAGCGCCCTACGTGCCTGTCACCCGTGGGTCAGTGGACACAGCCAGTTCCACACAACGCCCTACCTGCCCGTCCACCGTGGGTGAGTGGACACTGCAGTTCCACACCACGGCCTGCCTGCCCATGACCCGTGAGTGAGTGGACACTGCCAGTACAAAACAGCGCCCTGCCTGCCCGTCCTCCGTGGGTGAGTGGACACAGCCAGTTCCACAGAGTGTCTTACCTACCCCTCACCCGTGGGTCAGTGGACACAGCCCGTCCCACAGGGCGCCCTACCTGCCTCTCTACCATGGGTGAGTGGACAGCGCCTGTTCCACAGAGTGCCCTGCCTGTCCGTTTCCCGTCGGTGATTTGACACTACCAGTTCAACACAGCGACCTGCCTGCCCGTCTCCCGTGGGTGAGTGGACACAGCCAGGTCAACACAGCCCCCTACCTTCCCATCCCCCTTGGGTGAGTGGACACAGTCAGGTCAACACAGTGACCTGCCTTCCCGTCTCCTGTGGGTCAGTGGACATAGCCAGTTCCACAAAGCACCCTACCAGCCCGTATAACATGGCTGAGTGGACACTGCCAGTTCCACACCGCGCCCTTCCTGCCCATCTCCCGTCGGTGAGAGGACACAGCCAGTTCAACACAGCGCCCTGCCTGCCCGTCTCCTGTGTGTGAGTGGACACAGCCAGTTCAACACAGCGACCTGCCTGTCCGTCTCCCGTGGGTGAGTGGACACTGCCAGTTCCACACAGCGCCCTACGTGCCTGTCACCCGTGGGTCAGTGGACACAGCCAGTTCCACACAGCGCCCTACCTGCCCGTCAGCCGTGGGTGAGTGGACACTGCAAGTTCCACACCGCGCCCTGCCTGCCCGTGTCCCGTGGGTGAGTGGACACAGCCAGTACAAAACAGCGCCCTGCCAGCCTGTCCCCCGTGGGTGAGTGGACACAGCCAGTTCCACACAGTGTCTTACCTACCCCTCACCCGTGGGTCAGTGGACACAGCCCGTCCCACAGAGCGCCCTACCTGCCTCTCTACCATGGGTGAGTGGAGAGCGCCTGTTCCACAGAGTGCCCTGCCTGTCCGTTTCCCGTCGGTGATTGAACTCTGCCAGTTCAACACAGCGACCTGCCTGCCCGTCTCCCGTGGGTGAGTGTAAACAGCCAGGTCAACACAGCGCCCTACCTGCCCATCCCCCGTGGGTGAGTGGACACAGCCAGGTCAACACAGCGACCTGCCTTCCCGTCTCCTGTGGGTCAGTGGACACAGCCAGTTCCACAAAGCGCCCTACCAGCCTGTCTAACATGGCTGAGTGTACACTGCCAGTTCCACACCGCGCCCTACCTGCCCGTCTCCCGTCGGTGAGTGGAGGACACAGCCAGTTCAACACAGCGACCTGCCTGCCCGTCTGCCGTGGGTGAGTGGACACTGCCAGTTCAACACAGCGCCCTGCCTGCCTGTCTACAGTGGGTGGTTGGACATTTCAAAACCATGAGTGACAGTACGAATATTCACATTGCCTACCATGAATATAAAAGTTCAGGGACACATGCAGAGATAGTCGTTAGGCGTATTTTTGGGGTAGAGTCCACCGCACTCTTGCAGAAGATTGACCAGTTCCTGTAGTCCTTAGGCGTATTTTTGGGGTAGAATCCACCACACTCTCTTGCAAAGAATTGACCAGTTCCTGCAACAAGTTTGCAGAGACTAGTCTGGTATACCTTTGAAGGAGTTATCCATAGCCCCTCAACACAACCCTTGTCTCCCAAATACCCATAGTAAGTTATTGCAGTGGTCCAATCATATATGCTCTGAGTCGTCCCGAGAATAGGAATCTTAGTTGCAGTTGGTTCACGAAACTTCTCCACAGCACGTGCAGAGTAGACGCAACCAGCTCCTTTTCACAGCGAAGTATTCCGGGCGGCGGTGGCAAATAAGAGGGCCAGAAAATCGCCTGTCTAAACTTGACATAGAGTCCATTTAACACCATTTATATTGTAATATACATAAGTAGGTAAAAGAACACAGCCTGGCAAATAACCTTCACGGTGGAAACAAATAAGAATATCAGGGCTGAGTCCGGTATTATTATAAGCAGATACCAGCATGCTGGATGTGATCATTAGCGGGTGCTCCCAGAGCCCTGGGATCACTGACATAAGAACAACACGATCTCCCCAGCCCACTGGGTAGAGTAAAACGGGGTCTGATATATAAGTCCAATAGGCGTCCATAGCTAAAAACAAGGTCAAAGAATTCAATGGCTGTCCTGTCGCTCGAACCAGCTTGGAAGCAATCTCAGTAAGTCTCAATCTGACTTCAAGACGGCAGCAGAGCTTGTCTAGTTGTCATCCTAACTGGAGGTTGCTGGTCGAACTGCAGCTTCTGTGTCTTCATCCTGCTTTCTATGGAGGGATCCTGCTTGGCTTACTAGCCTCTCCAGGAGCCGGAACGGGCCCTCAGCATCTTGTTGAAATACACAAACATGACCTCGACTCCAAATAACAACTGGATCCGGTCCTGACCACTGGCTAGTCAGTGGATCCTTCCACCCAACCAACGGCGTGTCTTTGTTGGAATTAGTACACCAAAACCGCTGGGTTGCTGAACGATCTTCTTTGTCCAAAATAAAAAATTTTTAAATAACGAGATCATGGTTTTGATAATTCTGGGGGGGGGGCGTGAGGTGGTACAGATCCACCTTTTTCATTTTCAAAAGTTGATTTTTGAGAGTCTAGTGGGCACTTTCTACAATGCTTTGTCCTTGGGCGTTATAAGAATTTTCTGGTTTATGACTGATCCCTATTTTCGGTAAGAATGTTTGAAATTTGTCACCCGTGTATCCAGGGTCATTGTCTGTTTTTATACAATTAGGCTGGCCCATTGATGCAAAGCATCGGAGGCAATGGGCTACACAATGTTTACCAGCCTCGCCTAATTGAAATGTGGCCATTAAAAATCCAGAATAAGTGTCTATGGTCAGATGAACATATTTTAATCAACCCAGAGAAGTAATAAACGTCACATCCATTTGCCATAAGTGGTTAGATAAAAGGCCTCTGGTATTAACACCATAATGGGGAACAGGGAGTAACTGAGAACAGGAAGAGCAAGCTTTTACAATTTTTCGAGCCTCTTCTCTAGAGATATTGAACTGTTGCTTGAGAGCGCTGCTATTTGGTTGTGCAAAGCATGGGACTGCTATGCCAACTACGCTTAACAAAATAAGAAGAGTTTCGTTCTAGAGGCAAGATATACAATTTTATTTCCTTCGTCGAGGGGACCAGGCAGGTGGGAATGAGCACGAAGGTGCCCATAGAAAGATCTTCCTGTACGTGAGTGAATGAGGGATTGCAAGGCTTGAAACAATTTCTGAACATTATATTTGAAGTCCCATAAGGGTTACATTCTCTATGACTTGGAGTGCCAGAATCACATAATGACTATATGAATAAAGGTTAACAGGCGTAGCATGGATGGCCTCTAAAGCTGAAAAAACTGCCTGCAATTCGGCCTCTTGAGACGAAGAAAACCCACTGTGCCAATATTTTATGTCATCCTTAACTGACTAGACTCCATACCATTAGAAGAACCCTCTGTAAAAATCAGAACAGCATTGTCAAGGGGTACAAGAGACACTTGGGCAACAAAGTAAAACGGATTTAGGCTAGCAAAATGTAACAACTTATCAGGGGCGTAATGGTTATCAATTTTTCCAGGATAATTGGCCAAGGGCTATGGCTCAGGAGTCACTATGCTAGAACAACTACTCCTGCTGCAGACTAGAAAAAGGCACACAAAAAAGTGTGGCTCTTTACCCAGTAATTTGCAGGATTATGAACGGAGCATATGGATTAAGGTACCAACCATCTCATAATAAGGAGTTAGAACTTTAGAGGGATAGGAGGGCAAATGTAGCTCTTTAGTGGTGCCTATTGATAGACGACTGCTGTGGGAATAAGAGAGTTGTGTAAAACATAGCCAGCCCATTCCAAGTTATAGTTTACATAGGGAACATGTTGGCGGGACAATTCCTGTTTTACTAATTTTAAAGATTGCCTCCCGTCAGAGGTTAATTGAGGAGAATTGGTATTGCCATGTAAGATGTCAAAAAGACATCTTATTGTCGCCAGTGGTAATTCTCAATTAGGGTCGAATCCAATTGATATCTCCCAGAAGTCTTTGGAAATCATTAAGAGTTTTTAAGCCATCTTTACGAATTTGAATTCTTTGGTTAATAAAATGGTATTTATGCAGTTGGTATCCCAAATAACAATAAGGAGGGTGCCTCTGCACCTTTTCCTGAGCAATAAGTCCCTGTTTAATTGTGTTGTTTCATGATCAAAAACTTGCAGTAAGACTCCTTCATCTGCATATCCATATAGTGGATGATATATACAGTAGGATATTTGATTCTAGTAGCAAACCACTGGCAACAAATCTTTGGCACAAGTTGGAATTGTCTGGACTGTCCTTAACACAGTTAAGCAATTCACTACTGTTCAGGATTACGGGGTTAGCCTATCCCTTGGAGCGAACCAACGGCTTCCTGCTTGGGCCACAGGAGGGCCAGTGTTGCTCAGTGATAACAGAAACCTCAGCTTCAGTATCTAAAATTCCTTTAAATGCCTTACCATTCACCCACAAAACCATTTCAGACTTATTCCTAGTAATAGCATCCAGTAAGCATCCGAGAAGCAAAAAGCAGAGGGTACCCTGGTTTGTTGCGATTGTACTTTACCAAGGGATATAAAAGAAATTAAAACAAGCTGAGCAATGTGCTGGCCAGGATTGACAACAGAAATAGAGCTGAGAGGAGTACAAAACTTTAATTTCTCTTTTATAATCCTGATCTATAATTCCCGATGTCACCAGTAAGCTGTTCAAAGTGATACTGCTTCTACCTAATAACAAGCGTATAGCAGCATTTTGAATAAGAATTTTTTGCATATTTTTAAAATTTTCTAGTTCCTTAAAGGTTATGTGCCTGATAGTATGCCAGGGGTTTAGACAATTCCGAATAAGATTTCAAAGATAAAAAGCGTCCACAGGAACCTTCTCAGGTTCATGGGCTGAGTAATAGTCCTGCAATTTAACTCTTACTTCTTCTAAGTATTGAAATTTACCGTTCCTTTGTCAGGGCACCAAAGACATACTTCTACAAAACTTGAAAAATATTCCAACTGCTTTTTTCCTATTTTACCACTGCGGGCCTGAAGCATAGTCTTCAACACTTCTACAAACAACATTCTACTAGTTCCTTGTCTCATAATTTCTTACTCTTATCAATTACACTCTCTGCCCAACACACTTTTCTTTATATAACAGCCGGCCTTCCACGGGCAGAGGCCTTCACCGACTCCCCTTGTCACTATGTACCACCGAAGGCAGTCTCGGAGAGAGGGTTTCCTATACGGGCCACCGCCTGCCGATGCCAGCCGGCGACGTGCATCACGTGGAGTTATGGGACGAGGCTGAGAAATGAAGAGACAACAAAAAGATTGGGATGGGAGGACGGAGTCCTTGGTGACTGCCGCGCCTCGTTTATTACCGTTGCTGTATTTATACAGATAAAAACAAAGGAGAAGCGAAATACAAAGGAACAGGTAGTATATGTCTTCACTAAACCAGAAAACAAAAGTTCCGGTTTTTTCAAACTTACCTCACTTTGATAGCCGGTTCACTCGCTTAAGCAGGTTTGTAATCTACAACGTAACTGTTTTCTGATATCAAAAAAGATACATTCAGCCGGGCGCGCTTGCTCAAACGTGTAATCCTAGTATTCTGGGAAGCTGAGGCGGGCAGATTGCTCGAGGTTAGGAGTTCGAAACCAGCCTGAGCAAAAGTAAAACCCTGTCTCTACTATAAATAGAAAGAAATTAATTGGCCAACTAATATATATAGAAAATTAGCCGGGCAAGGTTGCGCATGCCTGTAGTCTCAGGTACTGGGGAGGCTGAGACAGAAGAATTGCTTGAACCCAGGAGTTTGAGGTTGCTGTGATCTAGGTTGATGCCAAAGCACTCACTCTAGCCTGGTCAACATGCTAAACTCTGGCTCAAAAAACAAATACACTCAACTATGATCACTAAGACAGTTCAAGGAAAAGAGCACCGAAGCCTAACAATTCTGGTAAAGGAGAGTGTAGGGATTCAGTGGGGAGCTATAAGCTACAAGGGCTATGTGCACAGTATTACTTCAGTGACCTTCTATAACTGCTACCGTTATCTCCAGCACCCTCCGTGAACTGGAAGAAAGGCCAAGAATGTCTGAGCTCCAAGTTAAGGCGCCAGGTGCTATGTCTCAAGGACCCCAGTGTTCCGGGCAAAAACCGCACCTCAACTCTCCGGTGTTCGAAGACAGCAGCCAGCAACGAACAATATATTTTTCTAAATGCTTTGTTGAGAACAATGTATACAGTTCATCAGGTCTAAGGGAACACAACGTTTCTAATATACGTTGGTGAAAACCGTGTGAAATGTGCTTTAATTGGAGGATAACAAATATGAGGTAGTCACTTTCTATAGCTTTTGTCTATAGCTTTTGTCATTTATATATCGGAGTTCTTTATGACAGAACAGTATGTCTCTTATTGCTGTTGTTTTCACAGTTCATGTACACAATTCATTGCTCAGAAAAGATCTAGCATATGAGCAAGGAATTTTTTCTATCATTTGTGTAAATGATTGCATTTATATACGGACGTTCTTTATGAAGGACAAAATGCTTCTTTATCCGTTTGTGTAACCAATATTCGATGGGTTTCATTTGTCAGAAAAGAAGAAAAGCCTTCAAGCAATGCGCTTTTTAATCTCCTTTGTCCATGTCACTCCAAACATTTATATAAGGGAGATTTTTATGAAAGAATGGCATATTTCCTTGCAGAAACTTATACACATTGCTTTTGTTCTAAGAGAAAATCTACTGTAAAATGAAGGGTTGTTTCATGTTTTTTGTCTAAGACACTGTAAATGTCCACATAGAAACATTGCTTATGGAAGAACTGAATATTTCTTATAATGCTTTTTTGAAAACAATGAAAACTGTTTTTCCGTTCTCACAGATGAGATATCTGTGCAAGGCACTTTCTCTGTTTCTAAGTCACTGCAAACATTATTATATTTCAATTAGAGAATAACGAATAAAGAAGTCACTTTCTATCGCTTTTGTATACGAATCTTTAATCACTTATATATGGCAGTTTTTTATGAAAAGACAGTTTTGTATATGCCTTTGTGTAAATATAGACGTGTTTTCAGTTCTCAGAGTAGCATACTGTATAAAGGAATTTTTTCTCAATTTACCTGTTTCAAATGTTATCTATGGTTGCAATTACATTTATATATGGAAGTTCTTTATGAACGAATTGTGTCTTATATGTGTTTCTGAAAACAAAGTACACTGTGTTTCAGATTTACAAAAAGAAGAAATATATAAGCAACGCAGTTTCTATCTTCTTTGACTAAGTAACTGTACACATATTAAAAGGTCCCAAATGAAAAGAACTGAAAGTTTCTTTCATGGGTTTCTCGAATCTATACAGTGCTTCAAGTCTCAGTAAAGAAGAGGCGCATAAGCGAGGCCCTTTTATCCACTTTGCATAAGTCACTGCATATATTTATATATGGCATTTCTTTATGAAAAAACTGAATGTTTCTCAAATGCATTTGTGAAAAAAACAATGTAGTCGAGCTTTTAGTTTGCGAGAATAAACGTTTAAGCAAGGCACTTTCTGGCACCTTTTTCTGAGTGACTGTAAATATTTACAACGTTCTATATTGAAGAAGTTAATGATCCTTAAGTGTGTTTCTCAAAACTCTCTAAGTGCAATTCTTAGTGAGGAAAAAGCGTATAAGCCAGTCACTGTATTTATATATAGAAGTTCTTTATGAATGAACAAGCATATGACAAGGCACTTTCTGTCGTCCAAGTCATTGTTTTCAAAAACGCATAAAAGAAACATTCAGTTGTTTCCTAAAACTAACTTCCTTTTATAAATGTTGGCAGTAACTTAAAGAAACGAGCTAGATAGTGCCTTGTGTATACGCTTTTTCTGATAACTGAAAAACTCTGTACTTTGTTTTCACAAACGCACATAAGAAAGATTCAGTTCTTTTTAAAAGATCTATGTATGAATGCTTACAGTAACTTACAAAAAGGAGACCAAAAGCGAAGTGCTTATATCCTTGTTCTTCTCTGATAACTGAAGCAATGTGTACGTTTTCCCAAGACATATTACAAAAGTCTCTTAAAGAACTGCGATATATAAATGCTTACAGTGACTTAAAGCATATAGAAAGAGCCATGGTTAAACGCTTGTTTTTCTCTGAGAATTGAGAGTGCACATAAGAAACATTCAGTTCATTCTTAAAGAACTTAAAAATAAATGCGGTGATTTAGACAGAGTTGATAAAAAGTGCCTTGCTTGTTCGCTGTAAACTGAAGACCTGTGTTCATTGTTTTGACAAACGATATAAAAACCAGTTCTTTCATGAAGAACTTCCATATATAAATGGAGAGACTTAGACAAAGAGAGATAATGCTTTGCTCATACGCTTGTTCTACTCTGATAACTGAAATAGTGTGTACATTGTTTTCATAAATGCATATAAGCAACATACACTTCTTTCATAAAAAACGCCAACATATAGATGCTTACAATGACTTAGACCAAGGAGCTAGACAGTCTCTTGCTGGTAAGCTTATTCTCAGCTGAGAACTAAACGTCCATGCACATTATTTCAGAAACGCCTGTAAGAATCATCGTTCTTTCATAAATAACTTTCCTATATAAATGTTTGCAGTGACGTAAAAGAGAGAAAGTGCCTTGCTTGTACGTTTGTTCTTCTCTAGAAGAGAAGCAAATGTATTCACAAACTCGTATAGGAAACATTGAGTTCTTTCATATAGGACTTCATATAGACATCTTTGCAGTGCCATAGGCAAACGATAGATTAAGTGTCTTGCTGTTACGCTTGTTCTTCTCTGAAAACTGAAGCCCTGTTTACATTGTTTTCTCCAACGGATATAAGAAACAGTCTTTCTTAAAGAACTCCAATATATGAATGTTTACAGTACCAATAATAAAAGATAGAAAGTACCTTGTTTATACGTTTGTTCTTCTCTGAGAACTGAAACCCCGTGAACCAAATTGTTGTCACAAACATATATGAAACACATTCAGTATTTTCATAAACATCTTCCATGTATATGTTTGGAGTGTCAAAGGAGACAAAAAGTACATTGTTAGTACTCCTATTCTCTGAAGCACTGTGTAGGGAGATTTGAGAAATGCATATAAGAAACTTTCAATTCTTTCATAATAAACTTTTATACGCTTGTTCTCTTGGAACTGAAGCAATGTGCACATTGTTTTCACAAAAATATAGAAGAAACATACAGTGCTTTCATAACTCATACATACGTATGTTTACAATGACTTTGATAAAGAAATAGATTTCTTTGTTTTATATGCTTTTTCCCTGAGCAAACACCGTGTACATTGTTTTCACAAACGCATATAAACATTCAGTTATTTCTTAAGGCTTTCCATATATAAATGTTTATAGTGTCTTACAAAAAGAGAAAGTGTTTTGGTTATACGCTAGTTCTCTGAAGCGCTTTGTAGAAAATTTTGAGAAACCCATGTAAGAAACATTCAGTTCTGGCCGGGCGCTGTGGCTCACGCCTGTAATCCTAGCTCTTGGGAGGCCGAGGCGGGCAGATTGCTCAATGTCAGGAGTTTAAAACCAGCCTGAGCAAGAGCGAGACCCCATCTCTACTACAAATAGAAAGAAATTAATTGGCCAACTGATATATATATAAAAAATTAGCCGGGCATGGTGGCGCATACCTGTAGTCCCAGCTACCCGGGAGGCAGAGGCAGAAGGATCACTCGAGCCCAGGAGTTTGAGGTTGCTGTGAGCTAGGCTGACGCCACGGCACTCACTCTAGCCTGGGAAACAAAGCGAGACTCTGTCTCAAAAAAAAAATAAAAAAACAAGAAACATTCAGTTTTTTTCATAAAGAACTTCCACATATAAATGCAGTGAATTAGACTATGGATATAAAATGTCTTGCTTATTTGATTGTTCTCTAAGAATGAAACACTGTGTTCTGTGTTTTCACAAACGGATATAAAAAAACATTCAGTTCTTTCATAAAGAACTTCCTACATAAATGTTTGCAGTTAGACTAAAGAGATAGAATATGCCCTGTTAAACGCTTTTCTTTTCTAATACCTGAAGCACTGTTTATATATTTTTCACAAACGGATATACGAAACATTCTGTTCTTTCTTAAAGAACTTCTATATGTGTGTACCTTAATCTACACACAGGAGATAAAGCCTTGCATAAACGCTTGTTCTTCTATAAGAACAAAACAATGTTTACATTGTTTTCACAAACACATATTAGAAACATTCATTCTTTACTGCTCCACTTTTCAAAGAATATAAAGTAAATTTATATGATCAAGTCTTTGTGTAATTTGCAGTAAATATTGCTGTTCGGAACTTCTGTATACGAGTGTTTACCTTTTCTAATGTATAATTTTAGGAAACTAAACACTTTTCAGAGAAACGCCAGTGTACAGTCACTGTATTTCTAAGACAGTGTTGGATAAAAAGGTTGTAGACAGTTTTATGGTTAACGTTATAATTTAAGGTTTAGGGTTAGGGTCAGGGCGATTGTTATGTATTATTTACCTATTGTAGTCAGTTCACTTGGGAGAGTTCTTAGGAAATCAACAAGCTTCGTTCTTTTAACATACACAGAAAATTTCACTCATGGGATGGGCACAAGACAAAGGCTAACACTGTCTTACTATCTAGTCCTTCTGGACCCAATGATTGGTCCAGACTGAGCGTGAGCCCTGAGTGGGGGCAGTCACACGGGCAGCCGTTCGTTTCCCATGGGTAAGTGGACACAGCCAGTTCCACTCAGCGACCTACCTGCCCATTACCCGTGGGTCAGTGGACTAAGCCCTTACTACACAGCACCCTACCTGCCCGTCTGCCATGGGTGAGTGGACACAGCCAGTTCCACACAGCGCCCTGCCTGCCAGTCTCCCGTAGGTCAGTGGACACTGTTAGTTCCACACCGGGCCCTATCTGCACGTCACCCGTGGGTCAGTGGACACTGCCAGCCAACCACAGCGCCCTGCCTGCCTGTCTCTCGTGGGTGAGTGGACACAGTCAGTTCCACACAGCACCTTACCTCCTCGTAACCCGGGAATTAGTGGAAACAGCCAGTCCCAAATCGCGACCTGCCGGCCCCTCTCCCATAGGTGAGTGGACACTGCCAGTTCCACACCGAGGCCAGCCTGCCGGTTTCCGGTGTGTGAGTGGACACAGCCAGTTCCACACAACTCACTACCTGCACGTCTCCCGTAGCTGAGTGGACACAGCCCGTTTCACACAGCCCACTGGCTGCCCGTCTCAGAAGGGTGATTGGACACAGCCAGTTAAACACAGCGCACTGTATGTAAACTCCCATGGGAGTGTGGACATACCCACTACCACACTGCGTCCAGCCTACCCATCTCCCGTGTATGAGTGGACACTCAGCGCCCGGCCTGCCAATCTCCCGTGGGTTAATGTACACAACCAGTTCGACAAAGCGCTCTATAGGCCAGTCTGTTTTGGGTGAGTGGATAAAGCCACTTCCACACAGTGCCCTCCCTGCCCGTCTCCCTTGGGTGAGTGGACACAGCCAGTTCAACACAGGGACCTTCCTGCCCATCTCCCGTGGGTGAGTGGACATAGCCAGCTCAACAGAGCCACCTGCCTGCAGTCTCCCGTGGGTGAGTGGACACTGCCAGTTCCACAACGCGCCCTGCCTGCCTGCCTCCCTTAGGTGAGTGGACACAGCCAGGTCAACACAGTGACCTGCCTGCCCGTCTGCCGTGGGGGAGTGGACACAGCCACGTCAACACAGCGAACTGCCTGGCCATCTCCCGCGGGTCAGTGGACACAGGCCGTTCCACACAGCGCCCTACCTTCTCGTCTCCCGTGGGGCAGTGGGTACAGGAATTACCGTACAGTGCCCTACGTGCCCGTCTCCCGTGGATGAGTGGACACAGCCAATTCCACACAGCGCCCCACCTACCCGTCACCCGTGGGTCAGTGGACACAGCCGGTGCCACAGAGCGCCCTAACTGCCTCTCTACCATGGGTGAGTGGACAGCGCCAGCTCCATACCGTGCTCTCCTTGCACGTCTCCCGTGGGTGAGAGGACACTGCCAGTTCAACACAGCGACCTGCCTGCTTGTCTCCCGTGGGTGAGTGGACACTGCCACTTCCACACAGCGCCCTACTTGCCTGTCACTCGTGGGTCAGTGGACAGAGCCAGTTCCACACAGCGCCCTACCTGCAAATCAGCGGTGGGTGAGTGGACAGTGCCATTTCCACACAGCGCCCTGCCTGCCCGTGTCCCGTGGGTGAGTGGACACTGCCATTACAAAACTGCGCCCTGGCTGCCCGTCTCCCGTGTGTGAGTCGACACAGCAAGTTTCACACCGCGCTCTGCCTGCCCGTGTCTCATGGTAGAGTGAACACAGCCAGGTCAACACCGTGACCTGCCTGCCCGTATTCCGTGGATGAGTGGACATAGCCAGTTCAACACAGCGCACTGCATGCCCGTCTCCCGTGTGTGAGTGGACATAGCCAGTTCAACACAGCGACCTGCCTGCCTGTCTCCCATGGGTGAGTTACACTGCCAGTTCCACACAACGCCCTACATGTCTGTCACGCGTAGGTCAGTGGACAGAGCCAGTTCAACTCAGCGCCCTACCTGCCGGTCAGCCGTGGGTGAGTGGACACTGCCAATTCCAAACCACGCCCTGCCTGCCCGTGTCCCGTGGGTGAGTGGACCCTGCCAGTACAAAATAGAGCCCTGCCTGACCGTCCCCCGTGGGTGAGTGGACAAAGCCAATTCCACACATTGCCTTAGCTACCCGTTACCCGTCGGTCAGTGGACACAGCCCGTCCCACAAAGCGCCCAACCTGCTTCTCTACCATGGGTGAATGGAGAGCGAGAGTTCCACACAGCGCCCTACCTGCCCATCAAACGTGGGTGAGTGGACACTGCCACTTCCACACAGCGACCTACGTGCCTGTCACCCGTGGGTCAGAGGACACAGCCCGTCCCACAGAGCGCCCTATCTGCCTCTCTACGACGGGTGAGTGGACACTGCCAGTTCCACACAGCGCCCAACATGCCCGTAACCCGTGGGTCAGTGGACACAGCCAGTTCAACACAGTTCACTGCCTGCCCGTCTCCCGTGTGTGAGTGGACACAGCCCTGTCAACACAGTGACCTGCCTGCCCATCTCCAGTCGGTGAGTGGACACTGCCAGTTCAACACAGCGCGCTGTATGCCCGTCTCCCGTGTGTGAGTGGACACAGCCAGTTCAACACAGCAATCTGCCTTCCCGTCTCCCATGGGTGAGTGGACACTGCCAGTTCCACACAGCGCCCTACCTGCCGGTCACCCATGGGTCAGTGGACTCAGCCAGTTCCACACAGCGCCCTACTTGCCCGTAAACTGTGGGCGAGTAGACATCGCCAGTTCCACACCGCGCTCTGCCTGCCCGTGTCCCTTGGGTGAGTGGACACAGCCAGGTCAACACAGTGACCTGCCTGCCCGTCTTCCGTGTGTGAGTGGACACAGCCAGTTCAACACAGCGACCTGCCTGCCTGTAACCCGTGGGTCAGTGGACACAGCCAGTTCCACACAGCGCCCTACCAGCCCGTCAGCACCGGGTGAGTGGACACTTCCAGTTCCAAACCACGCCCTGCCTGCCCGTGTCCCATGGGTGAGTGGACACTGCCAGTACAAATCAGCGCCCTGCCTCCTCGTCCCCCGTGGGTGAGTGGACAAAGCAAGTTCCACACAGTGCCTTACCTACCCGTCACCCGTAGGTCGGTGGACATAGCGCGTCCCACAGAGCGCCCTACCCGCCTCTCTACTATGGGTAAGTGGACAGCTCCAGTTCCACACCGCGCCTTGCTTGCCCGTCTCCGTGGGTGAGTGGACACTGCCAGTTCCACACAGCGCCCTACCTGCCCGTCTCCCGTGGGTGAGTTGACACTGCCAGTTCAACTCAGCCCCCTGCCTGCCCGTCTTCCGTGTGTCAGTGGACACAGCCCGTCCCACCGAGCGCCCTACTTGCCTCTCTACCATTGGTGAGTGGACAGGGCGTGTTCCACATTGCGCCCTGCCTGCCCGTCTCCCGTCGGTGAGTGGACACAGCCAGTTCCACACCGCGCCTTGCCTGCACAATCCCCCTCGATGATTGGACACTGCCAGTTCCACACCGGGCCCGGCCTGCCTTGTACCCATGGGTCATTGGTCACAGCCCGTTCCACACAGCGCCAACCTGCCCATCTACCGTGGTTGAGTTTACACAAGCAGTTCCACATCGCGCCCTGCCTGCGCGTCTCTCCTGGGTGAGTGGTCACAGTCACTTCCACCCAGCGTCCTACCTGCTCGTCACCCGTGGGTGAGTGGACACAGCCAGTTCCACACAGGGCCCTATCTCCCGTCTACCATGGGTGAGTGGACACTGCTGGTTCCACACCGCACCCTGCCTGCCAGTATTCCGTGAGTGGACACTGCCAGTTCAACACAGCGCCCTGCCTGCCCTTTTTTCCTGGGTGAGTGGACACAGTCAGTTCAAGCCTATAGCAGCATTTTGAATAAGAAATTTTTGCATATTTTTCAAATTTTCTAATTCCTTAAAAGTTATGTGCCTGATACTGAGTATGCCAGGGGGTTAGACAATCCCGAATAAGATTTCAAAGCTAAAAAGCGTCCACAGGAACCTTCTTTGGTTGGTGGGCTAATAATACCGCAATTTAACTCTTACCTTCTTCCATGTGTTGAAATTTACCGTTCCTTCCTCAGGGAACCAAAGACATACTTCTACAAAACTTGAAAAATTTTCCAACTGCTTTTTTCCTATTTTAATACTGCGGGCCCGAAGCATAGTCTTCAACACTTCTACAAACAACATTCTACTAGTTCCTTGTCCCATAATTTCTTACTCTTATCAATTACACTCTCTGCCCAACACACCTTTCTTTATATAACAGCCGGCCTTCCACGGGCAGCGGCCTTCTCTGAATCCCCTTGTCACTGTGTACCACCGAAGGCAGTCTCGGAGGGAGGGTTTCCTATACGGGCCACCGCCTGCCGATGCCAGCCGGCGACGTGCATCACGTGGAGTTATGGGGCGAGGCTGAGAAATGAAGAGACAACAAAAACATTGGGATGGGAGGACGGAGTCCTTGGCGACTGCCGCGCCTCGTTTATTACCGTTGCTGTATTTATACAGATAAAAACAAAGGAGAAGCGAAATACAAAGGAACAGGTAGTATATGTCTTCACTAAACCCGAAAACAAAAGTTCCGGTTTTTTCAAACTTACCTCACTTTGATAGCCGTTTCACTCGCTTAAGCAGTTTTGTAATCTACAACTTTGTTTTCTGATATCAAAAAAGATACATTCAGCCGGGCGCGGTTGCTCAAGCCTGTAATCCTAGTATTCTGGGACGCTGAGGCGGGCAGATTGCTGGAGGTTAGGAGTTCGAAACCAGCCTGAGCAAGAGTAAAACCCTGTCTCTACTATAAATAGAAAGAAATTAATTGGCCAACTAATATATATAGAAAATTAGCCGGGCAAGGTTGCGCATGCCTGTAGTTATCTCCAGCACCCTCCGTGAACTGGAAGAAAGGCCAAGAATGTCTGAGCTCAAAGTTAAGGCGCCAGGTGCTATGTCTAAAGGACCCCAGTGTTCCGGGCAAAAACCGCATCTCAACTCTCCGGTGTTCGAAGACAGCAGCCAGCAACGAACTATATATTTTCTAAATGCTTTTTTGAAAACAATGTATACAGTTCCTCAGATCTAAGGGAAGATCAACTGTCTAAGCAAGGGACTTTCTATCTCTTTGTCCATGTCAGTGTAAACATTTATATGTAACATTCTGTATGTAAGGACTTAACGTTTCCAATATACGTTAGTGAAAGCCGTGTGAAATGTGCTTTAATTGGAGAATCACAAATATAATGTATTCACTTTCTATAGCATTTGCCTATAGCTTTTGTCATTTATATATCGGAGTTCTTTATGACAGAACTGTGTCTCTTATTGCTGTGAAAACAATGTCCTTCTGGACCCAATGATTGGTCCAGACTGAGCGTGAGCCCTGAGTGGGGGCAGTCAGACGGGCAGCTGTTCGCTTCCCATGGGTGAGTGGACAGAGCCAGTTCCACACAGCGCCCTGCCTGCCCATCTCTTGTAGGTCAGTGGACACTGTTACTTCCACACCGGGCCCTATCTGCCCGTCATCCGTGGGTCAGTGGACACTGCCATCCAACCACTGCGCCCTGCCTGCCCGTCTCCCGTGGGTGAGTGGACACAGCCAGATCCGCACTGCGCCCTGCCTGCCCGTCTCCCGTGGGCGAGTGGACACAGCCAGATCCACACTGCGCCCTGCCTGCCCGTAAGCCGTGGGTGAGTGGACACAGCCAGATCCACACTGCGCACTGCCTGACCGCCTGCTGTGGGTCAGTGGACATATCCAGATCCGTACTGCGCCCTGCCTGCCCGTCTGCCGTGGGTCAGTGGACATAGCCAGATCCACACAGCACCGTCTCTGCCCATCTACGTGCGTGAGTGGACACATCCGGATCCGCACTGCGCCCTGCCTGACCGTCTCCCGTGGGTGAGTGGACACAGCCAGATCCGCACTGCGCCTTCCCTGCCCGTCTCCCGTCGGTGAGTGGACACAGCCAGATCCGCACTGCGCCCTGCCTGCCCGTCTCCCGTGGGCGAGTGGACACAGCCAGATCCGCACTGCGCCCTGCCTGCCCGTCTCCCGTGGGCGAGTGGACACCGCCAGATCCGCACTGCGCCCTGCCTGCCCGTCTGCCATGGGCGAGTGGACACAGCCAGATCCGCACTGCGCCCTGCCTGACCGCCTGCCGTGGGTGAGTGGACACAGCCAGATCCGCACTGCGCCCTGCCTGCACGTCTCCAGTGGGCGAGTGGACACAGCCAGATCCACACTGCACCCTGCCTGCCCGTCTGCCGTGGGCGAGTGGACACAGCCAGATCCGCACTGCGCCCTGCCTGCCCGTCTCCCGTGGGTGAGTGGACACAGCCAGATCCGCACTGCGCCCTGCCTGACCGTCTACCGTGGGTGAGTGGTCACAGCCAGATCCGCACTGCGCCTTGCCTGCCCGACTCACGTGGGTGAGTGGACACAGCCAGATCCGCACTGCGCCCTGCCTTACCGTCTGCCGTGGGTGAGTGGACACAGCCAGATCCGCACTGCGCCCTGCCTGCCCGTCTGCTGTGGGTCCGTGGACATAGCCAGATCTACACAGCACCGTCTCTGCCCGTCTGCCGTGGGTGAGTGGACACAGCCAGATCCGAACTGCGCCTTGCCTGCCCGTCTCACTTTGGTGAGTGGACACAGCCATATCCGCACTGCGCCCTGCCTGCCCGTCTCCCGTGGGTTAGTGGACACAGCCAGATCCGCACTGCACACTGCCTGACAGTCTGCCGTGGGTGAGGTGACACAGCAAGATCCGCACTGCGCCCTGCCTGCGCGTCTGCCGTGGGTCAGTAGACATAGCCATATCCACACAGCACCATCTCTGCCCGTCTCCCGTGGGTGAGTGGACACAGCCAGATCCACACTGCGCCTTGCCTGCCCGTCTCCCCTGGGTGAGGGGACACAGATCCGCACTGCGCCCTGCCTGCCCGTCTCCCGTGGGTGAGTGGACACAGCCAGATCCGCACTGCGCCCTGCCTGCCCCTCTCCCGTGGGTGAGTGGACACAGCCAGATCCGCACTGCGCCCTGCCTGCCCGTCTCCCGTGGGTGAGTGGACACAGCCAGATCCCCACTGCGCCTTCCCCGCCCGTCTCGCGTCGGTGAGTGGACACAGCCAGATCCGCACTGCGCCTTCCCCGCCCGTCTCCCGTCGGTGAGTGGACACAGCCAGATCCGCACTGCGCCCTGCCTGCCCGTCTCCCGTGGGTGAGTGGACACAGCCAGATCCGCACTGCAACCTGCCTGCCCGTCTCCCGTGGGCGAGTGGACACAGCCAGTTCCGCACTGCGCCCTGCCTAACCGTCTGCCGTGGGTGAGTGGACACAGACAGATCCGCACTGCGCCCTGCCTGCCCATCTCCCGTGGGTGAGTGGACACAGCCAGATCCGCACTGCGCCTTGCCTGCCCGTCTCCCGTCAGTGAGTGGACACAGCCAGATCCACACTGCGCCCTGCCTGCCCGTCTGCCGTGGGTGAGTGGACACAGCCAGATCCGCACTGTGCCCTGCCTGACCGTCTGCGTGGGTGAGTGGACACAGCCAGATCCGCACTGTGCCCTGCCAGACCGTCTCCCGTGGGTGAGTGGACACAGCCAGATCCGCACTGCACCCTGCCTGACCGTCTGCCGTGGGTGAGTGGTCACAGCCAGATCCGCACTGCACCCTGCCTGCCCGTCTCCCGTGGGTGAGTGGACACAGCCAGATCCGCACTGCGCCCTGCCTGCCCGTATCCCGTGGGTGAGTGGACACAGCCAGATCCGCACTGCGCCCTGCCTGCCCATCTCCCGTGGGCGAGTGGACACAGCCAGATCCGCACTGCGCCCTGCCTGCCCGTCTGTCGTGGGCGAGTGGACACAGCCAGATCCGCACTGCGCTCTGCATAACCGTCTGCCATGGGTGAGTGGACACAGCCAGGTCCGCACTGAGCACTGCCTGACCGCCTGTCGTGGGTGAGTGGACACAGCCAGATCCGCACTGCACCCTGCCTGCCCGTCTCCCGTGGGCCAGTGGACACAGCCAGATCCGCACTGCGCCCTGCCTGACCGTCTGCCGTGGGTGAGTGGACACAGCCAGATCCGCACTGCGCCCTGCCTGACCGTCTGCCGTGGGTGAGTGGACACAGCCAGATCCACACTGCGCCCTGCCTGCCCGTCTGCCGTGGGTGAGTGGACACAGCCAGATCCGCACTGCGCCCTGCCTGACCGTCTGCCGTGGGTGTGTGGACACAGCCAGATCCGCACTGGGCCCTGCCTGCCCGTCTCCCGTGGGTGAGTGGACACAGCCAGATCCGCACTGCGCCCTGCCTGCCCGTCTGCCGTGGGCGAGTGGACACAGCCAGATCTGCACTGCGCCCTGCCTAACCGCCTGCCGTGGGTGAGTGGACACAGCCAGATCCGTACTGCGCCCTGCCTGCCAGTCTGCCGTGGATCAGTGGATATAGCCAGATCCACACAGCACCGTCTCTGCCCATCTCCCGTGGGTGAGTGGACACAGCCGGATCCGCACTGCGCGCTGCCTGCCCGTCTCCCGTGGGTGAGTTGACACAGCCAGATCCGCACTGCATTCTGCCTGACCGTCTGCCGTGGGTGAGTGGACACAGCCTGATCCGCACTGCGCCCTGCCTGCCCGTCTCCCGTGGGTGAGTGGAAACAGCCAGATCCGCACTGCGCTCTGCCTGCCCGTCTCCCGTCAGTGAGTGGACACAGCCAGATCCGCACTGCGCCCTGCCTGACCGTCTGCCCTGGGTGAGTGGACACAGCCAGATCCGCACTGCGCACTGCCTGACCGCCGGCTGTGGGTCCGTGGACACAGCCAGATCTGCACTGCGCCCTGCCTGACCACCTGCCGTGGGTGAGTGGACACAGCCAGATCCGTACTGCGCCCTGCCTGCCAGTCTGCCGTGGGTCAGTGGACATAGCCAGATCCACACAGCACCGTCTCTGCCCATCTCCCGTGGGTGAGTGGACACAGCCGGATCCGCACTACGCGCTGCCTGCCCGTCTCCCGTGGGTGAGTTGACACAGCCAGATCCGCACTGCACCCTGCCTGCCCGTCTGCCGTGGGTGAGTGGACACAGCCAAATCCGCACTGCGCCCTGCCTGCCCGTCTGCCGTGGGTCAGTGGACATAGCCATATCCACACAGCACCTTCTCTGCCCGTCTCCCGTGGGTGAGTGGACACAGCCAGATCCACACTGCGCCTTGCCTGCCCGTCTCCCCTGGGTGAGTGGACAGAGCCAGATCCTCACTGGGCCCTGCCTGCCCGTCTCCCGTGGGCGAGTGGAAACAGCCAGATCCGCATTGCGCCCTGCCTGCCCGTCTGCCGTGGGCGAGTGGACACAGCCAGATCCGCACTGCGCCCTGCCTGACCGTCTGCCGTGGGTGAGTGGACACAGCCAGATCCGCACTGCGCCCTGCCTGCCCGTCTCCCGTGGGCGAGTGGACACAGCCAGATCCGCACTGCGCCCTGCCTGCCCTTCTGCCGTGGGTGAGTGGACACAGCCAGATCCGCACTGCGCCCTGCCAGACCGTCTGCCGTGGGTGAGTGGACACAGCCAGATCCGCACTGCGCCCTGCCTGCCCGTCTGCCGTGGGTGAGTGGACACAGCCAGATCCGCACTGCGCCCTGCCTGACCGTCTGCCCTGGGTGAGTGGACACAGCCAGATCCGCACTGCGCACTGCCTGACCGCCGGCTGTGGGTCCGTGGACACAGCCAGATCTGCACTGCGCCCTGCCTGACCACCTGCCGTGGGTGAGTGGACACAGCCAGATCCGCACTGCGCCCTGCCTGACCGCCTGCCGTGGGTGAGTGGACACAGCCAGATCCGTACTGCGCCCTGCATGCCAGTCTGCCGTGGGTCAGTGGACATAGCCAGATCCACACAGCACCGTCTCTGCCCATCTCCCGTGGGTGAGTGGACACAGCCGGATCCGCACTGCGCGCTGCCTGCCCGTCTCCCGTGGGTGAGTTGACACAGCCAGATCCGCACTGCATCCTGCCTGACCGTCTGCCGTGGGTGAGTGGACACAGCCAGATCCGCACTGCGCCCTGCCTGCCCCTCTGCCGTGGGTCAGTGGACATAGCCATATCCACACAGCACCCTCTCTGCCCGTCTCCCGTGGGTGAGTGGACACAGCCAGAATCTCACTGGGCCCTGCCTGCCCGTCTCCCGTGGGCGAGTGGAAACAGCCAGATCCGCACTGGGCCCTGTCTGCCCGTATCCCGTGGGTGAGTGGACACAGCCAGATCCGCACTGCGCCCTGCCTGCCCGTCTGCCGTGGGCGAGTGGACACAGCCAGATCCGTACTTCACCCTGCCTGCCAGTGTGCCGTGGGTCAGTGGACATAGCCAGATCCACACAGCACCGTCTCTGCCCATCTCCCGTGCGTGAGTGGACACAGCCGGATCCGCACTGCGCGCTGCCTGCCCATCTCCCGTGGGTGAGTGGACACAGCCAGATCCGCACTGCGCCCTGCCTGACCGTCTGCCGTGGGTGAGTGGACACAGACAGATCCGCACTGCGCCCTGCCTGCCCATCTCCCGTGGGTGAGTGGACACAGCCAGATCCGCACTGCGCCTTGCCTGCCCGTCTCCCGTCAGTGAGTGGACACAGCCAGATCCACACTGCGCCCTGCCTGCCCGTCTGCCGTGGGTGAGTGGACACAGCCAGATCCGCACTGTGCCCTGCCTGACCGTCTGCGTGGGTGAGTGGACACAGCCAGATCCGCACTGTGCCCTGCCAGACCGTCTCCCGTGGGTGAGTGGACACAGCCAGATCCGCACTGCACCCTGCCTGACCGTCTGCCGTGGGTGAGTGGTCACAGCCAGATCCGCACTGCACCCTGCCTGCCCGTCTCCCGTGGGTGAGTGGACACAGCCAGATCCGCACTGCGCCCTGCCTGCCCGTATCCCGTGGGTGAGTGGACACAGCCAGATCCGCACTGCGCCCTGCCTGCCCATCTCCCGTGGGCGAGTGGACACAGCCAGATCCGCACTGCGCCCTGCCTGCCCGTCTGTCGTGGGCGAGTGGACACAGCCAGATCCGCACTGCGCTCTGCATAACCGTCTGCCATGGGTGAGTGGACACAGCCAGGTCCGCACTGAGCACTGCCTGACCGCCTGTCGTGGGTGAGTGGACACAGCCAGATCCGCACTGCACCCTGCCTGCCCGTCTCCCGTGGGCCAGTGGACACAGCCAGATCCGCACTGCGCCCTGCCTGACCGTCTGCCGTGGGTGAGTGGACACAGCCAGATCCGCACTGCGCCCTGCCTGACCGTCTGCCGTGGGTGAGTGGACACAGCCAGATCCACACTGCGCCCTGCCTGCCCGTCTCCTGTGGGTGAGTGGACACAGCCAGATCCGCACTGCGCCCTGCCTGACCGTCTGCCGTGGGTGTGTGGACACAGCCAGATCCGCACTGGGCCCTGCCTGCCCGTCTCCCGTGGGTGAGTGGACACAGCCAGATCCGCACTGCGCCCTGCCTGCCCGTCTGCCGTGGGCGAGTGGACACAGCCAGATCTGCACTGCGCCCTGCCTAACCGCCTGCCGTGGGTGAGTGGACACAGCCAGATCCGTACTGCGCCCTGCCTGCCAGTCTGCCGTGGATCAGTGGATATAGCCAGATCCACACAGCACCGTCTCTGCCCATCTCCCGTGGGTGAGTGGACACAGCCGGATCCGCACTGCGCGCTGCCTGCCCGTCTCCCGTGGGTGAGTTGACACAGCCAGATCCGCACTGCATTCTGCCTGACCGTCTGCCGTGGGTGAGTGGACACAGCCTGATCCGCACTGCGCCCTGCCTGCCCGTCTCCCGTGGGTGAGTGGAAACAGCCAGATCCGCACTGCGCTCTGCCTGCCCGTCTCCCGTCAGTGAGTGGACACAGCCAGATCCGCACTGCGCCCTGCCTGACCGTCTGCCCTGGGTGAGTGGACACAGCCAGATCCGCACTGCGCACTGCCTGACCGCCGGCTGTGGGTCCGTGGACACAGCCAGATCTGCACTGCGCCCTGCCTGACCACCTGCCGTGGGTGAGTGGACACAGCCAGATCCGTACTGCGCCCTGCCTGCCAGTCTGCCGTGGGTCAGTGGACATAGCCAGATCCACACAGCACCGTCTCTGCCCATCTCCCGTGGGTGAGTGGACACAGCCGGATCCGCACTACGCGCTGCCTGCCCGTCTCCCGTGGGTGAGTTGACACAGCCAGATCCGCACTGCACCCTGCCTGCCCGTCTGCCGTGGGTGAGTGGACACAGCCAAATCCGCACTGCGCCCTGCCTGCCCGTCTGCCGTGGGTCAGTGGACATAGCCATATCCACACAGCACCTTCTCTGCCCGTCTCCCGTGGGTGAGTGGACACAGCCAGATCCACACTGCGCCTTGCCTGCCCGTCTCCCCTGGGTGAGTGGACAGAGCCAGATCCTCACTGGGCCCTGCCTGCCCGTCTCCCGTGGGCGAGTGGAAACAGCCAGATCCGCATTGCGCCCTGCCTGCCCGTCTGCCGTGGGCGAGTGGACACAGCCAGATCCGCACTGCGCCCTGCCTGACCGTCTGCCGTGGGTGAGTGGACACAGCCAGATCCGCACTGCGCCCTGCCTGCCCGTCTCCCGTGGGCGAGTGGACACAGCCAGATCCGCACTGCGCCCTGCCTGCCCTTCTGCCGTGGGTGAGTGGACACAGCCAGATCCGCACTGCGCCCTGCCAGACCGTCTGCCGTGGGTGAGTGGACACAGCCAGATCCGCACTGCGCCCTGCCTGCCCGTCTGCCGTGGGTGAGTGGACACAGCCAGATCCGCACTGCGCCCTGCCTGACCGTCTGCCCTGGGTGAGTGGACACAGCCAGATCCGCACTGCGCACTGCCTGACCGCCGGCTGTGGGTCCGTGGACACAGCCAGATCTGCACTGCGCCCTGCCTGACCACCTGCCGTGGGTGAGTGGACACAGCCAGATCCGCACTGCGCCCTGCCTGACCGCCTGCCGTGGGTGAGTGGACACAGCCAGATCCGTACTGCGCCCTGCATGCCAGTCTGCCGTGGGTCAGTGGACATAGCCAGATCCACACAGCACCGTCTCTGCCCATCTCCCGTGGGTGAGTGGACACAGCCGGATCCGCACTGCGCGCTGCCTGCCCGTCTCCCGTGGGTGAGTTGACACAGCCAGATCCGCACTGCATCCTGCCTGACCGTCTGCCGTGGGTGAGTGGACACAGCCAGATCCGCACTGCGCCCTGCCTGCCCCTCTGCCGTGGGTCAGTGGACATAGCCATATCCACACAGCACCCTCTCTGCCCGTCTCCCGTGGGTGAGTGGACACAGCCAGAATCTCACTGGGCCCTGCCTGCCCGTCTCCCGTGGGCGAGTGGAAACAGCCAGATCCGCACTGGGCCCTGTCTGCCCGTATCCCGTGGGTGAGTGGACACAGCCAGATCCGCACTGCGCCCTGCCTGCCCGTCTGCCGTGGGCGAGTGGACACAGCCAGATCCGTACTTCACCCTGCCTGCCAGTGTGCCGTGGGTCAGTGGACATAGCCAGATCCACACAGCACCGTCTCTGCCCATCTCCCGTGCGTGAGTGGACACAGCCGGATCCGCACTGCGCGCTGCCTGCCCATCTCCCGTGGGTGAGTGGACACAGCCAGATCCGCACTGCGCCCTGCCTGACCGTCTGCCGTGGGTGAGTGGACACAGCCAGATCCGCACTGCGCCCTTCCTGCCCGTCTCCCGTGGGTGAGTGGACACAGCCATATCCGCACTGCGCCCTGCCTGCCCGTCTGCCGTGGGTCAGCGGACATAGCCATATGCACACAGCACCCTCTCTGCCCGTCTCCCGTGGGTGAGTGGACACAGCCAGATCCACACTGCGCCTTGCCTGTCCGTTTCCCCTGGGTGAGTGGACACAGCCAGATCGTCACTGGGCCCTGCCTGCCCGTCTCCCGTGGGTGAGTGGACACAGCCAGATCCGCACTGGGCCCTGCCTGCCCGTCTCCCGTGGGTGAGTGGACACAGCCAGATCCGCACTGCGCCCTGCCTGCCCGTCTGCCGTGGGCGAGTGGACACAGCCAGACCCGCACTGCGCCCTGCCTGACCGCCTGCCGTGGGTGAGTGGACACAGCCAGATCGTCACTGGGCCCTGCCTGCCCGTCTCCCGTGGGTGAGTGGACACAGCCAGATCCGCACTGGGCCCTGCCTGCCCGTCTCCCGTGGGTGAGTGGACACAGCCAGATCCGCACTGCGCCCTGCCTGCCCGTCTGCCGTGGGCGAGTGGACACAGCCAGACCCGCACTGCGCCCTGCCTGACCGCCTGCCGTGGGTGAGTGGACACAGCCAGATCCGTACTGCGCCCTGCCTGCCAGTCTGCCGTGGGTCAGTGGATATAGCCAGATCCACACAGCACCGTCTCTGCCCATCTCCCGTGGGTGAGTGGACACAGCCGGATCCGCACTGCGCGCTGCCTGCCCGTCTCCCGTGGGTAAGTTGACACAGCCAGATCCGCACTGCATCCTGCCTGACCGTCTGCCGTGGGTGAGTGGACACAGCCAGATCTGCACTGCGCCCTGCCTGCCCGTCTGCCGTGGGTCAGTGGACATAGCCCTATCCACACAGCACCCTCTCTGCCCGTCTCCCATGGGTGAGTGGACACAGCCAGATCCACACTGCGCCTTGCCTGCTCGTCTCCCCTGGGTGAGTGGACACAGCCAGATCCTCACTGGGCCCTGCCTGCCCGTCTCCCGTGGGCGAGTGGAAACAGCCAGATCTGCACGGGGCCCTGACTGCCCGTCTCCCGTGGGTGAGTGGACACAGCCAGATCCGCACTGCGCCCTGCCTGACCGTCTGCCGTGGGTGAGTGGACACAGCCAGATCCGCACTGCGCCCTGCCTGACCGCCTGCCGTGGGTGAGTCGACACAGCCAGATCCACACTGCGCCCTGCCTGCCCGTCTGCCGTGGGTGAGTGGACACAGCCAGATCCGCACTGCGCCCTGTCTGACCGTCTGCCCTGGGTGAGTGGACACAGCCAGATCCGTACTGCGCACTGCCTGACCGCCGGCTGTGGGTGCGTGGACACAGCCAGATCCGCACTGCGCCCTGCCTGACCGCCTGCCGTGGGTGAGTGGATACAGCCAGATCCGTACTGCGCCCTGCCTGCAAGTCTGCCGTTGGTCAATGGACATTGCCAGATCCACACAGCACCGTCTCTGCCCATCTACCGTGGGTGAGTGGACACAGCCGGATCCGCACTGCGCCCTGACTGACCGTCTCCCGTGGGGAAGTGGACACAGCCAGATCCGCATTGCGCCTTGCCTGCCCGTCTCACGTGGGTGAGTGGACACAGCCAGATCCGCACTGCAACCTGCCTGACCGTTTGCCGTGGGTGAGTGGACACAGCCAGATGCGCACTGCGTCCTGCCTGACCGTCTCCCGTGGGTGAGTGAGACACAGCCAGATCCGCACTGCGCCCTGCCTGCCCGTCTCCCGTGGGCGAGTGGACACAGCCAGATCCGCACTGCGCCCTGCATGCCCGTCTGCCGTGGGTGAGTGGACACAGCCAGATCCGCACTGCGCCTTGCCTGCCCGTCTGCCGTGGGGGAGTGGACACAGCCAGATCCGCACTGCGCCCTGCCTGACGGTCTGCCGTGGGTGAGTGGACACAGCCAGATCCACACTGCGCCCTGTCTGCCCGTCTGCCGTTCGCGAGTGGACACAGCCAGATCCGCACTGCGCACTGCCTGACCGTCTGCCGTGGGTGAGTGGACACAGCCAGATCCGCACTGCGCCCTGCCTGACCGCCTGGCGTGGGTGAGTGGACACAGCCAGATCAGCACTGCGCCCTGCCTGCCCGTCTGCCATGGGTGAGTGGACACAGCCAGATCCGCACTGCGCCCTGCCTGACCATCTGCCGTGGGTGAGTGGACATAGCCAGATCCGCACTGCGCCCTGCCTGACCGTCTGCCGTGGGTGAGTGGACATAGCCAGATCCACACTGCGCCCTGCCTGCCCGTCTGCCGTGGGTGAGTGGACACAGCCAGATCCGCACTGCGCCCTGCCTGACCGTCTGCCGTGGGCGAGTGGACACAGCCAGATCCGCACTGCGCCCTGCCTGACCGCCTGCCGTGGGTGAGTGGACACAGGCAGATCCGCACTGCGCCCTGCCTGACCGCCTGCCGTGGGTGAGTGGACACAGCCAGATCCGTACTGCGCCCTGCCTGCCAGCCTGCCGTGGGTCAGTGGACATAGCCAGATCCACACAGCACCGTCTCTGCCCATCTCCCGTGGGTGAGTGGAGTCAGCCGGATCCGCACTGCACGCTGCCTGCCCGTCTCCCGTGGGTGAGTTGACACAGCCACATCCGCACTGCACCCTGCCTGCCCATCTGCCGTGGGTGAGTGGACACAGCCAGATCCGCACTGCGCCCTGCCTGCCCGTCTGCCGTGGGTCAGTGGACATAGCCATATCCACACAGCACCCTCTCTGCCCGTCTCCCAGGGGTGAGTGGACACAGCCAGATCCACACTGCGCCTTGGCTGCCCGTCTCCCCTGGGTGAGTGGACACAGCCAGAATCTCACTGGGCCCTGCCTGCCCGTCTCCCGTGGGCGAGTGGAAACAGCCAGATCCGCACTGGGCCCTGCCTGCCCGTATCCCGTGGGTGAGTGGACACAGCCAGATCCGCACTGCGCCCTGCCTGCCCGTCTGCTGTGGGCGAGTGGACACAGCCAGATCCGTACTTCACCCTGCCTGCCAGTGTGCCGTGGGTCAGTGGACATAGCCAGATCCACACAGCACCGTCTCTGCCCATCTCCCGTGCGTGAGTGGACACAGCCGGATCCGCACTGCGCGCTGCCTGCCCATCTCCCGTGGGTGAGTGGACACAGCCAGATCCGCACTGCGCCCTGCCTGACCGTCTGCCGTGGGTGAGTGGACACAGCCAGATCCGCACTGCGCCCTTCCTGCCCGTCTCCCGTGGGTGAGTGGACACAGCCATATCCGCACTGCGCCCTGCCTGCCCGTCTGCCGTGGGTCAGTGGACATAGCCATATGCACACAGCACCCTCTCTGCCCGTCTCCCGTGGGTGAGTGGACACAGCCAGATCCACACTGCGCCTTGCCTGTCCGTTTCCCCTGGGTGAGTGGACACAGCCAGATCGTCACTGGGCCCTGCCTGCCCGTCTCCCGTGGGTGAGTGGACACAGCCAGATCCGCACTGGGCCCTGCCTGCCCGTCTCCCGTGGGTGAGTGGACACAGCCAGATCCGCACTGCGCCCTGCCTGCCCGTCTGCCGTGGGCGAGTGGACACAGCCAGATCCGTACTGCGCCCTGCCTGACCGCCTGCCGTGGGTGAGTGGACACAGCCAGATCCGTACTGCGCCCTGCCTGCCAGTCTGCCGTGGGTCAGTGGATATAGCCAGAGCCACACAGCACCGTCTCTGCCCATCTCCCGTGGGTGAGTGGACACAGCCGGATCCGCACTGCGCGCTGCCTGCCCGTCTCCCGTGGGTGAGTTGACACAGCCAGATCCGCACTGCTCCCTGCCTGACTATCTGCCGTGGGTGAGTGGACATAGCCAGATCCGCACTCCGCCCTGCCTGACCGTCTGCCGTGGGTGAGTGGACATAGCCGGATCCGCACTGCGCGCTGCCTGCCCGTCTCCCGTGGGTGAGTTGACACAGCCAGATCCGCACTGCATCCTGCCTGACCGTCTGCCGTGGGTGAGTGGACACAGCCAGATCCGCACTGCGCCCTGCCTGCCCGTCTGCCGTGGGTCAGTGGACATAGCCATATCCACACAGCACCCTCTCTGCCTGTCTCCCGTGGGTGAGTGGACACAGCCAGATCCACACTGCGCCTTGCCTGCCCGTCTCCCCTGGGTGAGTGGACAGAGCCAGATCCTCACTGGGCCCTGCCTGCCCGTCTCCCGTGGGCGAGTGGACACAGCCAGATCCGCACCGGGCCCTGCCTGCCCGTCTCCCGTGGGTGAGTGGACACAGCCAGATCCGCACTGCGCCCTGCCTGCCCGTCTGCCGTGGGCGAGTGGACACAGCCAGATCCGCACTGCGCCCTGCCTGCCTATCTGCCGTGGGCGAGTGGACACAGCCAGATCCGCACTGCGCCCTGCCTGACCGTCTGCCGTGGGTGAGTGGACACAGCCAGATCCACACTGCGCCCTGCCTGCCCATCTGCCGTGGGTGAGTGGACACAGCCAGATCCGCACTTCGCCCTGCCTGACCGTCTGCCGTGGGTGAGTGGACACAGCCAGATCCGCACTGCGCCCTGCCTGACCGTCTGCCGTGGGTGAGTGGACACAGCCAGATCCGCACTGCGCCCTGCCTGCCCGTCTGCCGTGGGTGAGTGGACAGAGCCAGATCCGACTGCACCCTGCCTGACCGTCTGCCGTGGGTGAGTGGACACAGCCAGATCCGCACTGCGCCCTGCCTGACCACCTGCCGTGGGTGAGTGGACACAGGCAGATCCGCACTGCGCCCTGCCTGACCGCCTGCCGTGGGTGAGTGGACATAGCCATATCCACACAGCACCGTCTCTGCCCGTCTCCCAGGGGTGAGTGGACACAGCCATATCCACACTGCGCCTTGGCTGCCCGTCTCCCCTGGGTGAGTGGACACAGCCAGAATCTCACTGGGCCCTGCCTGCCCGTCTCCCGTGGGCGAGTGGAAACAGCCAGATCCGCACTGGGCCCTGCCTGCCCGTATCCCGTGGGTGAGTGGACACAGCCAGATCCGCACTGCGCCCTGCTTGCCCGTCTGCCGTGGGCGAGTGGACACAGCCAGATCCGTACTTCACCCTGCCTGCCAGTGTGCCGTGGGTCAGTGGACATAGCCAGATCCACACAGCACCGTCTCTGCCCATCTCCCGTGCGTGAGTGGACACAGCCGGATCCGCACTGCGCGCTGCCTGCCCATCTCCCGTGGGTGAGTGGACACAGCCAGAACCGCACTGCGCCCTGCCTGACCGTCTGCCGTGGGTGAGTGGACACAGCCAGATCCGCACTGCGCCCTTCCTGCCCGTCTCCCGTGGGTGAGTGGACACAGCCATATCCGCACTGCGCCCTGCCTGCCCGTCTGCCGTGGGTCAGTGGACATAGCCATATGCACACAGCACCCTCTCTGCCCGTCTCCCGTGGGTGAGTGGACACAGCCAGATCCACACTGCGCCTTGCCTGTCCGTTTCCCCTGGGTGAGTGGACACAGCCAGATCGTCACTGGGCCCTGCCTGCCCGTCTCCCGTGGGTGAGTGGACACAGCCAGATCCGCACTGGGCCCTGCCTGACCGTCTCCCGTGGGTGAGTGGACACAGCCAGATCCGCACTGCGACCTGCCTGCCCGTCTGCCGTGGGCGAGTGGACACAGCCAGATCCGCACTGCGCCCTGCCTGACCGCCTGCCGTGGGTGAGTGGACACAGCCAGATCCGTACTGCGCCCTGCCTGCCAGTCTGCCGTGGGTCAGTGGATATAGCCAGAGCCACACAGCACCGTCTCTGCCCATCTCCCGTGGGTGAGTGGACACAGCCGGATCCGCACTGCGCGCTGCCTGCCCGTCTCCCGTGGGTGAGTTGACACAGCCAGATCCGCACTGCATCCTGCCTGACCGTCTGCCGTGGGTGAGTGGACACAGCCAGATCCGCACTGCGCCCTGCCTGCCCGTCTGCCGTGGGTCAGTGGACATAGCCATATCCACACAGCACCCTCTCTGCCCGTCTCCTGTGGGTGAGTGGACACAGCCAGATCCGCACTGCGCCCTGCCTGCCCGTCTGCCGTGGGCGAGTGGACACAGCCAGATCCGCACTGCGCCCTGCCTGCCTATCTGCCGTGGGCGAGTGGACACAGCCAGATCCACACTGCGCCCTGCCTGACCGTCTGCCGTGGGTGAGTGGACACAGCCAGATCCACACTGCGCCCTGCCTGCCCATCTGCCGTGGGTGAGTGGACACAGCCAGATCCGCACTTCGCCCAGCCTGACCGTCTGCCGTGGGTGAGTGGACACAGCCAGATCCGCACTGCGCCCTGCCTGACCGTCTGCCGTGGGTGAGTGGACACAGCCAGATCCACACTGCGCCCTGCCTGCCCGTCTGCCGTGGGTGAGTGGACAGAGCCAGATCCGACTGCACCCTGCCTGACCGTCTGCCGTGGGTGAGTGGACACAGCCAGATCCGCACTGCGCCCTGCCTGACCACCTGCCGTGGGTGAGTGGACACAGGCAGATCCGCACTGCGCCCTGCCTGACCGCCTGCCGTCGGTGAGTGGACACAGCCAGATCCGTACTGCGCCCTGCCTGCCAGTCTGCCATGGGTCAGTGGACATAACCAGATCCACACAGCACCGTCTCGGCCCATCTCCCGTGGGTGAATGGACACAGCCGGATCCGCACTTCGCGCTGCCTGCCCGTCTCCCGTGGGTGAGTTGACACAGCCAGATCCGCACTGCACCCTGCCTGCCCGTCTGCCGTGGGTGAGTGGACACAGCCAGATCCGCACTGCGCCCTGCCTGCCCGTCTGCCGTGGGTCAGTGGACATAGCCCTATCCACACAGCACCCTCTCTGCCCGTCTCCCATGGGTGAGTGGACACAGCCAGATCCACACTGTGCCTTGCCTGCTCGTCTCCCCTGGGTGAGTGGACACAGCCAGATCCTCACTGGGCCCTGCCTGCCCGTCTCCCGTGGGCGAGTGGAAACAGCCAGATCTGCACGGGGCCCTGACTGCCCGTCTCCCGTGGGTGAGTGGACACAGCCAGATCCGCACTGCGCCCTGCCTGCCCGTCAGCCGTGGGCGAGTGGACACAGCCAGATCCGCACTGCGCCCTGCCTGACCGTCTGCCGTGGGTGAGTGGACACAGCCAGATCCGCACTGCGCCCTGCCTGCCCGTCTCCCTTGGGTGAGTGGACACAGCCAGATCCGCACTGCGCCCTGCCTGCCCGTCTCCCGTGGGTGAGTGGACACAGCCAGATCCGCACTGCGCCCTGCCTGCCCGTCTGCCGTGGGTGAGTGGACACAGCCAGATCCGCACTGTGCCCTGCCTGACCGCCTGCCGTGGGTGAGTGGACACAGCCAGATTCGCACTGCGCCCTGCCTGACCGCCTGCCGTGGGTGAGTGGACACAGCCAGATCCGTACGTCACCCTGCCTGCCAGTGTGCCGTGGGTCAGTGGACATAGCCAGATCCATTCATCACCGTCTCTGCCCATCTCCCGTGCGTGAGTGGACACAGCCGGATCCGCACTGCGCGCTGCCTGCCCATCTCCCGTGGGTGAGTGGACACAGCCAGATCCGCACTGCGCCCTGCCTGACCGTCTGCCGTGGGTGAGTGGACACAGCCAGATCCGCACTGCGCCCTTCCTGCCCGTCTCCCGTGGGTGAGTGGACACAGCCATATCCGCACTGCGCCCTGCCTGCCCGTCTGCCGTGGGTCAGTGGACAAGGCCATATGCACACAGCACCCTCTCTGCCCGTCTCCCGTGGGTGAGTGGACACAGCCAGATCCACACTGCGCCTTGCCTGTCCATTTCCCCTGGGTGAGTGGACACAGCCAGATCGTCACTGGGCCCTGCCTGCCCGTCTCCCGTGGGTGAGTGCACACAGCCAGATCCGCACTGGGCCCTGCCTGCCCATCTCCCGTGGGTGAGTGGACACAGCCAGATCCGCACTGCGCCCTGCCTGCCCGTCTGCCGTGGGCGAGTGGACACAGCCAGATCCGCACTGCGCCCTGCCTGACCGCCTGCCGTGGGTGAGTGGACACAGCCAGATCCGTACTGCGCCCTGCCTGCCAGTCTGCCGTGGGTCAGTGGATATAGCCAGATCCACACAGCACCGTCTCTGCCCATCTCCCGTGGGTGAGTGGACACAGCCGGATCCGCACTGCGCGCTGCCTGCCCGTCTCCCGTGGGTGAGTTGACACAGCCAGATCCGCACTGCATCCTGCCTGACCGTCTGCCGTGGGTGAGTGGACACAGCAAGATCCGCACTGCGCCCTGCCTGCCCGTCTGCCGTGGGTCAGTGGACATAGCCATATCCACAAAGCACCCTCTCTGCCCGTCTCCCGTGGGTGAGTGGACACAGCCAGATCCACACTGCGCCTTGCCTGCCCGTCTCCCCTGGGTGAGTCGACACAGCCAGATCCTCACTGGGCCCTGCCTGCCCGTCTCCCGTGGGCGAGTGGACACAGCCAGATCCGCACTGCGCCCTGCCTGACCCTCTGACGTGGGTGAGTGGACACAGCCAGATCCGCACTGCGCCCTGCCTGCCCGTCTCCCGGGGGTGAGTGGACACAGCCAGATCCGCACTGCGCCCTGCCTGCCCGTCTCCCGTCAGTGAGTGGACACAGCCAGATCCGCACTGCGCACTGCCTGACCGTCTGCCGTGGGTGAGTGGACACAGCCAGATCCACACTGTGCCCTGTCTGCCCGTGTGCCGTGGGAGAGTGGACACAGCCAGATCCGCACTGCACACTGCCTGACCGTCTGCCGTGGGTAGTGGACACAGCCAGATCCGCACTGCGCCCTGCCTGCCCGTCTGCCGTGGGTCAGTGGACATAGCCATATCCACACAGCACCCTCTCTGCCCGTCTCCCAGGGGTGAGTGGACACAGCCAGATCCACACTGCGCCTTGCCTGCCCGTCTCCCCTGGGTGAGTGGACACAGCCAGAATCTCACTGGGCCCTGCCTGCCCGTCTCCCGTGGGCGAGTGGAAACAGCCAGATCCGCACTGGGCCCTGCCTGCCCGTATCCCGTGGGTGAGTGAACACAGCCAGATCCGCACTGCGCCCTGCCTGCCCGTCTGCCGTGGGCGAGTGGACACAGCCAGATCCGTACTTCACCCTGCCTGCCAGTGTGCCGTGGGTCAGTGGACATAGCCAGATCCACACAGCACCGTCTCTGCCCATCTCCCGTGCGTGAGTGGACACAGCCGGATCCGCACTGCGCGCTGCCTGCCCATCTCCCGTGGGTGAGTGGACACAGCCAGATCCGCACTGCGCCCTGCCTGACCGTCTGCCGTGGGTGAGTGGACACAGCCAGATCCGCACTGCGCCCTTCCTGCCCGTCTCCCGTGGGTGAGTGGACACAGCCATATCCGCACTGCGCCCTGCCTGCCCGTCTGCCGTGGGTCAGTGGACATAGCCATATCCACACAGCACCCTCTCTGCCCGTCTCCCGTGGGTGAGTGGACACAGCCAGATCCACACTGCGCCTTGCCTGTCCGTTTCCCCTGGGTGAGTGGACACAGCCAGATCGTCACTGGGCCCTGCCTGCCCGTCTCCCGTGGGTGAGAGGACACAGCCAGATCCGCACTGGGCCCTGCCTGCCCGTCTCCCGTGGGTGAGTGGACACAGCCAGATCCGCACTGCGCCCTGCCTGCCCGTCTGCCGTGGGCGAGTGGACACAGCCAGATCCGCACTGCGCCCTGCCTGACCGCCTGCCGTGGGTGAGTGGACACAGCCAGATCCGTACTGCGCCCTGCCTGCCAGTCTGCCGTGGGTCAGTGGATATAGCCAGATCCACACAGCACCGTCTCTGCCCATCTCCCGTGGGTGAGTGGACACAGCCGGATCCACACTGCGCGCTGCCTGCCCGTCTCCCGTGGGTAAGTTGACACAGCCAGATCCGCACTGCATCCTGCCTGACCGTCTGCCGTGGGTGAGTGGACACAGCCAGATCTGCACTGCGCCCTGCCTGCCCGTCTGCCGTGGGTCAGTGGACATAGCCCTATCCACACAGCACCCTCTCTGCCCGTCTCCCATGGGTGAGTGGACACAGCCAGATCCACACTGCGCCTTGCCTGCTCGTCTCCCCTGGGTGAGTGGACACAGCCAGATCCTCACTGGGCCCTGCCTGCCCGTCTCCCGTGGGCGACTGGAAACAGCCAGATCTGCACGGGGCCCTGACTGCCCGTCTCCCGTGGGTGAGTGGACACAGCCAGATCCGCACTGCGCCCTGCCTGACCGTCTGCCGTGGGTGAGTGGACACAGCCAGATCCGCACTGCGCCCTGCCTGACCGCCTGCCGTGGGTGAGTGGACACAGCCAGATCCGCACTGCGCCCTGCCTGCCCGTCTCCCGTGGGCGAGTGGACACAGCCGGATCCGCACTGCGCCCTGCCTGCCCTTCTGCCGTGGGTGAGTGGACACAGCCAGATCCGCACTGCGCCCTGCCTGACCGTCTGCCGTGGGTGAGTCGACACAGCCAGATCCACACTGCGCCCTGCCTGCCCGTCTGCCGTGGGTGAGTGGACACAGCCAGATCCGCACTGCGCCCTGCCTGACCGTCTGCCCTGGGTGAGTGGACACAGCCAGATCCGTACTGCGCACTGCCTGATTGCCGGCTGTGGGTGCGTGGACACAGCCAGATCCGCACTGCGCCCTGCCTGACCGCCTGCCGTGGGTGAGTGGACACAGCCAGATCCGTACTGCGCCCTGCCTGCAAGTCTGCCGTTGGTCAATGGACATAGCCAGATCCACACAGCACCGTCTCTGCCCATCTACCGTGGGTGAGTGGACACAGCCGGATCCGCACTGCGCCCTGACTGACCGTCTCCCGTGGGGAAGTGGACACAGCCAGATCCGCATTGCGCCTTGCCTGCCCGTCTCACGTGGGTGAGTGGACACAGCCAGATCCGCACTGCAACCTGCCTGACCGTTTGCCGTGGGTGAGTGGACACAGCCAGATGCGCACTGCGTCCTGCCTGACCGTCTCCCGTGGGCGAGTGGACACAGCCAGATCCGCACTGCGCCCTGCCTGCCCGTCTGCCGTGGGTGAGTGGACACAGCCAGATCCGCACTGCGCCCTGCCTGCCCGTCTGCCGTGGGTGAGTGGACAGAGCCAGATCCGACTGCACCCTGCCTGACCGTCTGCCGTGGGTGAGTGGACACAGGCAGATCCGCACTGCGCCCTGCCTGACCACCTGCCGTGGGTGAGTGGACACAGGCAGATCCGCACTGCGCCCTGCCTGACCGCCTGCCGTGGGTGAGTGGACACAGCCAGATCCGTACTGCGCCCTGCCTGCCAGTCTGCCATGGGTCAGTGGACATAGCCAGATCCACACAGCACCGTCTCTGCCCATCTCCCGTGGGTGAGTGGACACAGCCGGATCCGCAATTCGCGCTGCCTGCCCGTCTCCCGTGGGTGAGTTGACACAGCCAGATCCGCACTGCACCCTGCCTGCCCGTCTGCCGTGGGTGAGTGGACACAGCCAGATCCGCACTGCGCCCTGCCTGCCCGTCTGCCGTGGGTCAGTGGACATAGCCCTATCCACACAGCACCCTCTCTGCCCGTCTCCCATGGGTGAGTGGACACAGCCAGATCCACACTGTGCCTTGCCTGCTCGTCTCCCCTGGGTGAGTGGACACAGCCAGATCCTCACTGGGCCCTGCCTGCCCGTCTCCCGTGGGCGAGTGGAAACAGCCAGATCTGCACGGGGCCCTGACTGCCCGTCTCCCGTGGGTGAGTGGACACAGCCAGATCCGCACTGCGCCCTGCCTGCCCGTCAGCCGTGGGCGAGTGGACACAGCCAGATCCGCACTGCGCCCTGCCTGACCGTCTGCCGTGGGTGAGTGGACACAGCCAGATCCGCACTGCGCCCTGCCTGACCGCCTGCCGTGGGTGAGTGGACACAGCCAGATCCGCACTGCGCCCTGCCTGCCCGTCTCCCGTGGGCGAGTGGACACAGCCGGATCCGCACTGCGCCCTGCCTGCCCTTCTGCCGTGGGTGAGTGGACACAGCCAGATCCGCACTGCGCCCTGCCTGACCGTCTGCCGTGGGTGAGTCGACACAGCCAGATCCACACTGCGCCCTGCCTGCCCGTCTGCCGTGGGTGAGTGGACACAGCCAGATCCGCACTGCGCCCTGCCTGACCGTCTGTCCTGGGTGAGTGGACACAGCCAGATCCGTACTGCGCACTGCCTGACCGCCGGCTGTGGGTGCGTGGACACAGCCAGATCCGCACTGCGCCCTGCCTGACCGCCGGCCGTGGGTGAGTGGACACAGCCAGATCCGTACTGCGCCCTGCCTGCAAGTCTGCCGTTGGTCAATGGACATAGCCAGATCCACACAGCACCGTCTCTGCCCATCTACCGTGGGTGAGTGGACACAGCCGGATCCGCACTGCGCCCTGACTGACCGTCTCCCGTGGGTGAGTGGACACAGCCAGATCCGCATTGCGCCTTGCCTGCCCGTCTCACGTGGGTGAGTGGACACAGCCAGATCCGCACTGCAACCTGCCTGACCGTTTGCCGTGGGTGAGTGGACACAGCCAGATGCGCACTGCGCCCTGCCTGACCGTCTCCCGTGGGTGAGTGGACACAGCCAGATCCGCACTGCGCCCTGCCTGCCCGTCTCCCGTGGGCGAGTGGACACAGCCCGATCCGCACTGCGCCCTGCATGCCCGTCTGCCGTGGGTGAGTGGACACAGCCAGATCCGCACTGCGCCCTGCCTGCTCGTCTGCCGTGGGGGAGTGGACACAGCCAGATCCGCACTGCGCCCTGCCTGACGGTCTGCCGTGGGTGAGTGGACACAGCCAGATCCACACTGCGCCCTGCCTGACCGCCTGCCGTGGGTGAGTGGACACAGCCAGATCCGCACTGCGCCCTGCCTGACCGCCTGCCGTGGGTGAGTGGACACAGCCAGATCCGCAAGCGCCCTGCCTGCCCGTCTGCCGTGGGTCAGTGGACATAGCCATATCCACACAGCACCCTCTCTGCCCGTCTCCCAGGGGTGAGTGGACACAGCCAGATCCACACTGCGCCTTGCCTGCCCGTCTACCCTGGGTGAGTGGACACAGCCAGATCCTCACTGGGCCCTGCCTGCCCGTCTCCCGTGGGCGAGTGGAAACAGCCAGATCCGCACTGGGCCCTGCCTGCCCGTATCCCGTGGGTGAGTGGACACAGACAGATCCGCACTGCGCCCTGCCTGCCCGTCTGCCTTGGGCGAGTGGACACAGCCAGATCCGCACTGCGCCCTGCCTGACCGTCTGCCGTGGGTGAGTGGACACAGCCAGATCCGCACTGCGCCCTGCCTGACCGCCTGCCGTGGGTGAGTGGACACAGCCAGATCCGCACTGCGCCTTGCCTGCCCGTCTCACGTGGGTGAGTTGACACAGCCAGATCCGCACTGCGTCCTGCCTGCCCGTGTCCCGTGGGTGAGTGGACACAGCCAGATCCGCACTGCCCCCTGCCGGACCGTCTGCCCTGGGTGAGTGGACACAGCCAAATCCGCACTGCGCACTGCCTGACTGCCGGCTGTGGGTGCGTGGACACAGCCAGATCTGCACTGCGCCCTGCCTGACCGCCTGCCGTGGGTGAGTGGACACAGCCAGATCCGTACTGCGCCCTGCCTGCCCGTCTGCCGTTGGTAAATGGACATAGCCAGATCCACACAGTACCGTCTCTGCCCATCTCCCGTGGGTGAGTGGACACAGCCGGATCCGCACTGCGCCCTGACTGACCGTCTCCCCTGGGTGAGTGGACACAGCCAGATCCTCACTGATCCCTGCCTGCCCGTCTCCCGTGGGCGAGTGGAAACAGCCAGATCTGCACTGGGCCCTGACTGCCCGTCTCCCGTGGGTGAGTGGACACAGCCAGATCCGCACTGCGCCCTGCCTGCCCGTCAGCCGTGGGCGAGTGGACACAGCCAGATCCGCACTGCGCCCTGCCTGACCGTCTGCCGTGGGTGAGTGGACACAGCCAGATCCGCACTGCGCCCTGCCTGACCGCCTGCCGTGGGTGAGTGGACACAGCCACATCCGCACTGCGCCCTGCCTGCCCGTCTCCCATAGGCGAGTGGACACAGCTGGATCCCCACTGCGCCCTGCCTGCCCTTCTGCCGTGGGTGAGTGGACACAGCCAGATCCGCACTGCGCCCTGCCTGACCGTCTGCCGTGGGTGAGTCGACACAGCCAGATCCACACTGCGCCCTGCCTGCCCGTCTGCCGTGGGTGAGTGGACACAGCCAGATCCGCACTGCGCCCTGTCTGACCGTCTGCCCTGGGTGAGTGGACACAGCCAGATCCGCACTGCGCACTGCCTAACCGCCGGCTGTGGGTACGTGGACACAGCCAGATCCGCACTGCGCCCTGCCTGACCGCCTGCCTGGGTGAGTGGACACAGCCAGATCCGTACTGCGCCCTGCCTGCCAGTCTGCCGTTGGTCAATGGACATAGCCAGATCCACACAGTACCGTCTCTGCCCATCTCCCGTGGGTGAGTGGACACAGCCGGATCCGCACTGCGCCCTGACTGACCGTCTCCCCTGGGTGAGTGGACACAGCCAGATGCGCACTGCGCCTTGCCTGCCCGTCTCACGTGGGTGAGTGGACACAGCCAGATCCGCACTGCGCCCTGCCTGCCCGTCTCCCGTGGGTGAGTGGACACAGCCAGATCCGCACTGCAACCTGCCTGACCGTCTGCCGTGGGTGAGTGGACACAGCCAGATGCGCACTGCGCCCTGCCTGCCCATCTCCCGTGGGTGAGTGGACACAGCCAGATCCGCACTGGGCCTTGCCTGCCCGTCTCCCGTCAGTGAGTGGACACAGCCAGATCCGCACTCCGCCCTGCCTGCCCGTATCCCGTGGGTGAGTGGACACAGCCAGATCCGCACTGCGCCCTGCCTGCCCGTCTCCCGTGGGCGAGTGGACACAGCCAGGTCCGCACTGCGCACTGCCTGCCCGTCTGCCGTGGGCGAGTGGACACAGCCAGATCCGCACTGCGCACTGCCTGACCGTCTGCCATGGGTGAGTGGACACAGCCAGATCCGCACTGCGCCCTGCCTGACCGCCTGCTGTGGATGAGTGGACACAGCCAGATCCGCACTGCGCCCTGCCTGCCCGTCTCCCGTGGGCCAGTGGACACAGCCAGATCCGCACTGCGCCCTGCCTGCCCGTCTGCTGTGGGTGAGTGGACACAGCCAGATCCGCACTGCGCCCTGCCTGACCGTCTGCCGTGGGTGAGTGGATACAGCCAGATCCGAACTGCGCCCTGCCTGACCGTCTGCCGTGGGTGAGTGGACACAGCCAGATCCGCACTGCGCCCTGCCTGCCCGTCTGCCGTGGGTGAGTGGACACAGCCAGATCCACACTGCGCCCTGCCTGACCGTCTGCCGTGGGTGAGTGGACGCAGCCAGATCCGCACTGCGCCCTGCCTGCCCGTCTGCCGTGGGTGAGTGGACACAGCCAGATCCGCACTGCGCCCTGCCTGACCGCCTGCCGTGGGTGAGTGGACACAGCCAGATCTTCACTGCGCCCTGCTTGACCGCCTGCCGTGGGTGAGTGGACACAACCAGATCCGTACTGCGCCCTGCCTGCCAGTGTGCTGTGGGTCAGTGGACATAGCCAGATCCACACAGCACCGTCTCTGCCCATCTCCCGTGGGTGAGTGGACACAGCCGGATCCGCACTGCGCGCTGCCTGCCCGTCTCCCTTGGGTGAGTGGACACAGCCAGATCCGCACTGCGCCCTGCCTGACCGTCTGCCGTGGGTGAGTGGACACAGCCAGATCTGCACTGCGCCCTGCCTGCCCGTCTCCCGTGGGTGAGTAGACACAGCCAGATCCGCAATGCGCCCTGCCTGCCCGTCTCCCGTCAGTGAGTGGACACAGCCAGATCCGCACTGCGCCCTGCCTGCCCGTCTCCCGTGGGTGAGTGGACACAGACAGATCCGCACTGCGCCCTGCCTGCCCGTCTCCTGTGGGCGAGTGGACACAGCCAGATCCGCACTGCGCCCTGCCTCCCTGTCTGCCGTGGGCGAGTGGACACAGCCAGATCCGCACTGCGCCCTGTCTGACCGTCTGCCGTGGGTGAGTGGACACAGCCAGATCCACACTGCGCCCTGTCTGCCCGTCTGCCGTTCGCGAGTGGACACAGCCAGATCCGCACTGCGCACTGCCTGACCGTCTGCCGTGGGTGGGTGGACACAGCCAGATCCGCACTGCGCCCTGCCTGACCGCCTGCCGTGGGTGAGTGGACACAGCCAGATCCGCACTGCGCCCTGCCTGCCTGTCTCCCGTGGGTGAGTAGACACAGCCAGTTCCACACTGCGCCCTGTCTGCCCGTCTGCCGTTCGCGAGTAGACACAGCCAGATCCGCACTGCGCACTGCCTGACCGTCTGCCGTGGGTGAGTGGACACAGCTAGATCCGCACTGCGCCCTGCCTGACCGCCTGGCGTGGGTGAGTGGACACAGCCAGATCCGCACTGCGCCCTGCCTGCCCGTCTGCCATGGGTGAGTGGACACAGCCAGATCCGCACTGCGCCCTGCCTGACCGTCTGCCGTGGGTGAGTGGACACAGCCAGATCCGCACTGCGCCCTGCCTGACCGTCTGCCGTGGGTGAGTGGACACAGCCAGATCCGCACTGCGCCCTGCCTACCCGTCTGCCGTGGGTGAGTGGACACAGCCAGATCCGCACTGCGCCCTGCCTGACCGTCTGCCGTGGGTGAGTGGACACAGCCAGATCCGCACTGCGCCCTGCCTGCCCGTCTGCCGTGGGTGAATGGACACAGCCAGATCCGCACTGCGCCCTGCCTCACCGCCTGCCGTGGGTGAGAGGACACAGCCAGATCTTCACTGCGCCCTGCTTGACCGCCTGCCGTGGGTGAGTGGACACAACCAGATCCGTACTGCGCCCTACCTGCCAGTGTGCTGTGGGTCAGTGGACATAGCCAGATCCACACAGCACCGTCTCTGCCCATCTCCCGTGGGTGAGTGGACACAGCCGGATCCGCACTGCGCGCTGCCTGCCCGTCTCCCTTGGGTGAGTGGACACAGCCAGATCCGCACTGCGCCCAGCCTGACCGTCTGCCGTGGGTGAGTGGACACAGCCAGATCCGCACTGCGCCCTGCCTGCCCGTCTCCCGTGGGTGAGTGGACACAGCCAGATCCGCACTGCACACTGCCTGACCGTCTGCCGTGGGTAGTGGACACAGCCAGATCCGCACTGCGCCCTGCCTGACCGCCTGCCGTGGGTGAGTCGACACAGCCAGATCCGCACTGCGCCCTGCCTTCCCGTCTCCCGTGGGCCAGTGGACACAGCCAGATCCGCACTGCGCCCTGCCTGCCCGTCTGCCGTGGGTGAGTGGACACAGCCAGATCCGCACTGCGCCCTGCCTGCCCGTCTGCCGTGGGTGAGTGGACACAGCCAGATCCGCACTGCGCCCTGCCTGCCCGTCTCCCGTGGGTGAGTGGACACAGCCAGATCCGCACTGCGCCCTGCCTGCCCGTCTGCCGTGGGTGAGTGGACACAGCCAGATCCGCACTGCGCCCTGCCTGACGGTCTGCCGTGGGTGAGTGGACACAGCCAGATCCACACTGCGCCCTGTCTGCCCGTCTGCCGTTCGCGAGTGGACACAGCCAGATCCGCACTGCGCACTGCCTGACCGTCTGCCGTGGGTGAGTGGACACAGCTAGATCCGCACTGCGCCCTGCCTGACCGCCTGGCGTGGGTGAGTGGACACAGCCAGATCCGCACTGCGCCCTGCCTGCCCGTCTGCCATGGGTGAGTGGACACAGCCAGATCCGCACTGCGCCCTGCCTGACCATCTGCCGTGGGTGAGTGGACACAGCCAGATCCGCACTGCGCCCTGCCTGCCAGCCTGCCGTGGGTCAGTGGACATAGCCAGATCCACACAGCACCGTCTCTGCCCATCTCCCGTGGGTGAGTGGACACAGCCGGATCCGCACTGCGCGCTGCCTGCCCGTCTCCCCTGGGTGAGTTGACACAGCCACATCCGCACTGCACCCTGATTGCCCATCTGCCGTGGGTGAGTGGACACCGCCAGATCCGCACTGCGCCCTGCCTGCCCGTCTGCCGTGGGTCAGTGGACATAGCCATATCCACACAGCACCCTCTCTGCCCGTCTCCCAGGGGTGAGTGGACACAGCCAGATCCACACTGCGCCTTGCCTGCCCGTATCCCCTGGGTGAGTGGACACAGCCAGATCCTCACTGGGCCCTGCCTGCCCGTCTCCCGTGGGCGAGTGGAAACAGCCAGATCCGCACTGCGCCCTGCCTGCCCGTCTGCCGTGGGCGAGTGGACACAGCCAGATCCGCACTGCGCCCTGCCTGACCGTCTGCCGTGGGTGAGTGGACACAGCCAGATCCGCACTGCGCCCTGCCTGACCGCCTGCCGTGGGTGAGTGGACACAGCCAGATCCGCACTGCGCCCTGCCGGACCGTCTGCCCTGGGTGAGTGGACACAGCCAGATCCGCACTGCGCACTGCCTGACGGCCGGCTGTGGGTGCGTGGACACAGCCACATCTGCACTGCGCCCTGCCTGACCGCCTGCCGTGGGTGAGTGGACACAGCCAGATCCGTACTGCGCCCTGCCTGCCCGTCTCCCGTGGGCGAGAGGAAACAGCCAAATCTGCACTGGGCCCTGACTGCCCGTCTCCCGTGGGTGAGTGGACACAGCCAGATCCGCACTGCGCCCTGCCTGCCCGTCAGCCGTGGGCGAGTGGACACAGCCAGATCCGCACTGCGCCCTGCCTGACCGTCTGCCGTGGGTGAGTGGATACAGCCAGATCCGCACTGCGCCCTGCCTGACCGCCTTGCGTGGGTGAGTGGACACAGCCAGATCCGCACTGCGCCCTGCCTGCCCGTCTCCCGTGGGCGAGTGGACACAGCCGGATCCGCACTGCGCCCTGCCTGCCCTTCTGCCGTGGGTGAATGGACACAGCCAGATCCACACTGCGCCCTGCCTGACCGTCTGCCGTGGGTGAGTCGACACAGCCAGATCCACACTGCGCCCTGCCTGCCCGTCTGCCGTGGGTGAGTGGACACAGCCAGATCCACACTGCGCCCTGCCTGCCCGTCTGCCGTGGGTGAGTGGACACAGCCAGATCCGCACTGCGCCCTGCCGGACCGTCTGCCCTGGGTGAGTGGACACAGCCAGATCCGCACTGCGCACTGCCTGACTGCCGGCTGTGGGTGCGTGGACACAGCCAGATCTGCACTGCGCCCTGCCTGACCGCCTGCCGTGGGTAAGTGGACACAGCCAGATCCGTACTGCGCCCTGCCTGCCCGTCTGCCGTTGGTCAATGGACATAGCCAGATCCACACAGTACCGTCTCTGCCCATCTCCCGTGGGTAGTGGACACAGCCGGATCCGCACTGCGCCCTGACTGACCGTCTCCCCTGGGTGAGTGGACACAGCCAGATCCTCACTGGGCCCTGCCTGCCCGTCTCCCGTGGGCGAGTGGAAACAGCCAGATCTGCACTGGGCCCTGACTGCCCGTCTCCCGTGGGTGAGTGGACACAGCCAGATCCGCACTGCGCCCTGCCTGACCGCCTGCCGTGGGTGAGTGGACACAGCCAGATCCGCACTGCGCCCTGCCTGCCCGTCTCCCGTAGGCGAGTGGACACAGCCGGATCCGCACTGCGCCCTGCCTGCCCTTCTGCCGTGGGTGAGTGGACACAGCCAGATCCGCACTGCGCCCTGCCTGACCGTCTGCCGTGGGTGAGTCGACACAGCCAGATCCACACTGCGCCCTGCCTGCCCGTCTGCCGTGGGTGAGTGGACACAGCCAGATCCGCACTGCGCCCTGTCTGACCGTCTGCCTTGGGTGAGTGGACACAGCCAGATCCGCACTGCGCCCTGCCTGCCCGTCTCCCGTGGGCGAGTGGACACAGCCAGATCCGCACTGCGCACTGCCTGCCCGTCTGCCGTGGGCGAGTGGACACAGCCAGATCCGCACTGCGCACTGCCTGACCGTCTGCCATGGGTGAGTGGACACAGCCAGATCCGCACTGCGCCCTGCCTGACCGCCTGCTGTCGATGAGTGGACACAGCCAGATCCGCACTGCGCCCTGCCTGACCGCCTGCCGTGGGTGAGTGGACACAGCCAGATCTTCACTGCGCCCTGCTTGACCGCCTGCCGTGGGTGAGTGGACACAACCAGATCCGTACTGCGCCCTGCCTGCCAGTGTGCTGTGGGTCAGTGGACATAGCCAGATCCACACAGCACCGTCTCTGCCCATCTCCCGTGGGTGAGTGGACACAGCCGGATCCGCACTGCGCGCTGCCTGCCCGTCTCCCTTGGGTGAGTGGACACAGCCAGATCCGCACTGCGCCCTGCCTGACCCTCTGCCGTGGGTGAGTGGACACAGCCAGATCCGCACTGCGCCCTGCCTGCCCGTCTCCCGTGGGTGAGTGGACACAGCCCGATCCGCACTGCGCCCTGCCTGCCCGTCTCCCGTCGGTGAGTGGACACAGCCAGATCCGCACTGCGCCCTGCCTGCCCGTCTCCCGTGGGTGAGTGGACACAGCCAGATCCGCACTGCGCCCTGCCTGCCCGTCTCCCGTGGGTGAGTGGACACAGACAGATCCGCACTGCGCCCTGCCTGCCCGTCTCCTGTGGGCGAGTGGACACAGCCAGATCCGCACTGCGCCCTGCCTGCCTGTCTGCCGTGGGCGAGTGGACACAGCCAGATCCGCACTGCGCCCTGCCTGACCGTCTGCCGTGGGTGAGTGGACACAGCCAGATCCACACTGCGCCCTGTCTGCCCGTCTGCCGTTCGCGAGTGGACACAGCCAGATCCGCACTGCGCACTGCCTGCCTGTCTCCCGTGGGCCCGTGGACACAGCCAGATCCGCACTGCGCCCTGCCTGCCCGTCTCCCGTGGGTGAGTGGACACAGCCAGATCCGCACTGCAACCTGCCTGACCGTCTGCCGTGGGTGAGTGGACACAGCCAGATGCGCACTGCGCCCTGCCTGCCCGTCTCCCGTGGGTGAGTGGACAGAGCCAGATCCGCACTGCGCCTTGCCTGCCCGTCTCCCGTCAGTGAGTGGACACAGCCAGATCCGCACTGCGCCCTGCCTGCCCGTCTCCCGTGGGCGAGTGGACACAGCCAGATCCGCACTGCGCCCTGCCTGCCCGTCTGCCGTGGGCGAGTGGACACAGCCAGATCCGCACTGCGCACTCCCTGACCGTCTGCCATGGGTGAGTGGACACAGCCAGATCCGCACTGCGCCCTGCCTGACCGCCTGCCGTGGATGAGTGGACACAGCCATATCCGCACTGCGCCCTGCCTGCCCGTCTCCCGTGGGCCAGTGGACACAGCCAGATCCGCACTGCGCCCTGCCTGCCCGTTTGTCGTGGGCCAGTGGACATAGCCAGATCCACACAGCACCGTCTCTGCCAATCTCCCGTGGGTGAGTGGACACAACCAGATCTGTACTGCGCCCTGCCTGCCAGTCTGCCGTGGGTCAGTGGACATAGCCAGATCCACACAGCACCGTCTCTGCCCATCTCCCGTGGGTGAGTGGACACAGCCGGATCCGCACTGCGCGCTGCCTGCCCGTCTCCCGTGGGTGAGTGGACACAGCCAGATCCGCACTGCGCCCTGCCTGACCCTCTGCCGTGGGTGAGTGGATACAGCCAGATCCGCACTGCGCCCTGCCTGCCCGTCTCCCGTGGGTGAGTGGACACAGCCAGATCCGCACTGCGCCCTGCCTGCCCGTCTCCCGTCAGTGAGTGGACACAGCCAGATCCGCACTGCGCCCTGCCTGACCGTCTGCCGTGGGTGAGTGGACACAGCCAGATCCACACTGTGCCCTGTCTGCCCGTGTGCCGTGGGAGAGTGGACACAGCCAGATCCGCACTGCACACTGCCTGACCGTCTGCCGTGGGTAGTGGACACAGCCAGATCCGCACTGCGCCCTGCCTGACCGCCTGCCGTGGGTGAGTCGACATAGCCAGATCCGCACTGCGCCCTGCCTGCCCGTCTCCCGTGGGCCAGGGGACACAGCCAGATCCGCACTGCGCCCTGCCTGCCCGTCTGCGGTGGGTGAGTGGACACAGCCAGATCCGCACTGCGCCCTGCCTGACCGTCTGCCGTGGGTGAGTGGACACAGCCAGATCCACACTGCGCCCTGCCTGCCCGTCTGCCGTGGGTGAGTGGACACAGCCAGATCCGCACTGCGCCCTGCCTGACCGTCTGCCGTGGGTGAGTGGACACAGCCAGATCCGCACTGCGCCCTGCCTGACCGTCTGCCGTGGGTGAGTGGACACAGCCAGATCCGCACTGCGCCCTGCCTGACCGTCTGCCGAGGGTGAGCGGACACAGCCAGATCCGCACTGCGCCCTGCCTGCCCGTCTGCCGTGGGTGAGCGGACACAGCCAGAGCCTCACTGCCCCCTGCTTGACCGTCTGCTGTGGGTGAGTGGACAAAGCCAGATCCACACTGCGCCCTTCCTGCCCGTCTGCCGTGGGTGAGTGGACACAGCCAGATCCGCACTGCGCCCTGCCTTACCGTATGCCGTGGGTGAGTGGACACAGCCAGATCCGCACTGCGCCCTGCCTGACCGTCTGCCGTGGGTGAGTTGACACAGCCAGATCCACACTGCGCCCTGCCTGCCAGTCTGCCGTGGGTGAGTGGACACAGCCAGTCCGCACTGCGCCCTGACTGACCGTCTGCCGTGGGTGAGTGGAGACAGCCAGATCCGCACTGCGCCCTGCCTGACCGCCTGCCGTGGGTGAGTGGACACAGCCAGATCCGCACTGCGCCCTGCCGGACCGTCTGCCGTGGGTGAGCGGACACAGCCAGATCCGCACTGCGCCCTGCCTGACCGTCTCCCGTGGGTGAGCGGACACAGCCAGATCCGCACTGCGCCCTGCCTGCCCGTCTGCCGTGGGTGAGCGGACACAGCCAGATCCGCACTGCGCCCTGCCTGACCGCCTGCTGTGGGTGAGTGGACAAAGCCAGATCCACACTGCGCCCTGCCTGCCCGTCTGCCGTGGGTGATAGGACACAGCCAGATCCGCACTGCGCCCTGCCTTACCGTCTGCCGTGTGTGAGTGGACACAGCCAGATCCGCACTGCGCCCTGCCTGACCGTCTGCCGTGGGTGAGTGGACACAGCCAGATCCACACTGCGCCCTGCCTGCCCGTCTGCCGTGGGTGAGTGGATACAGCCAGATCCACACTGCGCCCTGCCTGCCCGTCTGCCGTGGGTGAGTGGACACAGCCAGATCCACACTGCGCCCTGCCTGCCCGTCTGCCGTGGGTGAGTGGACACAGCCAGATCCGCACTGCGCCCTGCCTGACCGTCTGCCGTGGGTGAGTGGACACAGCCAGATCCGCACTGCGCCCTGCCTGCCAGTCTGCCGTGGGTGAGTGGACACAGCCAGATCCGCATTGCGCCCTGCCTGACCGTCTGCCGTGGGTGAGTGGACACAGCCAGATCCGCACTGCGCCCTGTCTGACCGTCTGCCGTGGGTGAGTGGACACAGCCAGATCCACACAGCACCGTCTCTGCCCATCTCCCGTGGGTGAGTGGACACAGCCGGATCCGCACTGCGCGCTGCCTGCCCGTCTCCCGTGGGTGAGTTGACACAGCCAGATCCGCACTGCACCCTGCCTGACCGTCGGCCGTGGGTGAGTGGACACAGCCAGATCCACACTGCGCCCTGTCTGCCCGTCTGCCGTGGGCGAGTGGACACAGCCAGATCCGCACTGCGCACTGTCTGACCGTCTGCTGTGGGTGCGTGGACACAGCCAGATCCGCACTGCGCCCTGCCTGACCGCCTGCCGGGGGTGAGTGGACACAGCCAGATCCGCACTGCGCCCTGCCTGCCCGTCTCCCGGGGGCCAGTGGACACAGCCAGATCCGCACTGCGCCCTGCCTGCCCGTCTCCCGTGGGCGAGTGGACACAGCCAGATCCACACTGCGCCCTGCATGCCCGTCTGCCGTGGGCGAGTGGACACAGCCAGATCCGCACTGCGCACTCCCTGACCGTCTGCCATGGGTGAGTGGACACAGCCAGATCCGCACTGCGCCCTGCCTGACCACCTGCCGTGGATGAGTGGACACAGCCATATCCGCACTGCGCCCTGCCTGCCCGTCTTCCGTGGGCCAGTGGACACAGCCAGATCCGCACTGCGCCCTGCCTGCCCGTGTGTCGTGGGTCAGTGGACATAGCCAGATCCACACAGCACCGTCTCTGCCAATCTCCCGTGGGTGAGTGGACACAACCAGATCTGTACTGCGCCCTGCCTGCCAGTCTGCCGTGGGTGAGTGGACATAGCCAGATCCACACAGCACCGTCTCTGCCCATCTCCCGTGGGTGAGTGGACACAGCCGGATCCGCACTGCGCGCTGCCTGCCCGTCTCCCGTGGGTGAGTGGACACAGCCAGATCCGCACTGCGCCCTGCCTGACCCTCTGCCGTGGGTGAGTGGACACAGCCAGATCCGCACTGCGCCCTGCATGCCCGTCTCCCGTGGGTGAGTGGACACAGCCAGATCCGCACTGCGCCCTGCCTGCCCGTCTCCCGTTAGTGAGTGGCACAGCCAGATCCGCACTGCGCCCTGCCTGACCGTCTGCCGTGGGTGAGTGGACACAGCCAGATCCACACTGTGCCCTGTCTGCCCGTGTGCCGTGGGAGAGTGGACACTGCCAGATCCGCACTGCACACTGCCTGACCGTCTGCCGTGCGTAGTGGACACAGCCAGATCCGCACTGCGCCCTGCCTGACCGCCTGCCGTGGGTGAGTCGACACAGCCAGATCCGCACTGCGCCCTGCCTGCCCGTCTCCCGTGGGCCAGTGGACACAGCCAGATCCGCACTGCGCCCTGCCTGCCCGTCTGCCGTGGGTGAGTGGACACAGCCAGATCCGCACTGCGCCCTGCCTGCCCGTCTCCCGTGGGTGAGTGGACACAGCCAGATCCGCACTGCGCCCTGCCTGCCCGTCTCCGGTGGGTGAGTGGACACAGCCAGATCCGCACTGCGCCCTGCCTGCCCGTCTGCCGTGGGTGAGTGGACACAGCCAGATCCGCACTGCGCCCTGCCTGACGGTCTGCCGTGGGTGAGTGGACACAGCCAGATCCACACTGCGCCCTGTCTGCACGTCTGCCGTTCGCGAGTGGACACAGCCAGATCCGCACTGCGCACTGCCTGACCGTCTGCCGTGGGTGAGTGGACACAGCTAGATCCGCACTGCGCCCTGCCTGACCGCCTGGCGTGGGTGAGTGGACACAGCCAGATCCGCACTGCGCCCTGCCTGCCCGTCTGCCATGGGTGAGTGGACACAGCCAGATCCGCACTGCGCCCTGCCTGACCATCTGCCGTGGGTGAGTGGACACAGCCAGATCCGCACTGCGCCCTGCCTGCCAGCCTGCCGTGGGTCAGTGGACATAGCCAGATCCACACAGCACCGTCTCTGCCCATCTCCCGTGGGTGAGTGGACACAGCCGGATCCGCACTGCGCGCTGCCTGCCTGTCTCCCCTGGGTGAGTTGACACAGCCACATCCGCACTGCACCCTGCCTGCCCATCTGCCGTGGGTGAGTGGACACAGCCAGATCCGCACTGCGCCCTGCCTGCCCGTCTCCCGTGGGCGAGTGGACACAGCCAGATCCACACTGCGCCCTGCATGCCCGTCTGCCGTGGGTGAGTGGACACAGCCAGATCCGCACTGCGCACTCCCTGACCGTCTGCCATGGGTGAGTGGACACAGCCAGATCCGCACTGCGCCCTGCCTGACCACCTGCCGTGGATGAGTGGACACAGCCATATCCGCACTGCGCCCTGCCTGCCCGTCTTCCGTGGGCCAGTGGACACAGCCAGATCCGCACTGCGCCCTGCCTGCCCGTTTGTCGTGGGTCAGTGGACATAGCCAGATCCACACAGCACCGTCTCTGCCAATCTCCCGTGGGTGAGTGGACACAACCAGATCTGTACTGCGCCCTGCCTGCCAGTCTGCCGTGGGTGAGTGGACATAGCCAGATCCACACAGCACCGTCTCTGCCCATCTCCCGTGGGTGAGTGGACACAGCCGGATCCGCACTGCGCGCTGCCTGCCCGTCTCCCGTGGGTGAGTGGACACAGCCAGATCCGCACTGCGCCCTGCCTGACCCTCTGCCGTGGGTGAGTGGACACAGCCAGATCCGCACTGCGCCCTGCCTGCCCGTCTCCCGTGGGTGAGTGGACACAGCCAGATCCGCACTGCGCCCTGCCTGCCCGTCTCCCGTCAGTGAGTGGCACAGCCAGATCCGCACTGCGCCCTGCCTGACCGTCTGCCGTGGGTGAGTGGACACAGCCAGATCCACACTGTGCCCTGTCTGCCCGTGTGCCGTGGGAGAGTGGACACTGCCAGATCCGCACTGCACACTGCCTGACCGTCTGCCGTGGGTAGTGGACACAGCCAGATCCGCACTGCGCCCTGCCTGACCGCCTGCCGTGGGTGAGTCGACACAGCCAGATCCGCACTGCGCCCTGCCTGCCCGTCTCCCGTGGGCCAGTGGACACAGCCAGATCCGCACTGCGCCCTGCCTGCCCGTCTGCCGTGGGTGAGTGGACACAGCCAGATCCGCACTGCGCCCTGCCTGCCCGTCTCCCGTGGGTGAGTGGACACAGCCAGATCCGCACTGCGCCCTGCCTGCCCGTCTCCGGTGGGTGAGTGGACACAGCCAGATCCGCACTGCGCCCTGCCTGCCCGTCTGCCGTGGGTGAGTGGACACAGCCAGATCCGCACTGCGCCCTGCCTGACGGTCTGCCGTGGGTGAGTGGACACAGCCAGATCCACACTGCGCCCTGTCTGCCCGTCTGCCGTTCGCGAGTGGACACAGCTAGATCCGCACTGCGCACTGCCTGACCGTCTGCCGTGGGTGAGTGGACACAGCTAGATCCGCACTGCGCCCTGCCTGACCGCCTGGCGTGGGTGAGTGGACACAGCCAGATCCGCACTGCGCCCTGCCTGCCCGTCTGCCATGGGTGAGTGGACACAGCCAGATCCGCACTGCGCCCTGCCTGACCATCTGCCGTGGGTGAGTGGACACAGCCAGATCCGCACTGCGCCCTGCCTGCCAGCCTGCCGTGGGTCAGTGGACATAGCCAGATCCACACAGCACCGTCTCTGCCCATCTCCCGTGGGTGAGTGGACACAGCCGGATCCGCACTGCGCGCTGCCTGCCTGTCTCCCCTGGGTGAGTTGACACAGCCACATCCGCACTGCACCCTGCCTGCCCATCTGCCGTGGGTGAGTGGACACAGCCAGATCCGCACTGCGCCCTGCTTGCCCGTCTGCCGTGGGTCAGTGGACATAGCCATATCCACACAGCACCCTCTCTGCCCGTCTCCCAGGGGTGAGTGGACACAGCCAGATCCACACTGCGCCTTGCCTGCCCGTATCCCCTGGGTGAGTGGACACAGCCAGATCCTCACTGGGCCCTGCCTGCCCGTCTCCCGTGGGCGAGTGGAAACAGCCAGATCCGCACTGCGCCCTGCCTGCCCGTCTGCCCGGGCGAGTGGACACAGCCAGAACCGCACTGCGCCCTGCCTGACCGTCTGCCGTGGGTGAGTGGACACAGCCAGATCCGCACTGCGCCCTGCCTGACCACCAGCCGTGGGTGAGTGGACACAGCCAGATCCGCACTGCGCCCTGCCGGACCGTCTGCCCTGGGTGAGTGGACACAGCCAGATCCGCACTGCGCACTGCCTGACGGCCGGCTGTGGGTGCGTGGACACAGCCACATCTGCACTGCGCCCTGCCTGACCGCCTGCCGTGGGTGAGTGGACACAGCCAGATCCGTACTGCGCCCTGCCTGCCCGTCTCCCGTGGGCGAGAGGAAACAGCCAGATCTGCACTGGGCCCTGACTGCCCGTCTCCCGTGGGTGAGTGGACACAGCCAGATCCGCACTGCGCCCTGCCTGCCCGTCAGCCGTGGGCGAGTGGACACAGCCAGATCCGCACTGCGCCCTGCCTGACCGTCTGCCGTGGGTGAGTGGATACAGCCAGATCCGCACTGCGCCCTGCCTGACGGCTTGCCGTGGGTGAGTGGACACAGCCAGATCCGCACTGCGCCCTGCCTGCCCGTCTCCCGTGGGCGAGTGGACACAGCCGGATCCGCACTGCGCCCTGCCTGCCCTTCTGCCGTGGGTGAGTGGACACAGCCAGATCCGCACTGCGCCCTGCCTGACCGTCTGCCGTGGGAGAGTCGACACAGCCAGATCCACACTGCGCCCTGCCTGCCCGTCTGCCGTGGGTGAGTGGACACAGCCAGATCCACACTGCGCCCTGCCTGCCCGTCTGCCGTGGGTGAGTGGACACAGCCAGATCCGCACTGCGCCCTGCCGGACCGTCTGCCCTGGGTGAGTGGACACAGCCAGATACGCACTGCGCACTGCCTGACTGCCGGCTGTGGGTGCGTGGACACAGCCAGATCTGCACTGCGCCCTGCCTGACCGCCTGCCGTGGGTGAGTGGACACAGCCAGATCCGTATTGCGCCCTGCCTGCCCGTCTGCCGTTGGTCAATGGACATAGCCAGATCCACACAGTACCGTCTCTGCCCATCTCCCGTGGGTGAGTGGACACAGCCGGATCCGCACTGCGCCCTGACTGACCGTCTCCCCTGGGTGAGTGGACACAGCCAGATCCTCACTGGGCCCTGCCTGCCCGTCTCCCGTGGGCGAGTGGAAACAGCCAGATCTGCACTGGGCCCTGACTGCCCGTCTCCCGTGTGTGAGTGGACACAGCCAGATCCGCACTGCGCCCTGCCTGCCCGTCAGCCGTGGGCGAGTGGACACAGCCAGATCCGCACTGCGCCCTGCCTGACCGTCTGCCGTGGGTGAGTGGACACAGCCAGATCCACACTGCGCCCTGCCTGACCGCCTGCCGTGGGTGAGTGGACACAGCCAGATCCGCACTGCGCCCTGCCTGCCCGTCTCCCGTAGGCGAGTGGACACAGCCGGATCCGCACTGCGCCCTGCCTGCCCTTCTGCCGTGGGTGAGTGGACACAGCCAGATCCGCACTGCGCCCTGCCTGCCCGTCTCCCGTAGGCGAGTGGACACAGCCGGATCCGCACTGCGCCCTGCCTGCCCTTCTGCCGTGGGTGAGTGGACACAGCCAGATCCGCACTGCGCCCTGCCTGACCGTCTGCCGTGGGTGAGTCGACACAGCCAGATCCGCACTGCGCCCTGCCTGACCGTCTGCCGTGGGTGAGTCGACACAGCCAGATCCGCACTGCGCACTGCCTAACCGCCGGCTGTGGGTGCGTGGACACAGCCAGATCCGCACTGCACCCTGCCTGACCGCCTGCCGTGGGTGAGTGGACACAGCCAGATCCGTACTGCGCCCTGCCTGCCAGTCTGCCGTTGGTCAATGGACATAGCCAGATCCACACAGTACCGTCTCTGCCCATCGCCCGTGGGTGAGTGGACACAGCCGGATCCGCACTGCGCCCTGACTGACCGTCTCCCCTGGGTGAGTGGACACAGCCAGATGTGCACTGCGCCTTGCCTGCCCGTCTCACGTGGGTGAGTGGACACAGCCAGATCCGCACTGCGCCCTGCCTGCCCGTCTCCCGTGGGTGAGTGGACACAGCCAGATCCGCACTGCGCCCTGCCTGCCCGTCTCCCGTCAGTTAGTGGACACAGCCAGATCCGCACTGCGCCCTGCCTGACCGTCTGCCGTGGGTGAGTGGACACAGCCAGATCCACACTGTGCCCTGTCTGCCCGTGTGCCGTGGGAGAGTGGACACAGCCAGATCCGCACTGCACACTGCCTGACCGTCTGCCGTGGGTAGTGGACACAGCCAGATCCGCACTGCGCACTGCCTCACCGCCTGCCGTGGGTGAGTCGACACAGCCAGATCCGCACTGCGCCCTGCCTGCCCGTCTCCCGTGGGCCAGTGGACACAGCCAGATCCGCACTGCGCCCTGCCTGCCCGTCTACCGTGGGTGAGTGGACACAGCCAGATCCGCACTGCGCCCTGCCGGACCGTCTGCCGTGGGTGAGCGGACACAGCCAGATCCGCACTGCGCCCTGCCTGACCGTCTGCCGTGGGTGAGCGGACACAGCCAGATCCGCACTGCGCCCTGCCTGCCCGTCTCCCGTGGGCCAGTGGACACAGCCAGATCCGCACTGCGCCCTGCCTGCCCGTCTACCGTGGGTGAGTGGACACAGCCAGATCCGCACTGCGCCCTGCCGGACCGTCTGCCGTGGGTGAGCGGACACAGCCAGATCCGCACTGCGCCCTGCCTGACCGTCTGCCGTGGGTGAGCGGACACAGCCAGATCCGCACTTCGCCCTGCCTGACCGTCTGCCGTGGGTGAGCGGACACAGCCAGATCCGCACTGCGCCCTGCCTGACCGTCTGCCGTGGGTGAGCGGACACAGCCAGATCCGCACTGCGCCCTGCCTGCCCGTCTGCCGTGGGTGAGTGGACACAGCCAGATCCGCACTGCGCCCTGCCTGCCCGTATCCCGTGGGTGAGTGGACACAGCCAGATCCGCACTGCGCCATTCCTGCCCGTATGCCGTGGGTCAGTGGACATAGCCAGATCCACACAGCACCGTCTCTGCCCATCTCCCGTGGGTGAGTGGACACAGCCAGATCTGTACTGCGCCCTGCCTGCCAGTCTGCCGTGGGTCAGTGGACATAGCCAGATCCACACAGCACCGTCTCTGCCCATCTCCCGTGGGTGAGTGGACACAGCCGGATCCGCACTGAGCGCTGCCTGCCCGTCTCCCGTGGGTGAGTGGACACAGCCAGATCCGCACTGCGCCCTGCCTGACCCTCTGCCGTGGGTGAGTGGACACAGCCAGATCCGCACTGCGCCCTGCCTGCCCGTCTCCCGTGGGTGAGTGGACACAGCCAGATCCGCACTGCGCCCTGCCTGCCCGTCTCCCGTCAGTGAGTGGACACAACCAGATCCGCACTGCGCCCTGCCTGACCGTCTGCCGTGGGTGAGTGGACACAGCCAGATCCACACTGTGCCCTGCCTGCCCGTCTCCCATGGGCCAGTGGACACAGCCAGATCCGCACTGCGCCCTGCCTGCCCGTCTCCCGTGGGCCAGTGGACACAGCCAGATCCGCACTGCGCCGTGCCTGACCGTCTGCCGTGGGTGAGTGGACACAGCCAGATCCGCACTGCGCCCTGCCTGCCCGTCTGCCGTGGGTGAGTGGACACAGCCAGATCCACACTGCGCCCTGCCTGCCCGTCTGCCGTGGGTGAGTGGACACAGCCAGATCCGCACTGCGCCCTGCCTGACCGTGTGCCGTGGGTGAGTGGACACAGCCAGATCCGCACTGCGCCCTGCCTGACCGTCTGCCGTGGGTGAGTGGACACAGCCAGATCCGCACTGCGCCCTGCCTGCCCGTCTGCCGTGTGTGAGTGGACACAGCCAGATCCGCACTGCGCCCTGCCTGCCCGTCTGCTGTGGGTGAGCGGACACAGCCAGATCCGCACTGCGCCCTGCCTGACCGTCTGCTGTGGGTGAGTGGACAAAGCCAGTTCCACAAAGCGCCCTACCAGCCTGTCTAACATGGCTGAGTGTACACTGCCAGTTCCACACTGCGCCCTACCTGCCCGTCTCCCGTCGGTGAGTGGACACAGCCAGTTCAACACAGCGACCTGCCTGCCCGTCTGCCGTGGGTGAGTGGACACTGCCAGTTCAACACAGCGCCCTGCCTGCCTGTCTACAGTGGGTGGTTGGACATTTCAAAACCATGAGTGACAGTACGAATATTCACATTGCCTACCATGAATATAAAAGTTCAGGGACACATGCAGAGATAGTCGTTAGGCGTATTTTTGGGGTAGAGTCCACCGCACTCTTGCAGAAGATTGAACAGTTCCTGTAGTCCTTAGGCGTATTTTTGGGGTAGAATCCACCACACTCTCTTGCAAAGAATTGACCAGTTCCTGCAACAAGTTTGCAGAGACTAGTCTGGTATACCTTTGAAGGAGTTATCCATAGCCCCTCAACACAACCCTTGTCTCCAAATACCCATTGTCAGTTATTGCAGTGGTCCAATCATATATGCTCTGAGTCGTCCCGAGAATAGGAATCTTAGTTGCAGTTAGTTCACGAAACTTCTCCACAGCACGTGCAGAGTAGACGCAACCAGCTCCTTTTCACAGCGAAGTATTCCGGGCGGCGGTGGCAAATAAGAGGGCCAGAAAATCGCCTGTCTAAACTTGACATAGAGTCCATTTAACACCATTTATATTGTAATATACATAAGTAGGTAAAAGAACACAGCCTGGCAAATAACCTTCACGGTGGAAACAAATAAGAATATCAGGGCTGAGTCCGGTATAATTATAAGCAGATACCAGCATGCTGGATGTGATCATTAGCGGGTGCTCCCAGAGCCCTGGGATCACTGACATAAGAACAACACGATCTCCCCAGCCCACTGGGTAGAGTAAAACGGGGTCTGATATATAAGTCCAATAGGCGTCCATAGCTAAAAACAAGGTCAAAGAATTCAATGGCTGTCCTGTCGCTCAAACCAGCTTGGATTCAATCTCAGTAAGTCTCAATCTGACTTCAAGACGGCAGCAGAGCTTGTCTAGTTGTCATCCTAACTGGAGGTTGCTGGTCGAACTGCAGCTTCTGTGTCTTCATCCTGCTTTCTATGGAGGGATCCTGCTTGGCTTACTAGCCTCTCCAGGAGCTGGAACGGGCCCTCAGCATCTTGTTGAAATACACAAACATGACCTCGACTCCAAATAACAACTGGATCCGGTCCTGACCACTGGCTAGTCAGTGGATCCTTCCACCCAACCAACGGCGTGTCTTTGTTGGAATTAGTACACCAAAACCGCTGGGTTGCTGAACGATCTTCTTTGTCCAAAATAAAAAATTTTTAAATAACGAGATCATGGTTTTGATAATTCTGGGGGGGGGGGGCGTGAGGTGGTACAGATCCACCTTTTTCATTTTCAAAAGTTGATTTTTGAGAGTCTAGTGGGCACTTTCTACAATGCTTTGTCCTTGGGCGTTATAAGAATTTTCTGGTTTATGACTGATCCCTATTTTCGGTAAGAATGTTTGAAATTTGTCACCCGTGTATCCAGGGTCATTGTCTGTTTTTATACAATTAGGCTGGCCCATTGATGGAAAGCATCGGAGGCAATGGGCTACACAATGTTTACCAGCCTCGCCTAATTGAAATGTGGCCATTAAAAATCCAGAATAAGTGTCTATGGTCAGATGAACATATTTTAATCAACCCAGAGAAGTAATAAACGTCACATCCATTTGCCATAAGTGGTTAGATAAAAGGCCTCTGGTATTAACACCATAATGGGGAACAGGGAGTAACTGAGAACAGGAAGAGCAAGCTTTTACAATTTTTCGAGCCTCTTCTCTAGAGATATTGAACTGTTGCTTGAGAGCGCTGCTATTTGGTTGTGCAAAGCATGGGACTGCTATGCCAACTACGCTTAACAAAATAAGAAGAGTTTCGTTCTAGAGGCAAGATATACAATTTTATTTCCTTCGTCGAGGGGACCAGGCAGGTGGGAATGAGCACGAAGGTGCCCATAGAAAGATCTTCCTGTACGTGAGTGAATGAGGGATTGCAAGGCTTGAAACAATTTCTGAACATTATATTTGAAGTCCCATAAGGGTTACATTCTCTATGACTTGGAGTGCCAGAATCACATAATGACTATATGAATAAAGGTTAACAGGCGTAGCATGGATGGCCTCTAAAGCTGAAAAAACTGCCTGCAATTCGGCCTCTTGAGACGAAGAAAACCCACTGTGCCAATATTTTATGTCATCCTTAACTGACTAGACTCCATACCATTAGAAGAACCCTCTGTAAAAATCAGAACAGCATTGTCAAGGGGTACAAGAGACACTTGGGCAACAAAGTAAAACGGATTTAGGCTAGCAAAATGTAACAACTTATCAGGGGCGTAATGGTTATCAATTTTTCCAGGATAATTGGCCAAGGGCTATGGCTCAGGAGTCACTATGCTAGAACAACCACTCCTGCTGCAGACTAGAAAAAGGCACACAAAAAAGTGTGGCTCTTTACCCAGTAATTTGCAGGATTATGAACGGAGCATATGGATTAAGGTACCAACCATCTCATAATAAGGAGTTAGAACTTTAGAGGGATAGGAGGGCAAATGTAGCTCTTTAGTGGTGCCTATTGATAGACGACTGCTGTGGGAATAAGAGAGTTGTGTAAAACATAGCCAGCCCATTCCAAGTTATAGTTTACATAGGGAACATGTTGGCGGGACAATTCCTGTTTTACTAATTTTAAAGATTGCCTCCCGTCAGAGGTTAATTGAGGAGAATTGGTATCGCCATGTAAGATGTCAAAAAGACATCTTATTGTCGCCAGTGGTAATTCTCAATTAGGGTCGAATCCAATTGATATCTCCCAGAAGTCTTTGGAAATCATTAAGAGTTTTTAAGCCATCTTTACGAATTTGAATTCTTTGGTTAATAAAATGGTATTTATGCAGTTGGTATCCCAAATAACAATAAGGAGGGTGCCTCTGCACCTTTTCCTGAGCAATGACAAGTCCCTGTTAATTGTGTTGTTTCATGATCAAAAACTTGCAGTAAGACTCCTTCATCTGCATATCCATATAGTGGATGATATATACAGTAGGATATTTGATTCTAGTAGCAAACCACTGGCAACAAATCTTTGGCACAAGTTGGAATTGTCTGGACTGTCCTTAACACAGTTAAGCAATTCACTACTGTTCAGGATTACGGGGTTAGCCTATCCCTTGGAGCGAACCAACGGCTTCCTGCTTGGGCCACAGGAGGGCCAGTGTTGCTCAGTGATAACAGAAACCTCAGCTTCAGTATCTAAAATTCCTTTAAATGCCTTACCATTCACCCACAAAACCATTTCAGACTTATTCCTAGTAATAGCATCCAGTAAGCATCCGAGAAGCAAAAAGCAGAGGGTACCCTGGTTTGTTGCGATTGTACTTTACCAAGGGATATAAAAGAAATTAAAACAAGCTGAGCAATGTGCTGGCCAGGATTGACAACAGAAATAGAGCTGAGAGGAGTACAAAACTTTAATTTCTCTTTTATAATCCTGATCTATAATTCCCGATGTCACCAGTAAGCTGTTCAAAGTGATACTGCTTCTACCTAATAACAAGCGTATAGCAGCATTTTGAATAAGAATTTTTTGCATATTTTTAAAATTTTCTAGTTCCTTAAAGGTTATGTGCCTGATAGTATGCCAGGGGTTTAGACAATTCCGAATAAGATTTCAAAGATAAAAAGCGTCCACAGGAACCTTCTCAGGTTCATGGGCTGAGTAATAGTCCTGCAATTTAACTCTTACTTCTTCTAAGTATTGAAATTTACCGTTCCTTTGTCAGGGCACCAAAGACATACTTCTACAAAACTTGAAAAATATTCCAACTGCTTTTTTCCTATTTTACCACTGCGGGCCTGAAGCATAGTCTTCAACACTTCTACAAACAACATTCTACTAGTTCCTTGTCTCATAATTTCTTACTCTTATCAATTACACTCTCTGCCCAACACACTTTTCTTTATATAACAGCCGGCCTTCCACGGGCAGAGGCCTTCACCGACTCCCCTTGTCACTATGTACCACCGAAGGCAGTCTCGGAGAGAGGGTTTCCTATACGGGCCACCGCCTGCCGGTGCCAGCCGGCGACGTGCATCACGTGGAGTTATGGGACGAGGCTGAGAAATGAAGAGACAACAAAAAGATTGGGATGGGAGGACGGAGTCCTTGGTGACTGCCGCGCCTCGTTTATTACCGTTGCTGTATTTATACAGATAAAAACAAAGGAGAAGCGAAATACAAAGGAACAGGTAGTATATGTCTTCACTAAACCAGAAAACAAAAGTTCCGGTTTTTTCAAACTTACCTCACTTTGATAGCCGTTTCACTCGCTTAAGCAGGTTTGTAATCTACAACGTAACTGTTTTCTGATATCAAAAAAGATACATTCAGCCGGGCGCGCTTGCTCAAACGTGTAATCCTAGTATTCTGGGAAGCTGAGGCGGGCAGATTGCTCGAGGTTAGGAGTTCGAAACCAGCCTGAGCAAAAGTAAAACCCTGTCTCTACTATAAATAGAAAGAAATTAATTGGCCAACTAATATATATAGAAAATTAGCCGGGCAAGGTTGCGCATGCCTGTAGTCTCAGGTACTGGGGAGGCTGAGACAGAAGAATTGCTTGAACCCAGGAGTTTGAGGTTGCTGTGATCTAGGTTGATGCCAAAGCACTCACTCTAGCCTGGTCAACATGCTAAACTCTGGCTCAAAAAACAAATACACTCAACTATGATCACTAAGACAGTTCAAGGAAAAGAGCACCGAAGCCTAACAATTCTGGTAAAGGAGAGTGTAGGGATTCAGTGGGGAGCTATAAGCTACAAGGGCTATGTGCACAGTATTACTTCAGTGACCTTCTATAACTGCTACCGTTATCTCCAGCACCCTCCGTGAACTGGAAGAAAGGCCAAGAATGTCTGAGCTCCAAGTTAAGGCGCCAGGTGCTATGTCTCAAGGACCCCAGTGTTCCGGGCAAAAACCGCACCTCAACTCTCCGGTGTTCGAAGACAGCAGCCAGCAACGAACAATATATTTTTCTAAATGCTTTGTTGAGAACAATGTATACAGTTCATCAGGTCTAAGGGAACACAACGTTTCTAATATACGTTGGTGAAAACCGTGTGAAATGTGCTTTAATTGGAGGATAACAAATATGAGGTAGTCACTTTCTATAGCTTTTGTCTATAGCTTTTGTCATTTATATATCGGAGTTCTTTATGACAGAACAGTATGTCTCTTATTGCTGTTGTTTTCACAGTTCATGTACACAATTCATTGCTCAGAAAAGATCTAGCATATGAGCAAGGAATTTTTTCTATCATTTGTGTGAATGATTGCATTTATATACGGACGTTCTTTATGAAGGACAAAATGCTTCTTTATCCGTTTGTGTAACCAATATTCGATGGGTTTCATTTGTCAGAGAAGAAGAAAAGCCTTCAAGCAATGCGCTTTTTAATCTCCTTTGTCCATGTCACTCCAAACATTTATATAAGGGAGATTTTTATGAAAGAATGGCATATTTCCTTGCAGAAACTTATACACATTGCTTTTGTTCTAAGAGAAAATCTACTGTAAAATGAAGGGTTGTTTCATGTTTTTTGTCTAAGACACTGTAAATGTCCACATAGAAACATTGCTTATGGAAGAACTGAATATTTCTTATAATGCTTTTTTGAAAACAATGAAAACTGTGTTTCCGTTCTCACAGATGAGATATCTGTGCAAGGCACTTTCTCTGTTTCTAAGTCACTGCAAACATTATTATGTTTCAATTAGAGAATAACGAATAAAGAAGTCACTTTCTATCGCTTTTGTATACGAATCTTTACTCACTTATATATGGCAGTTTTTTATGAAAAGACAGTTTTGTATATGCCTTTGTGTAAATATAGACGTGTTTTCAGTTCTCAGAGTAGCATACTGTATAAAGGAATTTTTTCTCAGTTTACCTGTTTCAAATGTTATCTATGGTTGCAATTACATTTATATATGGAAGTTCTTTATGAACGAATTGTGTCTTATATGTGTTTCTGAAAACAAAGTACACTGTATTTCAGATTTACAAAAAGAAGAAATATATAAGCAACGCAGTTTCTATCTTCTTTGACTAAGTAACTGTACACATATTAAAAGGTCCCAAATGAAAAGAACTGAAAGTTTCTTTCATGGGTTTCTCGAATCTATACAGTGCTTCAAGTCTCAGTAAAGAAGAGGCGCATAAACGAGGCCCTTTTATCCACTTTGCATAAGTCACTGCATATATTTATATATGGCATTTCTTTATGAAAAAACTGAATGTTTCTCAAATGCATTTGTGAAAAAAACAATGTAGTCGAGCTTTTAGTTTGCGAGAATAAACGTTTAAGCAAGGCACTTTCTGGCACCTTTTTCTGAGTGACTGTAAATATTTACAACGTTCTATATTGAAGAAGTTAATGATCCTTAAGTGTGTTTCTCAAAACTCTCTAAGTGCAATTCTTAGTGAGGAAAAAGCGTATAAGCCAGTCACTGTATTTATATATAGAAGTTCTTTATGAATGAACAAGCATATGACAAGGCACTTTCTGTCGTCCAAGTCATTGTTTTCAAAAACGCATAAAAGAAACATTCAGTTGTTTCCTAAAACTAACTTCCTTTTATAAATGTTGGCAGTAACTTAAAGAAACGAGCTGGATAGTGCCTTGTGTATACGCTTTTTCTGATAACTGAAAAACTCTGTACTTTGTTTTCACAAACGCACATAAGATTCAGTTCTTTTTAAAAGATCTATGTATGAATGCTTACAGTAACTTACAAAAAGGAGACCAAAAGCGAAGTGCTTATATCCTTGTTCTTCTCTGATAACTGAAGCAATGTGTACGTTTTCCCAAGACATATTACAAAAGTCTCTTAAAGAACTGCGATATATAAATGCTTACAGTGACTTAAAGCATATAGAAAGAGCCATGGTTACACGCTTGTTTTTCTCTGAGAATTGAGAGTGCACATAAGAAACATTCAGTTCATTCTTAAAGAACTTAAAAATAAATGCGGTGATTTAGACAGAGGTGATAAAAAGTGCCTTGCTTGTTCGCTGTAAACTGAAGACCTGTGTTCATTGTTTTGACAAACGATATAAAAACCAGTTCTTTCATGAAGAACTTCCATATATAAATGGAGAGACTTAGACAAAGAGAGATAATGCTTTGCTCATACGCTTGTTCTACTCTGATAACTGAAATAGTGTGTACATTGTTTTCATAAATGCATATAAGCAACATACACTTCTTTCATAAAGAACGCCAACATATAGATGCTTACAATGACTTAGACCAAGGAGCTAGACAGTCTCTTGCTGGTAAGCTTATTCTCAGCTGAGAACTAAACGTCCATGCACATTATTTCAGAAACGCCTGTAAGAATCATCGTTCTTTCATAAATAACTTTCCTATATAAATGTTTGCAGTGACGTAAAAGAGAGAAAGTGCCTTGCTTGTACGTTTGTTCTTCTCTAGAAGAGAAGCAAATGTATTCACAAACTCGTATAGGAAACATTGAGTTCTTTCATATAGGACTTCATATAGACATCTTTGCAGTGCCATAGGCAAACGATAGATTAAGTGTCTTGCTGTTACGCTTGTTCTTCTCTGAAAACTGAAGCCCTGTTTACATTGTTTTCTCCAACGGATATAAGAAACAGTCTTTCTTAAAGAACTCCAATATATGAATGTTTACAGTACCAATAATAAAAGATAGAAAGTACTTTGTTTATACGTTTGTTCTTCTCTGAGAACTGAAACCCCGTGAACCAAATTGTTGTCACAAACATATATGAAACACATTCAGTATTTTCATAAACATCTTCCATGTATATGTTTGCAGTGTCAAAGGAGACAAAAAGTACATTGTTAGTACTCCTATTCTCTGAAGCACTGTGTAGGGAGATTTGAGAAATGCATATAAGAAACTTTCAATTCTTTCATAATAAACTTTTATACGCTTGTTCTCTTGGAACTGAAGCAATGTGCACATTGTTTTCACAAAAATATAGAAGAAACATACAGTGCTTTCATAACTCATACATACGTATGTTTACAATGACTTTGATAAAGAAATAGATTTCTTTGTTTTATATGCTTTTTCCCTGAGCAAACACCGTGTACATTGTTTTCACAAACGCATATAAACATTCAGTTATTTCTTAAGGCTTTCCATATATAGATGTTTATAGTGTCTTACAAAAAGAGAAAGTGTTTTGGTTATACGCTAGTTCTCTGAAGCGCTTTGTAGAAAATTTTGAGAAACCCATGTAAGAAACATTCAGTTCTGGCCGGGCGCTGTGGCTCACGCCTGTAATCCTAGCTCTTGGGAGGCCGAGGCGGGCGGATTGCTCAATGTCAGGAGTTTAAAACCAGCCTGAGCAAGAGCGAGACCCCATCTCTACTACAAATAGAAAGAAATTAATTGGCCAACTGATATATATATAAAAAATTAGCAGGGCATGGTGGCGCATACCTGTAGTCCCAGCTACCCGGGAGGCAGAGGCAGAAGGATCACTCGAGCCCAGGAGTTTGAGGTTGCTGTGAGCTTGGCTGACGCCACGGCACTCACTCTAGCCTGGGCAACAAAGCGAGACTCTGTCTCAAAAAAAAAATAAAAAAAAAGAAACATTCAGTTTTTTCATAAAGAACTTCCACATATAAATGCAGTGAATTAGACTATGGATATAAAATGTCTTGCTTATTTGATTGTTCTCTAAGAATGAAACACTGTGTTCTGCGTTTTCACAAACGGATATAAAAAAACATTCAGTTCTTTCATAAAGAACTTCCTACATAAATGTTTGCAGTTAGACTAAAGAGATAGAATATGCCCTGTTAAACGCTTTTCTTTTCTAATACCTGAAGCACTGTTTATATATTTTTCACAAACGGATATACGAAACATTCTGTTCTTTCTTAAAGAACTTCTATATGTGTGTACCTTAATCTACACACAGGAGATAAAGCCTTGCATAAACGCTTGTTCTTCTATAAGAACAAAACAATGTTTACATTGTTTTCACAAACACATATTAGAAACATTAATTTCTTTTATAAAGAACTTCTATTCTTTACTGCTCCACTTTTCAAAGAATATAAAGTAAATTTATATGATCAAGTCTTTGTGTAATTTGCAGTAAATATTGCTGTTCGGAACTTCTGTATACGAGTGTTTACCTTTTCTAATGTATAATTTTAGGAAACTAAACACTTTTCAGAGAAACGCCAGAGTATAGTCACTGTATTTCTAAGACAGTGTTGGATAAAAAGGTTGTAGACAGTTTTATGGTTAACGTTATAATTTAAGGTTTAGGGTTAGGGTCAGGGCGATTGTTATGTATTATTTACCTATTGTAGTCAGTTCACTTGGGAGAGTTCTTAGGAAATCAACAAGCTTCGTTCTTGTAACATACACAGAAAATTTCACTCATGGGATGGGCACAAGACAAAGGCTAACACTGTCTTACTATCTAGTCCTTCTGGACCCAATGATTGGTCCAGACTGAGCGTGAGCCCTGAGTGGGGGCAGTCACACGGGCAGCCGTTCGTTTCCCATGGGTAAGTGGACACAGCCAGTTCCACTCAGCGACCTACCTGCCCATTACCCGTGGGTCAGTGGACTAAGCCCTTACTACACAGCACCCTACCTGCCCGTCTGCCATGGGTGAGTGGACACAGCCAGTTCCACACAGCGCCCTGCCTGCCAGTCTCCCGTAGGTCAGTGGACACTGTTAGTTCCACACCGGGCCCTATCTGCCCGTCACCCGTGGGTCAGTGGACACTGCCAGCCAACCACAGCGCCCTGCCTGCCTGTCTCTCGTGGGTGAGTGGACACAGTCAGTTCCACACAGCACCTTACCTCCTCGTAACCCGGGAATTAGTGGAAACAGCCAGTCCCAAATCGCGACCTGCCGGCCCCTCTCCCATAGGTGAGTGGACACTGCCAGTTCCACACCGAGGCCAGCCTGCCGGTTTCCGGTGTGTGAGTGGACACAGCCAGTTCCACACAACTCACTACCTGCACGTCTCCCGTAGCTGAGTGGACACAGCCCGTTTCACACAGCCCACTGGCTGCCCGTCTCAGAAGGGTGATTGGACACAGCCAGTTAAACACAGCGCACTGTATGTGAACTCCCATGGGAGTGTGGACATACCCACTACCACACTGCGTCCAGCCTACCCATCTCCCGTGTATGAGTGGACACTCAGCGCCCGGCCTGCCAGTCTCCCGTGGGTTAATGTACACAACCAGTTCGACAAAGCGCTCTATAGGCCAGTCTGTTTTGGGTGAGTGGATAAAGCCACTTCCACACAGTGCCCTCCCAGCCCGTCTCCCTTGGGTGAGTGGACACAGCCAGTTCAACACAGGGATCTTCCTGCCCATCTCCCGTGGGTGAGTGGACATAGCCAGCTCAACAGAGCCACCTGCCTGCAGTCTCCCGTGGGTGAGTGGACACTGCCAGTTCCACAACGCGCCCTGCCTGCCTGCCTCACTTAGGTGAGTGGACACAGCCAGGTCAACACAGTGACCTGCCTGCCCGTCTGCCGTGGGGGAGTGGACACAGCCACGTCAACACAGCGACCTGCCTGGCCATCTCCCGCGGGTCAGTGGACACACGCCGTTCCACACAGCGCCCTACCTTTTCGTCTCCCGTGGGGCAGTGGGTACAGGCATTACCGTACAGTGCCCTACGTGCCCGTCTCCCGTGGATGAGTGGACACAGCCAGTTCAACACAGCGCCCTATCTGCCCGTCTCCCTTGGCTGAGTGGATACAGCTAGGTAAAAACAGCGACCTGCCTGCCCGTCTCCCATGGGTGAGTGGAAACAGCCAATTCCACACAGTGCCCCACCTACCCGTCACCCGTGGGTCAGTGGACACAGCCGGTGCCACAGAGCGCCCTAACTGCCTCTCTACCATGGGTGAGTGGACAGCGCCAGCTCCATACCGTGCTCTCCTTGCACGTCTCCCGTGGGTGAGTGGACACTGCCAGTTCAACACAGCGACCTGCCTGCTTGTCTCCCGTGGGTGAGTGGACACTGCCACTTCCACACAGCGCCCTACTTGCCTGTCACTCGTGGGTCAGTGGACAGAGCCAGTTCCACACAGCGCCCTACCTGCAAATCAGCAGTGGGTGAGTGGACAGTGCCATTTCCACACAGCGCCCTGCCTGCCCGTGTCCCGTGGGTGAGTGGACACTGCCATTACAAAACTGCGCCCTGGCTGCCCGTCTCCCGTGTGTGAGTTGACACAGCAAGTTTCACACCGCGCTCTGCCTGCCCGTGTCTCATGGTAGAGTGAACACAGCCAGGTCAACACCGTGACCTGCCTGCCCGTATTCCGTGGATGAGTGGACATTGCCAGTTCAACACAGCGCACTGCATGCCCGTCTCCCGTGTGTGAGTGGACATAGCCAGTTCAACACAGCGACCTGCCTGCCTGTCTCCCATGGGTGAGTTACACTGCCAGTTCCACACAACGCCCTACCTGTCCGTCACGCGTGGGTCAGTGGACAGAGCCAGTTCAACTCAGCGCCCTACCTGCCGGTCAGCCGTGGGTGAGTGGACACTGCCAATTCCAAACCACGCCATGCTTGCCCGAATCCCGTGGGTGAGTGGACACTGCCAGTACAAAATAGAGCCCTGCCTGACCGTCCCCCGTGGGTGAGTGGACAAAGCCAGTTCCACACATTGCCTTAGCTACCCGTTACCCGTCGGTCAGTGGACACAGCCCGTCCCACAAAGCGCCCAACCTGCTTCTCTACCATGGGTGAATGGACAGCGCGAGTTCCACACAGCGCCCTACCTGCCCATCAAACGTGGGTGAGTGGACACTGCCACTTCCACACAGCGACCTACCTGCCTGTCACCCGTGGGTCAGTTGACACAGCCGGTTCCAGACAGCGCCCTACCTGCCCGTCAGCGGTGGGTGTGTGGACACTGCCAGTTCCAATTTACGCCCTGCCTGCCCGTGTCCCGGGGGTGAGTGGGTAGTGCCAGTTGCACACAGCACCCTATCTGTCTGTCACCCGTGGGTCAGAGGACACAGCCCGTCCCACACAGCGCCTTACCTGCCTCTCTACCATGGGTGAGTGGACTGCGCCAGTTCCACACCGCGCCCTGCCTGGCCGTCTCCCGGGGGTGAGTGGACACTGCCAGTTGCACACAGCACCCTATCTGTCTGTCACCCGTGGGTCAGAGGACACAGCCCGTCCCACAGAGCGACCTATCTGCCTCTCTACGACGGGTGAGTGGACACTGCCAGTTCCACACAGCGCCCAACATGCCCATAACCCGTGGGTCAGTGGACACAGCCAGTTCAACACAGTTCACTGCCTGCCCGTCTCCCGTGTGTGAGTGGACACAGCCCGGTCAACACAGTGACCTGCCTGCCCGTCTCCCGTGGGTGAGTTGACACTGCTAGTTCCACACAGCGCCCTACCTGCCCGTCACCCATGGGTCAGTGGACACAGCAAGTTCCACACAGCGCCCTACCTGCCCGTAACCCGTGGGTGAGTGGACAAAGCCAATTCCACACAGTGCCTTACCTACCCGTCACTCGTGGGTCGGTGGACATAGCGCGTCCCACAGAGCGCCCTACCCGCCTCTCTACCATGGGTAAGTGGACAGCACCAGTTCCACACCGCGCCCTGCTTGCCCGTCTCCGTGGGTGACTGGACACTGCCAGTTCCACACAGCGCCCTATCTGCCCGTCACCCGCCTGCTGTGGGTGAGTGGACACAGCCAGATCCACACTGCGCCTTGCCTGCCCGTCTCCCCTGGGTGAGTTGACACAGCCAGATCCGCACTGCGCCCTGCCTGCCCGTCTCCCGTGGGTGAGTGGACACAGCCAGATCCGCACTGCGCCCTGCCTGCCCGTCTCACGTTGGTGAGTGGACACAGCCAGATCCGCACTGCGCCCTGCCTGCCCGTCTCCCGTCGGTGAGTGGACACAGCCGGATCCGCACTGCGCCCTGCCTGACGGTATCCCGTGGGTGAATGTACACAGCCAGATCCGCACTGCGCCCTGCCTGACCGCCTGCCGTGGGTGAGTGGACACAGCCAGATCCGCACTGCGCCCTGCCTGACCTCCTCCTGAGGGTGAGTGGACACAGCCAGATCCGCACTGCGCCCTGCCAGCCCGTCTCCCGTTCGCGAGTGGACACAGCCAGATCCGCACTGCGCCAAGCCTGCCCGTCAGCCGTGGGCGAGTGGACACAGCCAGATCCCCACTGCGCCCTGCCTGACCGTCTGCCGTGGGTGAGTGGACACAGCCAGATCCACACTGCGCCCTGCCTGCCCGTCTGCCGTGGGCGAGTGGACAGAGCCAGATCCGCACTGCGCCCTGCCTGCCATGACTCCCGTGGGTGAGTGGACACAGCCAGATCTGCACTGCGCCTTGCCTGCCCGTCTCCCGTCAGTGAGTGGACACAGACAGATCCGCACTGCGCCCTGCCTGCCAGTCTCCCGTGGGTGAGTGGACACAGCCAGATCCGCACTGCGCCCTGCCTTCCCTTCTGCCGTGGGTGTGTGTACACAGCCAGATCCGCACTGCGCCCTGCCTGACCGTCTGCCGTGGGTGAGTGGACACAGCCAGATCCGCACTGCGCCTTGCCTGCCCGTCTCCCGTCAGTGAGTGGACACAGCCAGATCCGCACTGCGCCCTTCCTGCCCGTCTTCCGTAGGTGAGTGGAGACAGCCAGATCCGAACTGCGCCCTGCCTGCCTGTCTCCCGTGGGCGAGTGGACACAGCCAGATCCGCACTGCAACATGCGGGCCCGTCTGCATTGGGTGAGTGGACACAGCCAGATGCGCACTGCGCCCTGCCTGCCCGTCTGCCGTGGGTGAGTGGACACAGCCAGATCCGCACTGCGCCCTGCCTGCCCGTGTGTCGTGGGTCATTGGACATAGCCAGATCCAGACAGCACCCTCTCTGCCCGTCTCCCGTGGGTGAGTGGACACAGCCAGATCCACACTGGGCCTTGCCTACCCGTCTCCCGTGGGTGAGTGGACACAGCCAGCTCCGCACTGCGCCCTGCCTGCCCGTCTGCCGTGGGTGAGTGGATACAGCCAGATCCACACTGCGCCCTGCCTGCCCGTCTGCCGTGGGTCAGTGAACATAGCCAGATACACACAGCACCCTCTCTGCCCGTCTCCCGTGGGTGAGTGGACACAGCCAGATCCACACTGCGCCTTGCCTGCCCGTCTCCCCTGGGTGAGTGGACACAGCCAGATCCGCACTGCGCCCTGCCTGCCCGTCTCCCATGGGTGAGTGGACATAGCCATATACACACAGCACCCTCTCTGCCCGTCTCCCGTGGGTGAGTGGACACCGCCAGATCCACACTGCGCCTTGCCTGCCCGTCTCCCCTGGGTGAGTTGACACAGCCAGATCCGCACTGCGCCCTGCCTGCCCGTCTCCCGTGGGTGAATGGACACAGCCAAATCCGCACTGCACCCTGCCTGCCCGTCTCCCGTGGGTGAGTGGACACAGCCAGATCCGCACTGCGCCATGCCTGCCCGTCTGACGTGGGTGAGTGGACACAGCCACATCCGCACTGCGCCCTGCCTGCCTGTCTCCCGTGGGTGAGGGGACACAGCCAGATCCGCACTGCGCCGTGCCTGCCCGTCTGCCGTGGGTCAGTGGACATAGACATATCCACACAGCACACTCTCTGCCCGTCTCCCGTGGGTGAGTGGACACAGCCAGATCCACACTGCGCCTTGCCTGCCCGTCTCCCGTCAGTGAGTGGACACAGCCAGATCCGCACTGCGCCCTGCCTGCCCGTCTCCCGTGGGTGAGTGGACACAGCCAGATCCGCACTGCGCCCTGCCTGCCCGTCTCCCGTGGGCGTTTGGACACAGCCAGATCCGCACTGCGCCCTGCCTGACCGTGTGCCCTGGGCGAGTGGACACAGCCAGATCCGCACTGCGCCCTGCCTGACCGTCTGCCGTGGGAGAGTGGACACAGCCAGATCCGCACTGCGCACTGCCTGACCGCCTGCTGTGGGTACGTGGACACAGCCAGATCCGCACTACGCCCTGCCTGACCGCCTGCCGTGGGTGAGTGGAGACAGCCAGATCCGTACTGTGCCCTGCCTGCCCGTCTGCCGTGGGTCAGTGGAGATAGCCAGATCCACACAGCACCGTCTCTGCCCATCTCCCGTGCGTGAGTGGACACAGCCGGATCCGCACTGCGCCCTGCCTGACCGTCTCCCTTGGGTGAGTGGACACAGCCAGATCCGCACTGCGCCTTGCCTGCCCGTCTGACGTGGGTGAGTGGACACAGCCAGATCCGCAATGCACCCTGCATGACCGTCTGCCGTGGGTGAGTGGTCACAGCCAGATCCGCACTGCACCCTGCCTGCCCGTCTCCCGTGGGTGAGTGGACACAGCCAGATCCGCACTGCGCCTTGCCTGCCCGTCTCCCGTCAGTGAGTGGACACAGCCAGATCCGCACTGCGCCCTTCCTGCCCGTCTTCCGTGGGCGAGTGGACACAGCCAGATCCGCACTGCGCCCTGCCTGCCCGTCGGCCGTGGGTGAGTGGACACAGCCAGATCCGCACTGCGCCCTGCCTGACCGTCTGCCGTGGGTGAGTGGACACAGCCAGATCCGCACTGCGCCCTGCCTGATCGTCTGCCGTGGGTGAGTGGACACAGCCAGATCCGCACTGCGCCCTGCCTGACCGCCTGCTGTGGGTGAGTGGACATAGCCAGATCCACACAGCACCGTCTCTGCCCATCTCCCGTGCGTGAGTGGACACAGCCGGATCCGCACTGCGCCCTGCCTGACGGTCTCCCGTGGGTGAGTGGACACAGCCAGATCCGCACTGCGCCTTGCCTGCCCGTCTGACGTGGGTGAGTGGACACAGCCAGATCCGCACTGCGCGCTGCCTGCCCGTCTCTTGTGGGTGAGTGGACACAGCCAGATCCGCCCTGCACCTTGCCTGACCGTCTGCCGTGGGTGAGTGGACACAGCCATATCCGCACTGCACCCTGCCTGACCGTCTGCCGTGGGTGAGTGGACACAGCCAGATCCGCACTGCGCCCTGCCTGCCCGTCTCCCGTGGGCGAGTGGACACATCCATATCCGCACTGCGCCCTGCCTGCCCGTCTGCCGTGGGTGAGTGGACACAGCCAGATCCGCACTGCGCCCTGCCTGACCGGCTGCCGTGGGTGAGTGGACACAGCCAGATCCACACTGCGCCCTGCCTTCCCGTCTGCCGTGGGCGAGTGGACACAGCCAGATCCGCACTGCGCACTGCCTGACCGTCTGCCGTGAGTGAGTGGACACAGCGAGATCCGCACTGCGCCCTGCCTGACCGCCACCTGAGGGTGAGTGGACACAGCCAGATCCGCACTGCGCCCTGCCTGCCCGTCTGCCGTGGGTGAGTGGATACAGCCAGATTCTCACTGGGCCCTGCCTGCCCGTCTCCCGTGGGTGAGTGGACACAGCCAGATCCGCACTGCGCCCTGCCTGCCCGTCTGCCGTGGGCGAGTGGACACAGCCAGATCCGCACTGCGCACTGCCTGACCGTCTGCCGTGGGTGAGTGGACACTGCCAGATCCGCACTGCGCCCTGCCTGCCCGTCTCCCGTGGGCGAGTGGACATAGCCAGATCCGCACTGCGCCCTTCCTGCCCTTCTGCCGTGGGTGTGTGGACACAGCCAGATCCACTCTGCGCCCTGCCTGAACGTCTGCCGTGGGTGAGTGGACACAGCCAGATCCACACTGCGCCCTGCCTGCACTTCTGCCGTGGGTGAGTGGACACAGCCAGATCTGCACTGCGCACTGCCTGACCGCCTGCTGTTTGTGCGTGGACACACCCAGATCCGCACTGCGCCCTGAGTGACCGCCTGCCGTGCGAGAGTGGACACAGCCAGATCCGCACTGCGCCCTGCCTGCCTGTCTCCCGTGGGTGAGTGGACACAGCCAGATCCGCACTGCGCCGTGCCTGCCCGTCTGCCGTGGGTCAGTGGACATAGACATATCCACACAGCACCCTCTCTGCCCGTCTCCCGTGGGTGAGTGGACACAACCAGATCCACACTGCGCCTTGCCTGCCCGTCTCCCGTGGGTGAGTGGACACAGCCAGATCCACACTGCGCCCTGCCTGCCCGACTCCCGTGGGTGAGTGGACACAGCCAGATCCGCACTGCGCCTTGCCTGCCCGTCTCCCGTCAGTGAGTGGACACAGCCAGATCCGCACTGCGCCCTGCCTGCCCGTCTCCCGTGGGTGAGTGGACACAGCCAGATCCGCACTGCGCCCTGACTGCCCGTCTCCCATGGGCGTTTGGACACAGCCAGATCCGCACTGCGCCCTGCCTGACCGTCTGCCCTGGGCGAGTGGACACAGCCAGATCCGCAGTGCGCCCTGCATGACCGTCTGCCGTGGGAGAGTGGACACAGCCAGATCCGCACTGTGCCCTGCCTGCCCGTCTGCCGTGGGTCAGTGGAGATAGCCAGATCCACACAGCACCGTCTCTGCCCATCTCCCGTGCGTGAGTGGACACAGCCGGATCCGCACTGCGCCCTGCCTGACCGTCTCCCTTGGGTGAGTGGACACAGCCAGATCCGCACTGCGCCTTGCCTGCCCGTCTGACGTGGGTGAGTGGACACAGCCAGATCCGCAATGCACCCTGCATGACCGTCTGCCGTGGGTGAGTGGTCACAGCCAGATCCGCACTGCACACTGCCTGCCCGTCTCCCGTGGGTGAGTGGACACAGCCAGATCCGCACTGCGCCTTGCCTGCCCGTCTCCCGTCAGTGAGTGGACACAGCCAGATCCGCACTGCGCCCTTCCTGCCCGTCTTCCGTGGGCGAGTGGACACAGCCAGATACGCACTGCGCCCTGCCTGCCCGTCGGCCGTGGGCGAGTGGACACAGCCAGATCCGCACTGCGCCCTGCCTGACCGTCTGCCGTGGGTGAGTGGACACAGCCAGATCCACACTGTGCCCTGCCTGCCCGTCTGCCGTGGGCGAGTGGACACAGCCAGATCCGCACTGCGCACTGCCTGACCGTCTGCCGTGGGTGAGTGGACACAGCCAGATCCGCACTGCGCCCTGCCTGATCGTCTGCCGTGGGTGAGTGGACACAGCCAGATCCGCACTGCGCCCTGCCTGACCGCCTGCTGTGGGTGAGTGGACATAGCCAGATCCACACAGCACCGTCTCTGCCCATCTCCCGTGCGTGAGTGGACACAGCCGGATCCGCACTGCGCCCTGCCTGACGGTCTCCCGTGGGTGAGTGGACACAGCCAGATCCGCACTGCGCCTTGCCTGCCCGTCTGACGTGGGTGAGTGGACACAGCCAGATCCGCACTGCGCCCTGCCTGCCCGTCTCCTGTGGGTGAGTGGACACAGCCAGATCCGCCCTGCACCCTGCCTGACCATCTGCCGTGGGTGAGTGGACACAGCCATATCCGCACTGCACCCTGCCTGACCGTCTGCCGTGGGTGAGTGGACACAGCCAGATCCGCACTGCGCCCTGCCTGCCCGTCTCCCGTGGGCGAGTGGACACATCCATATCCGCACTGCGCCCTGCCTGCCCGTCTGCCGTGGGCGAGTGGACACAGCCAGATCCGCACTGCGCCCTGCCTGACCGGCTGCCGTGGGTGAGTGGACACAGCCAGATCCACACTGCGCCCTGCCTGCCCGTCTGCCGTGGGCGAGTGGACACAGCCAGATCCGCACTGCGCACTGCCTGACCGTCTGCCGTGGGTGAGTGGACACAGCGAGATCCGCACTGCGCCCTGCCTGACCGCCACCTGAGGGTGAGTGGACACAGCCAGATCCTCACTGCGCCCTGCCTGCCCGTCTGCCGTGGGTGAGTGGATACAGCCAGATTCTCACTGGGCCCTGCCTGCCCGTCTCCCGTGGGTGAGTGGACACAGCCAGATCCGCACTGCGCCCTGCCTGCCCGTCTGCCGTGGGCGAGTGGACACAGCCAGATCCGCACTGCGCACTGCCTGACCGTCTGCCGTGGGTGAGTGGACACAGCGAGATCCGCACTGCGCCCTGCCTGACCGCCTCCCGAGGGTGAGTGGACACAGCCAGATCGGCACTGCGCCCTGCCTGCACGTCTCCCGTGGGGGAGTGGACACAGCCAGATCCGCACTGCGCCAAGCCTGCCCGTCTGCCGTGGGCGAGTGGACACAGCCAGATACGCAATGCGCCCTGCCTGACCGTCGGCCGTGGGTGAGTGGACACAGCCAGATCCACACTGCGCCCTGCTTGCCCGTCTGCCGTTGGCGAGTGGACACAGCCAGATCCGCACGGCGCACTGCCTGACCGTCTGCCGTGGGTGAGTGGACACAGCGAGATCCGCACTGCGCCCTGCCTGACCGCCTCCCGAGGGTGAGTGGACACAGCCAGATCTGCACTGCGCCCTGCCAGCCCGTCTGCCGTGGGTGAGTGGACACAGCCAGATCCGCACTGCGCCCTGCCTGACCGCCTGCCGTGGGTGAGTGGACACAGCCAGATCCTCACTGGGCCCTGCCTGCCCGTCTCCCGTGGGTGAGTGGACACAGCCAGATCCGCACTGCGCCCTGCCTGAACGTCTCCCGTGGGCGAGTGGACACAGCCAGATCCACACTGCGCCCTGCCTGCCCGTCTGCCGTGGGTGAGTGGACACAGCCAGATCCGCAATGTGCCCTGCCTGACCGTCTGCCGTGGGTGAGTGGACACAGCCAGATCCACACTGCGCCCTGCCTGCTCGTCTGCCGTGGGAGAGTGGACACAGCAGGATCCACACTGTGCCCTGCCTGACCGTCTGCCGTGGGAGAGTGGACACAGCCAGATCCGCACTGCGCCCTGCCTGACCGTCTGCCGTGGGTGAGTGGACACAGCCAGATCCGCACTGCGCCTTGCCTGCCCTACTCACGTGGGTGAGTGGACACAGCCAGATCCGCACTGCGCCTTGCCTGCCCGTCTCCCGTGGGTGAGTGGACACAGCCAGATCCGCACTGCACCCTGCCTGACCGTCTGCCATGGGTGAGTGGACATAGCCAGATCCGCACTGCGCTCTGCCTGCCCGTCTGCCGTGGGTCCGTGGACATAGCCAGATCTACACAGCACCGTCTCTGCCCATCTCCCGTGGGTGAGTGGACACAGCCAGATCCGCACTGCGCCTTGCCTGCCCGTCTCACTTTGGTGAGTGGACACAGCCAGATCCACACTGCGCCCTGCCTGCCCGACTCCCGTGGGTGAGTAGACACAGCCAGATCCGCACTGCGCCTTGCCTGCCCGTCTGACATGGGTGAGTGGACACAGCCAGATCCGCACTGCGCCCTGCCTGCCCGTCTCACGTGGGTGAGTGGACACAGCCAGATCCGCACTGCACCCTGCCTGACCGTCTGCCGTGGGTGAGTGGTCACAGCCAGATCCGCACTGCACCCTGCCTGCCCGTCTCCCGTGGGTGAGTGGACACAGCCAGGTCCGCACTGCGCCTTGCCTGCCCGTCTCCCGTCAGTGTGTGCACAGCCAGATCTGCACTGTGCCCTTCCTGCCCGTCTTCCGTGGGCGAGTGGACACAGCCAGATCTGCACTGCGCCCTGCCTGCCCGTCTGCCGTGGGCGAGTGTACACAGCCAGATCCGCACTGCGCCCTGCCTGACCGTCTGCCGTGGGTGAGTGGACACAGCCAGATCCACACTGTGCCCTGCCTGCCCGTCTGCCGTGGGCTAGTGGACACAGCCAGATCCGCACTGCGCACTGGCTGACCGTCTGCCTTGGGTGAGTGGACACAGCCAGATCCGCACTGCGCCCTGCCTGACCGTCTGCCGTGGGTGAGTGGACACAGCCAGATCCGCACTGCGCACTGCCTGACCGCCTGCTGTGGGTGCGTGGACACTGCCAGATCCGCACTGCGCCCTGACTGACCGCCTGCGGTGGGAGAGTGGACACAGCCAGATCCGTACTGTGCCCTGCCTGCCCGTCTGCCGTGGGTCAGTGGACATAGCCAGATCCACACAGCACCGTCTCTGCCCATCTCCCGTGCGTGAGTGGACACATCCGGATCCGCACTGCCCCCTGCCTGACCGTCTCCCGTGGGTGAGTGGCCACAGCCAGATCCGCACTGCGCCTTGCCTGCCCGTCTGACGTGGGTGAGTGGACACAGCCAGATCCGCACTGCGCCCTGCCTGCCCGTCTCCCGTGGGTGAGTGGACACAGCCAGATCCGCACTGCGCCTTGCCTGCCCGTCTCCCGTCAGTGAGTGGACACAGCCAGATCCTCACTGCGCCTTCCCTGCCCTTCTCCCGTCGGTGAGTGGACACAGCCTGATCCGCACTGCGCCTTGCCTGCCCGTCTGACGTGGGTGAGTGGACACAGCCAGATCCGCACTGCGCCCTGCCTGCCCGTCTCCTGTGGGTGAGTGGACACAGCCAGATCCGCCCTGCACCCTGCCTGACCGTCTGCCGTGGGTGAGTGGACACAGCCATATCCGCACTGCACCCTGCCTGACCGTCTACCGTGGGTGAGTGGACACAGCCAGATCCGCACTGCGCCCTGCCTGCCCGTCTCCCGTGGGCGAGTGGACACATCCATATCCGCACTGCGCCCTGCCTGCCCGTCTGCCGTGGGCGAGTGGACACAGCCAGATCCGCACTGGGCACTGCCTGACCGTCTGCCGTGGGTGAGTGGACACAGCCAGATCCGCACTGCGCCCTGCCTGCCCGTCTGCCGTGGGCGAGTGGACACAGCCAGATCCGCACTGCGCACTGCCTGACCGTCTGCCGTGGGTGAGTGGACACAGCGAGATCCGCACTGCGCCCTGCCTGACCGCCTCCCGAGGGTGAGTGGACACAGCCAGATCGGCACTGCGCCCTGCCTGCACGTCTCCCGTGGGGGAGTGGACACAGCCAGATCCGCACTGCGCCAAGCCTGCCCGTCTGCCGTGGGCGAGTGGACACAGCCAGATACGCAATGCGCCCTGCCTGACCGTCGGCCGTGGGTGAGTGGACACAGCCAGATCCACACTGCGCCCTGCTTGCCCGTCTGCCGTGGGCGAGTGGACACAGCCAGATCCGCACGGCGCACTGCCTGACCGTCTGCCGTGGGTGAGTGGACACAGCGAGATCCGCACTGCGCCCTGCCTGACCGCCTCCCGAGGGTGAGTGGACACAGCCAGATCCGCACTGCGCCCTGCCAGCCCGTCTGCCGTGGGTGAGTGGACACAGCCAGATCCGCACTGCGCCCTGCCTGACCGCCTGCCGTGGGTGAGTGGACACAGCCAGATCCGCACTGCACCCTGCCTGACCGTCTGCCATGGGTGAGTGGACATAGCCAGATCCGCACTGCGCTCTGCCTGCCCGTCTGCCGTGGGTCCGTGGACATAGCCAGATCTACACAGCACCGTCTCTGCCCGTCTCCCGTGGGTGAGTGGACACAGCCAGATCCGCACTGCGCCTTGCCTGCCCGTCTCACTTTGGTGAGTGGACACAGCCAGATCCACACTGCGCCCTGCCTGCCCGACTCCCGTGGGTGAGTGGACACAGCCAGATCCGCACTGCGCCTTGCCTGCCCGTCTCCCGTCAGTGAGTGGACACAGCCAGATCCGCACTGCGCCCTTCCTGCCCGTCTTCCGTAGGTGAGTGGAGACAGCCAGATCCGCACTGCGCCCTGCCTGCCTGTCTCCCGTGGGCGAGTGGACACAGCCAGATCCGCACTGCAACATGCGGGCCCGTCTGCATTGGGTGAGTGGACACAGCCAGATGCGCACTGCGCCCTGCCTGCCCGTCTGCCGTGGGTGAGTGGACACAGCCAGATCCGCACTGCGCCCTGCCTGCCCGTCTCCCGTGGGCGAGTGGACACAGCCAGATCCGCACTGCGCCCTGCCTGCCCGTCTGCCGTGGGCGAGTGGACACAGCCAGATGCGCACTGCGCCCTGCCTGACCGTCTACCGTGGGTGAGTGGACACAGCAGATCCGCACTGCGCGCTGCCTGCCCGTCTGCCGTGGGCGAGTGGACACAGCCAGATCCGCACTGCGCCCTGCCTGACCGTCTGCCGTGGGTGAGTGGACACAGCAGATCCGCACTGCGCCCTACCTGACCGCCTGCCGTGGGTGAGTGGACACAGCCAGATCCGCACTGCGCCCTGCCTGCCCGTCTCCGGTGGGCGAGTGGACATAGCCAGATCCGCACTGCGCCCTTCCTGCCCTTCTGCCGTGGGTGTGTGGACACAGCCAGATCCACACTGCGCCCTGCCTGAACGTCTGCCGTGGGTGAGTGGACACAGCCAGATCCACACTGCGCCCTGCCTGCACTTCTGCCGTGGGTGAGTGTACACAGCCAGATCCGCACTGCGCCCTGCCTGACCGTCTGCCGTGGGTGAGTGGACACACCCAGATCCGCACTGCGCCCTGAGTGACCGCCTGCCGTGCGAGAGTGGACACAGCCAGATCCGTACTGTGCCCTGCCTGCCCGTCTGCCGTGGGTCAGTGGACATAGCCAGATCCACACAGCACCGTCTCTGCCCATCTCCCGTGCGTGAGTGGACACATCCGGATCCAAACTGCGCCCTGCCTGACCGTCTCCCGTGTGTGAGTGGACACAGCCAGATCCGCACTGCGACTTGCCTGCCCGTCTGACGTGGGTGAGTGGACACAGCCAGATCCGCACTGCGCCCTGCCTGCCTGTCTCCCGTGGGTGAGTGGACACAGCCAGATCCGCACTGCGCCGTGCCTGCCCGTCTGCCGTGGGTCAGTGGACATAGACATATCCACACAGCACCCTCTCTGCCCGTCTCCCGTGGGTGAGTGGACACAGCCAGATCCACACTGCGCCTTGCCTGCCCGTCTCCCGTGGGTGAGTGGACACAGCCAGATCCACACTGCGCCCTGCCTGCCCGACTCCCGTGGGTGAGTGGACACAGCCAGATCCGCACTGCGCCTTGCCTGCCCGTCTCCCGTCAGTGAGTGGACACAGCCAGATCCGCACTGCGCCCTGCCTGCCCGTCTCCCGTGGGTGAGTGGACACAGCCAGATCCGCACTGCGCCCTGCCTGCCCGTCTCCCGTGGGCGTTTGGACACAGCCAGATCCGCACTGCGCCCTGCCTGACCGTGTGCCCTGGGCGAGTGGACACAGCCAGATCCGCACTGCGCCCTGCCTGACCGTCTGCCGTGGGAGAGTGGACACAGCCAGATCCGCACTGCGCACTGCCTGACCGCCTGCTGTGGGTACGTGGACACAGCCAGATCCGCACTACGCCCTGCCTGACTGCCTGCCGTGGGTGAGTGGACACAGCCAGATCCGTACTGTGCCCTGCCTGCCCGTCTGCCGTGGGTCAGTGGAGATAGCCAGATCCACACAGCACCGTCTCTGCCCATCTCCCGTGCGTGAGTGGACACAGCCGGATCCGCACTGCGCCCTGCCTGACCGTCTCCCTTGGGTGAGTGGATACAGCCAGATCCGCACTGCGCCTTGCCTGCCCGTCTGACGTGGGTGAGTGGACACAGCCAGATCCGCAATGCACCCTGCATGACCGTCTGCCGTGGGAGAGTGGTCACAGCCAGATCCGCACTGCACCCTGCCTGCCCGTCTCCCGTGGGTGAGTGGACACAGCCAGATCCGCACTGCGCCTTGCCTGCCCGTCTCCCGTCAGTGAGTGGACACAGCCAGATCCGCACTGCGCCCTTCCTGCCCGTCTTCCGTGGGCGAGTGGACACAGCCAGATCCGCACTGCGCCCTGCCTGCCCGTCGGCCGTGGGCGAGTGGACACAGCCAGATCCGCACTGCGCCCTGCCTGACCGTCTGCCGTGGGTGAGTGGACACAGCCAGATCCACACTGTGCCCTGCCTGCCCGTCTGCCGTGGGCGAGTGGACACAGCCAGATCCGCACTGCGCACTGCCTGACCGTCTGCCGTGGGTGAGTGGACACAGCCAGATCCGCACTGCGCCCTGCCTGCCCGTCTCCCGTGGGTGAGTGGACACAGCCAGATCCGCACTGCGCCTTGCCTGCCCGTCTCCCGTCAGTGAGTGGACACAGCCAGATCCTCACTGCGCCTTCCCTGCCCTTCTCCCGTCGGTGAGTGGACACAGCCTGATCCGCACTGCGCCTTGCCTGCCCGTCTGACGTGGGTGAGTGGACACAGCCAGATCCGCACTGCGCCCTGCCTGCCCGTCTCCTGTGGGTGAGTGGACACAGCCAGATCCGCCCTGCACCCTGCCTGACCGTCTGCCGTGGGTGAGTGGACACAGCCATATCCGCACTGCACCCTGCCTGACCGTCTACCGTGGGTGAGTGGACACAGCCAGATCCGCACTGCGCCCTGCCTGCCCGTCTCCCGTGGGCGAGTGGACACATCCATATCCGCACTGCGCCCTGCCTGCCCGTCTGCCGTGGGCGAGTGGACACAGCCAGATCCGCACTGGGCACTGCCTGACCGTCTGCCGTGGGTGAGTGGACACAGCCAGATCCGCACTGCGCCCTGCCTGCCCGTCTGCCGTGGGCGAGTGGACACAGCCAGATCCGCACTGGGCACTGCCTGACCGTCTGCCGTGGGTGAGTGGACACAGCGAGATCCGCACTGCGCCCTGCCTGACCGCCTCCCGAGGGTGAGTGGACACAGCCAGATCGGCACTGCGCCCTGCCTGCACGTCTCCCGTGGGGGAGTGGACACAGCCAGATCCGCACTGCGCCAAGCCTGCCCGTCTGCCGTGGGCGAGTGGACACAGCCAGATACGCAATGCGCCCTGCCTGACCGTCGGCCGTGGGTGAGTGGACACAGCCAGATCCACACTGCGCCCTGCTTGCCCGTCTGCCGTGGGCGAGTGGACACAGCCAGATCCGCACGGCGCACTGCCTGACCGTCTGCCGTGGGTGAGTGGACACAGCGAGATCCGCACTGCGCCCTGCCTGCCCGTCTCCCGTGGGCGTTTGGACACAGCCAGATCCGCACTGCGCCCTGCCTGACCGTGTGCCCTGGGCGAGTGGACACAGCCAGATCCGCACTGCGCCCTGCCTGACCGTCTGCCGTGGGAGAGTGGACACAGCCAGATCCGCACTGCGCACTGCCTGACCGCCTGCTGTGGGTACGTGGACACAGCCAGATCCGCACTACGCCCTGCCTGACTGCCTGCCGTGGGTGAGTGGACACAGCCAGATCCGTACTGTGCCCTGCCTGCCCGTCTGCCGTGGGTCAGTGGAGATAGCCAGATCCACACAGCACCGTCTCTGCCCATCTCCCGTGCGTGAGTGGACACAGCCGGATCCGCACTGCGCCCTGCCTGACCGTCTCCCTTGGGTGAGTGGATACAGCCAGATCCGCACTGCGCCTTGCCTGCCCGTCTGACGTGGGTGAGTGGACACAGCCAGATCCGCAATGCACCCTGCATGACCGTCTGCCGTGGGAGAGTGGTCACAGCCAGATCCGCACTGCACCCTGCCTGCCCGTCTCCCGTGGGTGAGTGGACACAGCCAGATCCGCACTGCGCCTTGCCTGCCCGTCTCCCGTCAGTGAGTGGACACAGCCAGATCCGCACTGCGCCCTTCCTGCCCGTCTTCCGTGGGCGAGTGGACACAGCCAGATCCGCACTGCGCCCTGCCTGCCCGTCGGCCGTGGGCGAGTGGACACAGCCAGATCCGCACTGCGCCCTGCCTGACAGTCTGCCGTGGGTGAGTGGACACAGCCAGATCCACACTGTGCCCTGCCTGCCCGTCTGCCGTGGGCGAGTGGACACAGCCAGATCCGCACTGCGCACTGCCTGACCGTCTGCCGTGGGTGAGTGGACACAGCCAGATCCGCACTGCGCCCTGCCTGATCGTCTGCCGTGGGTGAGTGGACACAGCCAGATCCGCACTGCGCCCTGCCTGACCGCCTGCTGTGGGTGAGTGGACATAGCCAGATCCACACAGCACCGTCTCTGCCCATCTCCCGTGCGTGAGTGGACACAGGCGGATCCGCACTGCGCCCTGCCTGACGGTCTCCCGTGGGTGAGTGGACACAGCCAGATCCGCACTGCGCCTTGCCTGCCCGTCTGACGTGGGTGAGTGGACACAGCCAGATCCGCACTGCGCGCTGCCTGCCCGTCTCCTGTGGGTGAGTGGACACAGCCAGATCCGCCCTGCACCCTGCCTGACCGTCTGCCGTGGGTGAGTGGACACAGCCATATCCGCACTGCACCCTGCCTGACCGTCTGCCGTGGGTGAGTGGACACAGCCAGATCCCCACTGCGCCCTGCCTGCCCGTCTCCCGTGGGCAAGTGGACACATCCATATCCGCACTGCGCCCTGCCTGCCCGTCTGCCGTGGGCGAGTGGACACAGCCAGATCCGCACTGCGCCCTGCCTGACCGGCTGCCGTGGGTGAGTGGACACAGCCAGATCCACACTGCGCCCTGCCTTCCCGTCTGCCGTGGGCGAGTGGACACAGCCAGATCCGCACTGCGCACTGCCTGACCGTCTGCCGTGGGTGAGTGGACACAGCGAGATCCGCACTGCGCCCTGCCTGACCGCCACCTGAGGGTGAGTGGACACAGCCAGATCCGCACTGCGCCCTGCCTGCCCGTCTGCCGTGGGTGAGTGGATACAGCCAGATTCTCACTGGGCCCTGCCTGCCCGTCTCCCGTGGGTGAGTGGACACAGCCAGATCCGCACTTCGCCCTGCCTGCCCGTCTGCCGTGGGCGAGTGGACACAGCCAGATCCGCACTGCGCACTGCCTGACCGTCTGCCGTGGGTGAGTGGACACAGCGAGATCCGCACTGCGCCCTGCCTGACCGCCTCCCGAGGGTGAGTGGACACAGCCAGATCGGCACTGCGCCCTGCCTGCACGTCTCCCGTGGAGGAGTGGACACAGCCAGATCCGCACTGCGCCAAGCCTGCCCGTCTGCCGTGGGCGAGTGGACACAGCCAGATACGCAATGCGCCCTGCCTGACCGTCGGCCGTGGGTGAGTGGACACAGCGAGATCCACATGCGCCCTGCTTGCCCGTCTGCCGTGGGCGAATGGACACAGCCAGATCCGCACGGCGCACTGCCTGACCGTCTGCCGTGGGTGAGTGGACACAGCGAGATCCGCACTGCGCCCTGCCTGACCGCCTCCCGAGGGTGAGTGGACACAGCCAGATCCGCACTGCGCCCTGCCAGCCCATCTGCCGTGGGTGAGTGGACACAGCCAGATCCGCACTGCGCCCTGCCTGACCGCCTGCCGTGGGTGAGTGGACACAGCCAGATCCTCACTGGGCCCTGCCTGCCCGTCTCCCGTGGGTGAGTGGACACAGAAAGATCCGCACTGCGCCCTGCCTGCACGTCTCCCGTGGGCGAGTGGACACAGCCAGATCCACACTGCGCCCTGCCTGCCCGTCTCCCGTGGGTGAGTGGACACAGCCAGATCCGCACTGCGCCCTGCCTGCCCGTCTGCCGTGGGCGAGTGGACACAGCCAGATCCGCACTGCGCACTGCCTGACCGTCTGCCGTGGGTGAGTGGACACAGCGAGATCCGCACTGCGCCCTGCCTGACCGCCTCCCGAGGGTGAGTGGACACAGCCAGATCGGCACTGCGCCCTGCCTGCACGTCTCCCGTGGGGGAGTGGACACAGCCAGATCCGCACTGCGCCAAGCCTGCCCGTCTGCCGTGGGCGAGTGGACACAGCCAGATACGCAATGCGCCCTGCCTGACCGTCGGCCGTGGGTGAGTGGACACAGCCAGATCCACACTGCGCCCTGCTTGCCCGTCTGCCGTTGGCGAGTGGACACAGCCAGATCCGCACGGCGCACTGCCTGACCGTCTGCCGTGGGTGAGTGGACACAGCGAGATCCGCACTGCGCCCTGCCTGACCGCCTCCCGAGGGTGAGTGGACACAGCCAGATCTGCACTGCGCCCTGCCAGCCCGTCTGCCGTGGGTGAGTGGACACAGCCAGATCCGCACTGCGCCCTGCCTGACCGCCTGCCGTGGGTGAGTGGACACAGCCAGATCCTCACTGGGCCCTGCCTGCCCGTCTCCCGTGGGTGAGTGGACACAGCCAGATCCGCACTGCGCCCTGCCTGACCGCCACCTGAGGGTGAGTGGACACAGCCAGATCCGCACTGCGCCCTGCCTGCCCGTCTGCCGTGGGTGAGTGGATACAGCCAGATTCTCACTGGGCCCTGCCTGCCCGTCTCCCGTGGGTGAGTGGACACAGCCAGATCCGCACTGCGCCCTGCCTGCCCGTCTGCCGTGGGCGAGTGGACACAGCCAGATCCGCACTGCGCACTGCCTGACCGTCTGCCGTGGGTGAGTGGACACAGCGAGATCCGCACTGCGCCCTGCCTGACCGCCTCCCGAAGGTGAGTGGACACAGCCAGATCGGCACTGCGCCCTGCCTGCACGTCTCCCGTGGAGGAGTGGACACAGCCAGATCCGCACTGCGCCAAGCCTGCCCGTCTGCCGTGGGCGAGTGGACACAGCCAGATACGCAATGCGCCCTGCCTGACCGTCGGCCGTGGGTGAGTGGACACAGCGAGATCCACATGCGCCCTGCTTGCCCGTCTGCCGTGGGCGAATGGACACAGCCAGATCCGCACGGCGCACTGCCTGACCGTTCGCCGTGGGTGAGTGGACACAGCGAGATCCGCACTGCGCCCTGCCTGACCGCCTCCCGAGGGTGAGTGGACACAGCCAGATCCGCACTGCGCCCTGCCAGCCCGTCTGCCGTGGGTGAGTGGACACAGCCAGATCCGCACTGCGCCCTGCCTGACCGCCTGCCGTGGGTGAGTGGACACAGCCAGATCCTCACTGGGCCCTGCCTGCCCGTCTCCCGTGGGTGAGTGGACACAGAAAGATCCGCACTGCGCCCTGCCTGCACGTCTCCCGTGGGCGAGTGGACACAGCCAGATCCACACTGCGCCCTGCCTGCCCGTCTCCCGTGGGTGAGTGGACACAGCCAGATCCGCACTGCGCCCTGCCTGCCCGTCTGCCGTGGGCGAGTGGACACAGCCAGATCCGCACTGCGCACTGCCTGACCGTCTGCCGTGGGTGAGTGGACACAGCGAGATCCGCACTGCGCCCTGCCTGACCGCCTCCCGAGGGTGAGTGGACACAGCCAGATCGGCACTGCGCCCTGCCTGCACGTCTCCCATGGGGGAGTGGACACAGCCAGATCCGCACTGCGCCAAGCCTGCCCGTCTGCCGTGGGCGAGTGGACACAGCCAGATACGCAATGCGCCCTGCCTGACCGTCGGCCGTGGGTGAGTGGACACAGCCAGATCCACACTGCGCCCTGCTTGCCCGTCTGCCGTTGGCGAGTGGACACAGCCAGATCCGCACGGCGCACTGCCTGACCGTCTGCCGTGGGTGAGTGGACACAGCGAGATCCGCACTGCGCCCTGCCTGACCGCCTCCCGAGGGTGAGTGGACACAGCCAGATCTGCACTGCGCCCTGCCAGCCCGTCTGCCGTGGGTGAGTGGACACAGCCAGATCCGCACTGCGCCCTGCCTGACCGCCTGCCGTGGGTGAGTGGACACAGCCAGATCCTCACTGGGCCCTGCCTGCCCGTCTCCCGTGGGTGAGTGGACACAGCCAGATCCGCACTGCGCCCTGCCTGAACGTCTCCCGTGGGCGAGTGGACACAGCCAGATCCACACTGCGCCCTGCCTGCCCGTCTGCCGTGGGTGAGTGGACACAGCCAGATCCGCAATGTGCCCTGCCTGACCGTCTGCCGTGGGTGAGTGGACACAGCCAGATCCACACTGCGCCCTGCCTGCTCGTCTGCCGTGGGAGAGTGGACACAGCAGGATCCACACTGTGCCCTGCCTGACCGTCTGCCGTGGGAGAGTGGACACAGCCAGATCCGCACTGCGCCCTGCCTGACCGTCTGCCGTGGGTGAGTGGACACAGCCAGATCCGCCCTGCACCCTGCCTGACCGTCTGCCGTGGGTGAGTGGACACAGCCATATCCGCACTGCACCCTGCCTGACCGTCTGCCGTGGGTGAGTGGACACAGCCAGATCCCCACTGCGCCCTGCCTGCCCGTCTCCCGTGGGCAAGTGGACACATCCATATCCGCACTGCGCCCTGCCTGCCCGTCTGCCGTGGGCGAGTGGACACAGCCAGATCCGCACTGCGCCCTGCCTGACCGGCTGCCGTGGGTGAGTGGACACAGCCAGATCCACACTGCGCCCTGCCTTCCCGTCTGCCGTGGGCGAGTGGACACAGCCAGATCCGCACTGCGCACTGCCTGACCGTCTGCCGTGGGTGAGTGGACACAGCGAGATCCGCACTGCGCCCTGCCTGACCGCCACCTGAGGGTGAGTGGACACAGCCAGATCCGCACTGCGCCCTGCCTGCCCGTCTGCCGTGGGTGAGTGGATACAGCCAGATTCTCACTGGGCCCTGCCTGCCCGTCTCCCGTGGGTGAGTGGACACAGCCAGATCCGCACTGCGCCCTGCCTGCCCGTCTGCCGTGGGCGAGTGGACACAGCCAGATCCGCACTGCGCACTGCCTGACCGTCTGCCGTGGGTGAGTGGACACAGCGAGATCCGCACTGCGCCCTGCCTGACCGCCTCCCGAGGGTGAGTGGACACAGCCAGATCGGCACTGCGCCCTGCCTGCACGTCTCCCGTGGAGGAGTGGACACAGCCAGATCCGCACTGCGCCAAGCCTGCCCGTCTGCCGTGGGCGAGTGGACACAGCCAGATACGCAATGCGCCCTGCCTGACCGTCGGCCGTGGGTGAGTGGACACAGCGAGATCCACATGCGCCCTGCTTGCCCATCTGCCGTGGGCGAATGGACACAGCCAGATCCGCACGGCGCACTGCCTGACCGTCTGCCGTGGGTGAGTGGACACAGCGAGATCCGCACTGCGCCCTGCCTGACCGCCTCCCGAGGGTGAGTGGACACAGCCAGATCCGCACTGCGCCCTGCCAGCCCGTCTGCCGTGGGTGAGTGGACACAGCCAGATCCGCACTGCGCCCTGCCTGACCGCCTGCCGTGGGTGAGTGGACACAGCCAGATCCTCACTGGGCCCTGCCTGCCCGTCTCCCGTGGGTGAGTGGACACAGAAAGATCCGCACTGCGCCCTGCCTGCACGTCTCCCGTGGGCGAGTGGACACAGCCAGATCCACACTGCGCCCTGCCTGCCCGTCTCCCGTGGGTGAGTGGACACAGCCAGATCCGCACTGCGCCCTGCCTGCCCGTCTGCCGTGGGCGAGTGGACACAGCCAGATCCGCACTGCGCACTGCCTGACCGTCTGCCGTGGGTGAGTGGACACAGCGAGATCCGCACTGCGCCCTGCCTGACCGCCTCCCGAGGGTGAGTGGACACAGCCAGATCGGCACTGCGCCCTGCCTGCACGTCTCCCGTGGGGGAGTGGACACAGCCAGATCCGCACTGCGCCAAGCCTGCCCGTCTGCCGTGGGCGAGTGGACACAGCCAGATACGCAATGCGCCCTGCCTGACCGTCGGCCGTGGGTGAGTGGACACAGCCAGATCCACACTGCGCCCTGCTTGCCCGTCTGCCGTGGGCGAGTGGACACAGCCAAATCCGCACTGCGCACTGCCTGACCGTCTGCCGTGGGTGAGTGGACACAGCGAGATCCGCACTGCGCCCTGCCTGACCGCCTCCCGAGGGTGAGTGGACACAGCCAGATCGGCACTGCGCCCTGCCTGCACGTCTCCCGTGGGGGAGTGGACACAGCCAGATCCGCACTGCGCCAAGCCTGCCCGTCTGCCGTGGGCGAGTGGACACAGCCAGATACGCAATGCGCCCTGCCTGACCGTCGGCCGTGGGTGAGTGGACACAGCGAGATCCACATGCGCCCTGCTTGCCCGTCTGCCGTGGGCGAATGGACACAGCCAGATCCGCACGGCGCACTGCCTGACCGTCTGCCGTGGGTGAGTGGACACAGCGAGATCCGCACTGCGCCCTTCCTGACCGCCTCCCGAGGGTGAGTGGACACAGCCAGATCCGCACTGCGCCCTGCCAGCCCGTCTGCCGTGGGTGAGTGGACACAGCCAGATCCGCACTGCGCCCTGCCTGACCGCCTGCCGTGGGTGAGTGGACACAGCCAGATCCTCACTGGGCCCTGCCTGCCCGTCTCCCGTGGGTGAGTGGACACAGAAAGATCCGCACTGCGCCCTGCCTGCACGTCTCCCGTGGGCGAGTGGACACAGCCAGATCCACACTGCGCCCTGCCTGCCCGTCTCCCGTGGGTGAGTGGACACAGCCAGATCCGCACTGCGCCCTGCCTGCCCGTCTGCCGTGGGCGAGTGGACACAGCCAGATCCGCACTGCGCACTGCCTGACCGTCTGCCGTGGGTGAGTGGACACAGCGAGATCCGCACTGCGCCCTGCCTGACCGCCTCCCGAGGGTGAGTGGACACAGCCAGATCGGCACTGCGCCCTGCCTGCACGTCTCCCGTGGGGGAGTGGACACAGCCAGATCCGCACTGCGCCAAGCCTGCCCGTCTGCCGTGGGCGAGTGGACACAGCCAGATACGCAATGCGCCCTGCCTGACCGTCGGCCGTGGGTGAGTGGACACAGCCAGATCCACACTGCGCCCTGCTTGCCCGTCTGCCGTTGGCGAGTGGACACAGCCAGATCCGCACGGCGCACTGCCTGACCGTCTGCCGTGGGTGAGTGGACACAGCGAGATCCGCACTGCGCCCTGCCTGACCGCCTCCCGAGGGTGAGTGGACACAGCCAGATCTGCACTGCGCCCTGCCAGCCCGTCTGCCGTGGGTGAGTGGACACAGCCAGATCCGCACTGCGCCCTGCCTGACCGCCTGCCGTGGGTGAGTGGACACAGCCAGATCCTCACTGGGCCCTGCCTGCCCGTCTCCCGTGGGTGAGTGGACACAGCCAGATCCGCACTGCGCCCTGCCTGAACGTCTCCCGTGGGCGAGTGGACACAGCCAGATCCACACTGCGCCCTGCCTGCCCGTCTGCCGTGGGTGAGTGGACACAGCCAGATCCGCAATGTGCCCTGCCTGACCGTCTGCCGTGGGTGAGTGGACACAGCCAGATCCACACTGCGCCCTGCCTGCTCGTCTGCCGTGGGAGAGTGGACACAGCAGGATCCACACTGCGCCCTGCCTGACCGTCTGCCGTGGGAGAGTGGACACAGCCAGATCCGCACTGCGCCCTGCCTGACCGTCTGCCGTGGGTGAGTGGACACAGCCAGATCCGCACTGCGCCTTGCCTGCCCTACTCACGTGAGTGAGTGGACACAGCCAGATCCGCACTGCGCCTTGCCTGCCCGTCTCCCATGGGTGAGTGGACACAGCCAGATCCGCACTGCACCCTGCCTGACCGTCTGCCATGGGTGAGTGGACATAGCCAGATCCGCACTGCGCTCTGCCTGCCCGTCTGCCGTGGGTCCGTGGACATAGCCAGATCTACACAGCAAGGTCTCTGCCCGTCTCCCGTGGGTGAGTGGACACAGCCAGATCCGCACTGCGCCTTGCCTGCCCGTCTCACTTTGGTGAGTGGACACAGCCAGATCCACACTGCGCCCTGCCTGCCCGACTCCCGTGGGTGAGTAGACACAGCCAGATCCGCACTGCGCCTTGCCTGCCCGTCTTACATGGGTGAGTGGACACAGCCAGATCCGCACTGCGCCCTGCCTGCCCGTCTCACGTGGGTGAGTGGACACAGCCAGATCCGCACTGCACCCTGCCTGACCGTCTGCCGTGGGTGAGTGGTCACAGCCAGATCCGCACTGCACCCTGCCTGCCCGTCTCCCGTGGGTGAGTGGACACAGCCAGATCCGCACTGCGCCTTGCCTGCCCGTCTCCCGTCAGTGTGTGCACAGCCAGATCCGCACTGTGCCCTTCCTGCCCGTCTTCCGTGGGCGAGTGGACACAGCCAGATCTGCACTGCGCCCTGCCTGCCCGTCTGCCGTGGGCGAGTGTACACAGCCAGATCCGCACTGCGCCCTGCCTGACCGTCTGCCGTGGGTGAGTGGACACAGCCAGATCCACACTGTGCCCTGCCTGCCCGTCTGCCGTGGGCTAGTGGACACAGCCAGATCCGCACTGCGCACTGGCTGACCGTCTGCCTTGGGTGAGTGGACACAGCCAGATCCGCACTGCGCCCTGCCTGACCGTCTGCCGTGGGTGAGTGGACACAGCCAGATCCGCACTGCACACTGCCTGACCGCCTGCTGTGGGTGCGTGGACACTGCCAGATCCGCACTGCGCCCTGACTGACCGCCTGCGGTGGGAGAGTGGACACAGCCAGATCCGTACTGTGCCCTGCCTGCCCGTCTGCCGTGGGTCAGTGGACATAGCCAGATCCACACAGCACCGTCTCTGCCCATCTCCCGTGCGTGAGTGGACACATCCGGATCCGCACTGCCCCCTGCCTGACCGTCTCCCGTGGGTGAGTGGACACAGCCAGATCCGCACTGCGCCTTGCCTGCCCGTCTGACGTGGGTGAGTGGACACAGCCAGATCCGCACTGCGCCCTGCCTGCCCGTCTCCCGTGGGTGAGTGGACACAGCCAGATCCGCACTGCGCCTTGCCTGCCCGTCTCCCTTCAGTGAGTGGACAAGCCAGATCCGCACTGCAACATGCGGGCCCGTCTGCATTGGGTGAGTGGACACAGCCAGATGCGCACTGCGCCCTGCCTGCCCGTCTGCCGTGGGTGAGTGGACACAGCCAGATCCGCACTGCGCCCTGCCTGCCCGTGTGTCGTGGGTCATTGGACATAGCCAGATCCAGACAGCACCCTCTCTGCCCGTCTCCCGTGGGTGAGTGGACACAGCCAGATCCACACTGGGCCTTGCCTACCCGTCTCCCGTGGGTGAGTGGACACAGCCAGCTCCGCACTGCGCCCTGCCTGCCCGTCTGCCGTGGGTGAGTGGACACAGCCAGATCCACACTGCGCCCTGCCTGCCCGTCTGCCGTGGGTCAGTGAACATAGCCAGATACACACAGCACCCTCTCTGCCCGTCTCCCGTGGGTGAGTGGACACAGCCAGATCCACACTGCGCCTTGCCTGCCCGTCTCCCCTGGGTGAGTGGACACAGCCAGATCCGCACTGCGCCCTGCCTGCCCGTCTCCCATGGGTGAGTGGACATAGCCATATACACACAGCACCCTCTCTGCCCGTCTCCCGTGGGTGAGTGGACACCGCCAGATCCACACTGCGCCTTGCCTGCCCGTCTCCCCTGGGTGAGTTGACACCGCCAGATCCGCACTGCGCCCTGCCTGCCCGTCTCCCGTGGGTGAATGGACACAGCCACATCCGCACTGCACCCTGCCTGCCCGTCTCCCGTGGGTGAGTGGACACAGCCAGATCCGCACTGCGCCTTGCCTGCCCGTCTCACGGCGGTGAGTGGACACAGCCACATCCACACTGCGCCCTGCCTGCCCGTCTCCCGTCGGTGAGTGGACACAGCCAGATCCGCACTGCACCCTGCCTGCCCGTCTGCCGCGGGTGAGTGGACACAGCCAGATCCGCACTGCGCCCTGCCTGCCCGTCTGCCGTGGGTCAGTGGACATAGCCATATCCACACAGCACCCTCTCTGCCCATCTCCCGTGGGTGAGTGGACACAGCCAGATCCACACTGCGCCTTGCCTGCCCGTCTCCCCTGGGTGAGGGGACACAGCCAGATCCGCAATGCGCCCTGCCTGCCCGTCTCCCGTGGGTGAGTGGACACAGCCAGATCCGCACTGCGCCCTGCCTGCCCGTCTCCCGTGGGTGAGTGGACACAGCCAGATCCGCACTGCGCCTTGCCTGCCCGTCTCCCGTGGGCGAGTGGAAACCGCCAGATCCGCACTGCGCCCTGCCTGCCCGTCTGCCGTGGGTGAGTGGACACAGCCAGATCCGCACTGCGTCCTGCCTGACCGTCTCCCGTGGGTGAGTGGACACAGCCAGATCCGCACTGCGCCTTGCCTGCCCGTCTCCCGTGGGTGAGTGGACACAGCCAGATCCGCACTGCGCCTTGCCTGCCCGTCTCCCGTCAGTGAGTGGACACAGCCAGATCCGCACTGCGCCCTGCCTGCCCGTCTCCCGTGGGTGAGTGGACACAGCCAGATCCGCACTGCGCCCTGCCTGCCCGTCTCCCGTGGGCGAGTGTACACAGCCAGATCCGCACTGCGCCCTGCCTGCCCGTCTGCCGTGGGCGAGTGGACACAGCCAGATGCGCACTGCGCCCTGCCTGACCCTCTACCGTGGGTGAGTGGACACAGCAGATCCGCACTGCGCGCTGCCTGCCCGTCTGCCGTGGGCGAGTGGACACAGCCAGATCCGCACTGCGCCCTGCCTGACCGTCTGCCGTGGGTGAGTGGACACAGCAGATCCGCACTGCGCCCTACCTGACCGCCTGCCGTGGGTAAGTGGACACAGCCAGATCCGCACTGCGCCCTGCCTGCCCGTCTCCCGTGGGCGAGTGGACATAGCCAGATCCGCACTGCGCCCTTCCTGCCCTTCTGCCGTGGGTGTGTGGACACAGCCAGATCCACACTGCGCCCTGCCTGAACGTCTGCCGTGGGTGAGTGGACACAGCCAGATCCACACTGCGCCCTGCCTGCACTTCTGCCGTGGGTGAGTGGACACAGCCAGATCCGCACTGCGCCCTGCCTGACCGTCTGCCGTGGGTGAGTGGACACAGCCAGATCCGCACTGCGCACTGCCTGATCGCCTGCTGTTTGTGCGTGGACACACCCAGATCCGCACTGCGCCCTGAGTGACCGCCTGCCGTGCGAGAGTGGACACAGCCAGATCCGCACTGCGCCCTGCCTGCCTGTCTCCCGTGGGTGCGTGGACACAGCCAGATCCGCACTGCGCCGTGCCTGCCCGTCTGCCGTGGGTCAGTGGACATAGACATATCCACACAGCACCCTCTCTGCCCGTCTCCCGTGAGTGAGTGGACACAAACAGATCCACACTGCGCCTTGCCTGCCCGTCTCCCGTGGGTGAGTGGACACAGCCAGATCCACACTGCGCCCTGCCTGCCCGACTCCCGTGGGTGAGTGGACACAGCCAGATCCGCACTGCGCCTTGCCTGCCCGTCTCCCGTCAGTGAGTGGACACAGCCAGATCCGCACTGCGCCCTGCCTGCCCGTCTCCCGTGGGTGAGTGGACACAGCCAGATCCGCACTGCGCCCTGCCTGCCCGTCTCCCGTGGGCGTTTGGACACAGCCAGATCCGCACTGCGCCCTGCCTGACCGTCTGCCCTGGGCGAGTGGACACAGCCAGATCTGCAGTGCGCCCTGCATGACCGTCTGCCGTGGGAGAGTGGACACAGCCAGATCCGCACTGTGCCCTGCCTGCCCGTCTGCCGTGGGTCAGTGGAGATAGCCAGATCCACACAGCACCGTCTCTGCCCATCTCCTGTGCGTGAGTGGACACAGCCGGATCCGCACTGCGCCCTGCCTGACCGTCTCCCTTGGGTGAGTGGACACAGCCAGATCCGCACTGCGCCTTGCCTGCCCGTCTGACGTGGGTGAGTGGACACAGCCAGATCCGCAATGCACCCTGCATGACCGTCTGCCGTGGGTGAGTGGTCACAGCCAGATCCGCACTGCACACTGCCTGCCCGTCTCCCGTGGGTGAGTGGACACAGCCAGATCCGCACTGCACCTTGCCTGCCCGTCTCCCGTCGGTGAGTGGACACAGCCAGATCCGCACTGCGCCCTTCCTGCCCGTCTTCCGTGGGCGAGTGGACACAGCCAGATACGCACTGCGCCCTGCCTGCCCGTCGGCCGTGGGCGAGTGGACACAGCCAGATCCGCACTGCGCCCTGCCTGACCGTCTGCCGTGGGTGAGTGGACACAGCCAGATCCACACTGTGCCCTGCCTGCCCGTCTGCCGTGGGCGAGTGGACACAGCCAGATCCGCACTGCGCACTGCCTGACCGTCTGCCGTGGGTGAGTGGACACAGCCAGATCCGCACTGCGCCCTGCCTGATCGTCTGCCGTGGGTGAGTGGACACAGCCAGATCCGCACTGCGCCCTGCCTGACCGCCTGCTGTGGGTGAGTGGACATAGCCAGATCCACACAGCACCGTCTCTGCCCATCTCCCGTGCGTGAGTGGACACAGCCGGATCCGCACTGCGCCCTGCCTGACGGTCTCCCGTGGGTGAGTGGACACAGCCAGATCCGCACTGCGCCTTGCCTGCCCGTCTGACGTGGGTGAGTGGACACAGCCAGATCCGCACTGCGCCCTGCCTGCCCGTCTTTTGTGGGTGAGTGGACACAGCCAGATCCGCCCTGCACCCTGCCTGACCATCTGCCGTGGGTGAGTGGACACAGCCATATCCGCACTGCACCCTGCCTGACCGTCTGCCGTGGGTGAGTGGACACAGCCAGATCCGCACTGCGCCCTGCCTGCCCGTCTCCCGTGGGCGAGTGGACACATCCATATCCGCACTGCGCCCTGCTTGCCCGTCTGCCGTGGGCGAGTGGACACAGCCAGATCCGCACTGCGCCCTGCCTGACCGGCTGCCGTGGGTGAGTGGACACAGCCAGATCCACACTGCGCCCTTCCTGCCCGTCTGCCGTGGGCGAGTGGACACAGCCAGATCCGCACTGCGCACTGCCTGACCGTCTGCCGTGGGTGAGTGGACACAGCGAGATCCGCACTGCGCCCTGCCTGACCGCCACCTGAGGGTGAGTGGACACAGCCAGATCCGCACTGCGCCCTGCCTGCCCGTCTGCCGTTGGTGAGTGGATACAGCCAGATTCTCACTGGGCCCTGCCTGCCCGTCTCCCGTGGGTGAGTGGACACAGCCAGATCGGCACTGCGCCCTGCCTGCACGTCTCCCGTGGGGGAGTGGACACAGCCAGATCCGCACTGCGCCAAGCCTGCCCGTCTGCCGTGGGCGAGTGGACACAGCCAGATACGCAATGCGCCCTGCCTGACCGTCGGCCGTGGGTGAGTGGACACAGCCAGATCCACACTGCGCCCTGCTTGCCCGTCTGCCGTTGGCGAGTGGACACAGCCAGATCCGCACGGCGCACTGCCTGACCGTCTGCCATGGGTGAGTGGACACAGCGAGATCCGCACTGCGCCCTGCCTGACCGCCTCCCGAGGGTGAGTGGACACAGCCAGATCCGCACTTCGCCCTGCCAGCCCGTCTGCCGTGGGTGAGTGGACACAGCCAGATCCGCACTGCGCCCTGCCTGACCGCCTGCCGTGGGTGAGTGGACACAGCCAGATCCTCACTGGGCCCTGCCTGCCCGTCTCCCGTGGGTGAGTGGCCACAGCCAGATCCGCACTGCGCCCTGCCTGAACGTCTCCCGTGGGCGAGTGGACACAGCCAGATCCACACTGCGCCCTGCCTGCCCGTCTGCCGTGGGTGAGTGGACACAGCCAGATCCGCAATGTGCCCTGCCTGACCGTCTGCCGTGGGTGAGTGGACACAGCCAGATCCACACTGCGCCCTGCCTGCTCGTCTGCCGTGGGAGAGTGGACACAGCAGGATCCACACTGCGCCCTGCCTGACCGTCTGCCGTGGGAGAGTGGACACAGCCAGATCCGCACTGCGCCCTGCCTGCCCGTCTCCCGTGGGCGAGTGGACACATCCATATCCGCACTGCGCCCTGCCTGCCCGTCTGCCGTGGGCGAGTGGACACAGCCAGATCCGCACTGGGCACTGCCTGACCGTCTGCCGTGGGTGAGTGGACACAGCCAGATCCGCACTGCGCCCTGCCTGCCCGTCTGCCGTGGGCGAGTGGACACAGCCAGATCCGCACTGGGCACTGCCTGACCGTCTGCCGTGGGTGAGTGGACACAGCGAGATCCGCACTGCGCCCTGCCTGACCGCCTCCCGAGGGTGAGTGGACACAGCCAGATCGGCCCTGCGCCCTGCCTGCACGTCTCCCGTGGGGGAGTGGACACAGCCAGATCCGCACTGCGCCAAGCCTGCCCGTCTGCCGTGGGCGAGTGGACACAGCCAGATACGCAATGCGCCCTGCCTGACCGTCGGCCGTGGGTGAGTGGACACAGCCAGATCCACACTGCGCCCTGCTTGCCCGTCTGCCGTGGGCGAGTGGACACAGCCAGATCCGCACGGCGCACTGCCTGACCGTCTGCCGTGGGTGAGTGGACACAGCGAGATCCGCACTGCGCCCTGCCTGACCGCCTCCCGAGGGTGAGTGGACACAGCCAGATCCGCACTGCGCCCTGCCAGCCCGTCTGCCGTGGGTGAGTGGACACAGCCAGATCCGCACTGCGCCCTGCCTGACCGCCTGCCGTGGGTGAGTGGACACAGCCAGATCCGCACTGCGCCTTGCCTGCCCGTCTCACTTTGGTGAGTGGACACAGCCAGATCCACACTGCGCCCTGCCTGCCCGACTCCCGTGGGTGAGTAGACACAGCCAGATCCGCACTGCGCCTTCCCTGCCCGTCTCCCGTGGGTGAGTGGACACAGCCAGATCCGCACTGCGCCCTGCCTGCCCGTCTCCCGTGGGTGAGTGGACACAGCCAGATCCGCAATGCGCCCTGCTTGCCCGTCTCCCGTGGGCGAGTGGAAACTGCCAGATCCGCACTGCGCCCTGCCGGCCCGTCTGCCGTGGGTGAGTGGACACAGCCAGATCCGCACTGCGCCCTGCCTGACCGTCTCCTGTGTGTGAGTGGACACAGCCAGATCCGCACTGCGCCTTGCCTGCCCGTCAAACGTGGGTGAGTGGACACAGCCAGATCCGCACTGCACCCCGCCTGACCGTCTGCCGTGGGTGAGTGGACACAGCCAGATCGGCACTGCGCCCTGCCTGCCCGTCTCCCGTAGGTGAGTGGACACAGCCAGATCCGCACTGCGCACTGCCTGACGGTCTGCCGTGGGTGAGTGGACACAGCCAGATCCGCACTGCGCCCTGCCTGCCTGTCTGCCGTGGGTCAGTGGACATAGCCAGATCCACACAGCACCCTCTCTGCCCGTCTCCCGTGGGTGAGTGGACACAGCCAGATCCACACTCCGCCCTGCCTGCCCGTCTCCCGTGGGTAAGTGGACACAGCCAGATCCGCACTGCGCCCTGCCTGCCCGTCTGCCGTGGGTGAGTGGACACAGCCAGATCCGCACTGCGCCCTGCCTGCCCGTCTGCCGTGGGTGAGTGGACACAGCCAGATCCGCACTGTGCCCTGCCTGCCCGTCTGCCGTGAGTTCGTGGACATAGCCAGATCTACACAGCACCATCTCTGCCCGTCTCCCGTGGGTGAGTGGACCCAGCCAGATCCGCACTGCGCCTTGCCTGCCCGTCTCACTTTGGTGAGTGGAAACAGCCAGATCCGCACTGCGCCCTGCCTGCCCGTCTCCCGTGGGTGAGTGGACACAGCCGGATCCGCACTGCACCCTTCCTGACCGTCTGCCGTTTGTGAGTGGACACAGCCAGATCCGCACTGCGCACTGCCTGCCCGTCTGCCGTGAGTCTGTGGACATAGCCATATCCACACAGCACCATCTCTGCCCGTCTCCCGTGGGAGAGTGGACACAGCCAGATCCACACTACGCCTTGCCTGCCCGTCTCCCCTGGGTGAGGGGACACAGCCAGATCCGCACTGCGCCCTGCCTCCCCGTCTCCCGTGGGTGAGTGGACACAGGCAGATCCGCACTGCGCCCTGCCTGCCCGTCTCCCGTGGGTGAGTGGACACATCCATATCCGCACTGCGCCCTGCCTGACCGTCTGCCGTGGGCGAGTGGACACAGCCAGATCCGCACTGCGCCCTGCCTGACCGTCTGCCGTGGGTGAGTGGACACAGCCAGATCCACACTGCGCCCTGCCTGCCCGTCTGCCTTGGGCGAGTGGACACAGCCAGATCCGCACTGCGCACTGCCTGACCGTCTGCCGTGGGTGAGTGGACACAGCGAGATCCGCACTGCGCCCTGCCTGACCGCCACCTGAGGGTGAGTGGACACAGCCAGATCCGCACTGCGCCCTGCCTGCCCGTCTGCCGTGGGTGAGTGGATACAGCCAGATTCTCACTGGGCCCTGCCTGCCCATCTCCCGTGGGTGAGTGGACACAGCCAGATCCGCACTGCGCCCTGCCTGCCCGTCTCCCGTGGGTGAGTGGACACAGCCAGATCCGCACTGCGCCCTGCCTGACCGTCTGCCGTGGGTGAGTGTACACAGGCAGATCCGCACTGCGCCCTGCCTGACCGTCTGCCGTGGGTGAGTGGACACAGCCAGATCCGCACTGCGCTCTGCCAGCCCGTCTGCCGTGGGTGAGTGGAAACAGCCAGATCCGCACTGCGCCCTGCCTGACCGTCTGCCGTGGGTGAGTGGACACAGCCAGATCCGCACTGCGCCCTGCCTGCCCGTCTGCCGTGGGTGAGTGGACACAGCCAGATCTGCACTGCGCCCTGCCTGACCGTCTGCCGTGTGTGAGTGGACACAGCCAGATCCGCACTGCGCCCTGCCTGACCGCCTGCCGTGGGTGAGTGGACACAGCCAGATCCGCACTGCGCCCTGCCTGACCGCCTGCCGTGGGTGAGTGGACACAGCCAGATCCGTACTGCGCCCTGCCTGCCAGTCTGCCATGGGTCAGTGGACATAGACAGATCCACACAGCACCGTCTCTGCCCATCTCCCATGGGTGAGTGGACACAGCCAGATCCGCACTGCGCGCTGCCTGCCCGTCTGCCGTGGGTGAGTGGACACAGTCAGATCCGCACTGCGCCCTGCCTGCCCGTCTCCCGTGGGTGAGTGGACACAGCCAGATCCGCACTGCACCCTGCCTGACCGTCTGCCGTGGGTGAGTGGACACAGCCAGATCCGCACTGCGCACTGCCTGACCGCCTGCTGTGGGTGCGTGGACACAGCCAGATCCGCACTGCGCCCTGCCTGCCCGTCTCCCGTGGGTGAGTGGACACAGACAGATCCGCACTGCGCCTTGCCTGCCCGTCTCCCGTCAGTGAGTGGACACAGCCAGATCCGCACTGCGCCCTGCCTGCCCGTCTCCCGTGGGTGAGTGGACACAGCCAGATCCGCACTGCACCCTGCCTGCCCGTCTCCCGTGGGTGAGTGGACACAACCAGATCCACACTGCGCCCTGCCTGCCCGTCTCCCCTGGGTGAGTGGACACAGCCAGATCCGCACTGCGCCCTGCCTGCCCGTCTCCCGTGGGTGAGTGGACACAGCCAGATCCACACTGCGCCTTGCCTGTCCGACTCCTGTCAGTGAGTGGACACAGCCAGATCCGCACTGCGCCCTGCCTGCCCTTCTCCCGTGGGTGAATGGACACAGCCAGATCCGCACTGCGCCCTGCCTGCCCGTCTCCCGTGGGCGAGTGGACACAGCCAGATCCGCACTGCGCCCTGCCTGCCCGTCTGCCGTGGGCGAGTGGACACAGCCAGATCCGCACTGTGCCCTGCCTGATCGTCTGCCGTGGGTGAGTGGACACAGCCAGATCCGCACTGCGCCCTGCCAGACCGTCTGCCGTGGGTGAGTGGATACAGCCAGATCCACACTGCGCCCTGCCTGCCCGTCTGCCGTGGGCGAGTGGACACAGCCAGATCCGCACTGCGCACTGCCTGACCGTCTGCCGTGGGTGAGTGGACACAGCGAGATCCGCACTGCGCCCTGCCTGACCGACTCCCGAGGGTGAGTGGACACAGCCAGATCGGCACTGCGCCCTGCCTGCACGTCTCCCGAGGGTGAGTGGACACAGCCAGATCGGCACTGCGCCCTGCCTGACCGTCTGCCGTGGGTGAGTGGACACAGCGAGATCCGCACTGCGCCCTGCCTGACCGCCTCCCGAGGGTGAGTGGACACAGCCAGATCGGCACTGCGCCCTGCCAGCCCGTCTGCCGTGGGTGAGTGGACACAGCCAGATCCGCACTGCGCCCTTCCTGACCGCCTGCCGTGGGTGAGTGGACACAGCCAGATCCTCACTGGGCCCTGCCTGCCCGTCTCCCTTGGGTGAGTGGACACAGCCAGATCCGCACTGCGCCCTGCCTGTACGTCTCCCGTGGGCGAGTGGACACAGCCAGATCCACACTGCGCCCCGCCTGCCCGTCTGCCGTGGGTGAGTGGACACAGCCAGATCCGCAATGTGCCCTGCCTGACCGTCTGCCGTGGGTGAGTGGATACAGCCAGATCCACACAGCGCCCTGCCTGCTCGTCTGCCGTGGGAGAGTGGACACAGCCAGATCCGCACTGCGCACTGCCTGACCGTCTGCCGTGGGTGAGTGGACACAGCGAAATCCGCACTGCGCCCTGCCTGACTGCCTCCCGAGGGTGAGTGGACAAAGCCAGATCGGCACTGCGCCCTGCCTGCACGTCTCCCGTGGGGGAGTGGACACAGCCAGATCCGCACTGCGCCAAGCCTGCCCGTCTGCCGTGGGCGAGTGGACACAGCCAGATCCGCACTGCGCCCTGCCTGACCGTCGGCCGTGGGTGAGTGGACACAGCCACATCCACACTGCGCCCTGCCTGCCCGTCTGCCGTGGGCGAGTGGACATAGCCAGATCCGCACGGCGCACTGCCTGACCGTCTGCCGTGGGTGAGTGGACACAGCGAGATCCGCACTGCGCCCTGCCTGACCGCCTCCCGAGGGTGAGTGGACACAGCCAGATCCGCACTGCGCCCTGCCTGCCCGTCTGCCGTGGGTGAGTGGACACAGCCAGATCCGCACTGCGCCCTGCCTGACCGCCTGCCGTGGGTGAGTGGACACAGCCAGATCCTCACTGGGCCCTGCATGCCCGTCTCCCGTGGGTGAGTGGACACAGCCAGATCCGCACTGCGCCCTGCCTGCACGTCTCCCGTGGGCGAGTGGACACAGCCAGATCCACACTGCGCCCTGCCTGCCCGTCTGCCGTGGGTGAGTGGACACAGCCAGATCCGCAATGTGCCCTGCCTGACAGTCTGCCGTGGGTGAGTGGACACAGCCAGATCCGCACTGCGCCGTGCCTTCCCGTCTGCCGTGGGTCAGTGGACATAGCCATATCCACACAGCACCCTCTCTGCCCGTCTCCCGTGGGTGAGTGGACACAGCCAGATCCACACTGCACCTTGCCTGCCCGTCTCCCGTGGGTGAGTGGACACAGCCAGATCCACACTGCGCCCTGCCTGCCCGACTCCCGTGGGTGAGTGGACACAGCCAGATCCGCACTGCGCCTTGCCTGCCCGTCTCCCGTCACTGAGTGGACACAGCCAGATCCGCACTGCGCCCTGCCTGACCGTCTGCCGTGGGTGAGTGGACACAGCCAGATCCGCACTGCGCACTGCCTGAACGCCTGCTGTGGGTGCGTGGACACAGCTAGATCCGCACTGCGCCCTGCCTGCCCGTCTGCCGTGGGTGAGTGGACACAGCCAGATCCGCACTGCGCCTTGCCTGCCCTACTCACGTGGGTGAGTGGACACAGCCAGATCCGCACTGCGCCTTGCCTGCCCGTCTCCCGTGGGTGAGTGGACACAGCCAGATCCGCACTGCACCCTGCCTGACCGTCTGTCATGGGTGAGTGGACACAGCCAGATCCGCACTGTGCCCTGCCTGCCCGTCTGCCGTGAGTCCGTGGACATAGCCAGATCTACACAGCACCATCTCTGCCCGTCTCCCGTGGGTGAGTGGACACAGCCAGATCCGCACTGCGCCTTGCCTGCCCGTCTCACTTTGGTGAGTGGAAACAGCCAGATCCGCACTGCGCCCTGCCTGCCCGTCTCCCGTGGGTGAGTGGACACAGCCGGATCCGCACTGCACCCTGCCTGACCGTCTGCCGTTTGTTAGTGGACACAGCCAGATCCGCACTGCGCACTGCCTGCCTGTCTGCCGTGAGTCTGTGGACATAGCCATATCCACACAGCACCATCTCTGCCCGTCTCCGGTGGGTGAGTGGACACAGCCAGATCCACACTACGCCTTGCCTGCCCGTCTCCCCTGGGTGAGGGGACACAGCCAGATCCGCACTGCGCCCTGCCTGCCCGTCTCCCGTGGGTGAGTGGACACAGGCAGATCCGCACTGCGCCCTGCCTGCCCGTCTCCCGTGGGTGAGTGGACACAGCCAGATCCGCACTGCGCCTTCCCTGCCCGTCTCTCGTCGGTGAGTGGACACAGCCAGATCCGCACTGCGCCCTGCCTGCCCGTCTCCCCTGGGTGAGAGGACACAGCCAGATCCTCACTGGGCCCTGCCTGCCCGTCTCCCGTGGGTGAGTGGACACAGCCTTATCCGCACTGCGCCCTGCCTGCCCGTCTCCCGTGGGCGAGTGGACACAGCCAGATCCGCACTGCGCCCTGCATGCCCGTCTGCCGTGGGTGAGTGGACACAGCCAGATCCGCACTGCGCCCTGCCTGATCGTCTGCCGTGGTTGAGTGGACACAGCCAGATCCGCACTGCGCCCTGCCTGCCCGTCTGCCGTGGGTGAGTGGACACAGCCACATCCGCACTGCGCCTTACCTGCACGTCTCCCGTGGGTGAGTGGACACAGCCAGATCCGCACTGCACCCTGCCTGGCCGTCTGCCGTGGGTGAGTGGACACAGCCAGATCCGCACTGCGCCGTGCCTTCCCGTCTGCCGTGGGTCAGTGGACATAGCCATATCCACACAGCACCCTCTCTGCCCGTCTCCCGTGGGTGAGTGGACACAGCCAGATCCACACTGCACCTTGCCTGCCCGTCTCCCGTGGGTGAGTGAACACAGCCAGATCCACACTGCGCCCTGCCTGCCCGACTCCCGTGGGTGAGTGGACACAGCCAGATCCGCACTGCGCCTTGCCTGCCCGTCTCCCGTCACTGAGTGGACACAGCCAGATCCGCACTGCGCCCTGCCTGACCGTCTGCCGTGGGTGAGTGGACACAGCCAGATCCGCACTGCGCACTGCCTGAACGCCTGCTGTGGGTGCGTGGACACAGCCAGATCCGCACTACGCCCTGCCTGACCGCCTGCCGTGGGTGAGTGGACACAGCCAGATCCGTACTGTGCCCTGCCTGCCCGTCTGCCGTGTGTCAGTGGACATAGCCAGATCCACACAGCACCGTGTCTGCCCATCTCCCGTGCGTGAGTGGACACAGCCGGATCCGCACTGCGCCCTGCCTGACCGTCTCCCGTGGGTGAGTGGACACAGCCAGATCCGCACTGCGCCCTGCCTGCCCGTCTGATGTGGGTGAGTGGACACAGCCAGATCCGCACTGCACCCTGCCTGCCCGTCTCCCGTGGGTGAGTGGACAGAGCCAGATCCGCACTGCACCCTGCCTGACCGTCTGCCGTGGGTGAGTGGTCACAGCCAGATCCGCACTGCACCCTGCCTGCCCGTCTCCCGTGGGTGAGTGGACACAGCCAGATCCGCACTGCGCCGTGCCTGCCCGTCTCCCGTCTGTGTGTGGACACAGCCAGATCCGCACTGCGCCCTTCCTGCCCGTCTTCCGTGGGCGAGTGGACACAGCCAGATCCGCACTGCGCCCTGCCTGCCCGTCTGCCGTAGGCGAGTGGACACAGCCAGATCCGCACTGAGCCCTGCCTGACCGTCTGCCGTGGGTGAGTGGACACAGCCAAATCCACACTGTGCCCTGCCTGCCCGTCTGCCGAGGGCGAGTGGACACAGCCAGATCCGCACTGCGCACTGCCTGACCGTCTGCCGTGGGTGAGTGGACACAGCCAGATCCGCACTGCGCCCTGCCTGACCGCCTGCCGTGGGTGAGTGGACACAGCCAGATCCGCACTGCTCCCTGCCTGACCGCCTGCTGTGGGTGAGTGGACACAGCCAGATCCGTACTGCGCCCTGCTTGCCCGTCTGCCGTGGGTCAGTGGACATAGCCAGATCCACACAGCACCGTTTCTGCCCATCTCCCGTGCGTGAGTGGACACAGCCGGATCCGCACTGCGCCCTGCCTGACGGTCTCCCGTGGGTGACTGGACACAGCCAGATCCGCACTGCGCATTGCCTGCCCGTCTGACGTGGGTGAGTGGACACAGCCAGATCCGCACTGCGCCCTGCCTGCCCGTCTCCCGTGGGTGAGTGGACACAGCCAGATCCGCACTGCACCCTGCCTGACCGTCTGCCGTGGGTGAGTGGACACAGCCAGATCCGCACTGCACCCTGCCTGCACGTCTCCCATGGGTGAGTGGACACAGCCAGATCCGTACTGCGTCTTGCCTGTCCGTCTCCCGTCAGTGAGTGGACACAGCCAGATCCGCACTGCGCACTTCCTGCCCGTCTTCCGTGTGTGAGTGGACACAGCCAGATCCGCACTGCGCCCTGCCTGCCCGTCTCCCGTGGGCGAGTGGACACATCCAGATCCGCACTGCGCCCTGCCTGCCCGTCTGCTGTGGGTGAGTGGACACAGCCAGATCCGCACTGCGCCCTGCCTGACCGTCTGCCGTGGGTGAGTTGACACAGCCAGATCCGCACTGCGCACTGCCTGACCGCCTGCTGTGGGTGCGTGGACACAGCCAGATCCGCACTACGCCCTGCCTGACCGCCTGCCGTGGGTGAGTGGACACAGCCAGATCCGGACTGTGCCCTGCCTGCCCGTCTGCCGTGGGTCAGTGGACATAGCCAGATCCACACAGCACCGTCTCTGCCCATCTCCCGTGCGTGAGTGGACACAGCCGGATCCGCACTGCGCCCAGACTGACCGTCTCCCGTGGGTGAGTGGACACAGCCAGATCCGCACTGCGCCTTGCCTGCCCGTCTGACGTGGGTGAGTGGACACAGCCAGATCCGCACTGCGCCCGGCCTGCCCGTCTCCCGTGGGTGAGTGGACACAGCCAGATCCGCACTGCACCCTGCCTGACCGTCTGCCGTGGGTGAGTGGTCACAGCCAGATCCGCACTGCACCCTGCCTGCCCGTCTCCCGTGGGTGAGTGGACACAGCCAGATCCGCACTGCGCCTGGCCTGCCCGTCTCCCGTCGGTGAGTGGACACAGCCAGATCCGCACTGCGCCTGGCCTGCCCGTCTCCCGTCAGTGAGTGGACACAGCCAGATCCGCACTGCGCCCTTCCTGCCCGTGTTACGTGGGAGAGTGGACACAGCCAGATCCGCACTGCGCCCTGCCTGCCCGTCTGCCGTGGGCGAGTGGACACAGCCAGATCCGCACTGCGCACTGCCTGACCGTCTGCCGTGGGTGAGTGGACACAGCCAGATCCACACTGTGCCCTGCCTGCCCGTCTGCCGTGGGCGAGTGGACACAGCCAGATCCGCACTGCGCACTGCCTGACCGCCTGCCGTGGGTGAGTGGACACAGCCAGATCCACACTGCGCCCTGCCTGTCCGCCTGCCGTGGGTGAGTGGACACAGCCAGATCCGCACTGCGCCCTGCCTGACCGCCTGCTGTGGGTGAGTGGACACAGCCAGATCCGTTCTGCGCCCTGCTTGCCCGTCTGCCGTGGGTCAGTGGACATAGCCAGATCCACACAGCACCGTCTCTGCCCATCTCCCGTGCGTGAGTGGACACAGCCGGATCCGCCCTGCGCCCTGCCTGCCCGTCTGCCGTGGGTGAGTGGACACAGCCAGATCCGCACTGCACCCTGCCTGCCCGTCTCCCGTGGGTGAGTGGACACAGCCAGATCCGCACTGCGCCTTGCCTGCCCGTCTCCCGTCAGTGAGTGGACACAGCCATATCCGCACTGCGCCCTTCCTGCCCGTCTTCCGTGGGTGAGTGGACACAGCCAGATCCGCACTGCGCCCTGCCTGCCCGTCTCCCGTGGGCGAGTGGACACATCCAGATCCGCACCGCGCCCTGCCTGCCCGTCTGCCGTGGGCGAGTGGACACAGCCAAATCCGCACTGCGCCCTGCCTGACCGTCTGCCGTGGGTGAGTGGACACAGCCAGATCCACACTGCGCCCTGCCTGCACTTCTGCCGTGGGTGAGTGGACACAGCCAGATCCGCACTGCGCCCTGCCTGACCGTCTGCCGTGGGTGAGTGGACACAGCCAGATCCGCACTGCGCCCTTCCTGCCCGTCTTCCGTGGGTGAGTGGACACAGCCAGATCCGCACTGCGCCCTGCCTGCCCGTCTCCCGTGGGTGAGTGGACACAGCCAGATCCACACTGCGCCCTGCCTGCACTTCTGCCATGGGTGAGTGGACACAGCCAGATCCGCACTGCGCCCTGCCTGACCGTCTGCCGTGGGTGAGTGGACACAGCCAGATCCGCACTGCGCACTGCCTGACCGCCTGCTGTTTGTGCGTGGACACACCCAGATCCGCACTGCGCCCTGAGTGACCGCCTGCCGTGCGAGAGTGGACACAGCCAGATCCGTACTGTGCCCTGCCTGCCCGTCTGCCGTGGGTCAGTGGACATAGCCAGATCCACACAGCACCGTCTCTGCCCATCTCCCGTGCGTGAGTGGACACATCCGGATCCGCACTGCGCCCTGCCTGACCGTCTCCCGTGGGTGAGTGGACACAGCCAGATCCGCACTGCGACTTGCCTGCCCGTCTGACGTGGGTGAGTGGACACAGCCATATCCGCACTGCGCCCTGCCTGCCCGTCTCCCGTGGGTGAGTGGACACAGCCAGATCCGCACTGCGCCGTGCCTGCCCGTCTGCCGTGGGTCAGTGGACATAGACATATCCACACAGCACCCTCTCTGCCCGTCTCCCGTGGGTGAGTGGACACAGCCAGATCCACACTGCGCCTTGCCTGCCCGTCTCCTGTGGGTGAGTGGACACAGCCAGATCCACACTGCGCCCTGCCTGCCCGATTCCCGTGGGTGAGTGGACACAGCCAGATCCGCACTGCGCCTTGCCTGCCCATCTCCCGTCAGTGAGTGGACACAGCCAGATCCGCACTGCGCCCTGCCTGCCCGTCTCCCATGGGTGAGTGGACACAGCCAGATCCGCACTGCGCCCTGCCTGCCCGTCTCCCGTGGGCGTTTGGACACAGCCAGATCCGCACTGCGCCCTGCCTGACCGTGTGCCCTGAGCGAGTGGACACAGCCAGATCCGCACTGCGCCCTGCCTGACCGCCTGCTGTGGGTGAGTGGACACAGCCAGATCCGTACTGCGCCCTGCTTGCCCGTCTGCCGTGGGTCAGTGGACATAGCCAGATCCACACAGCACCGTCTCTGCCCATCTCCCGTGCGTGAGTAGACACAGCCGGATCCGCACTGCGCCCTGCCTGACGGTCTCCCGTGGGTGAGTGGACACAGCCAGATCCGCACTGCGCCTTGCCTGCCCGTCTGACGTGGGTGAGTGGACACAGCCAGATCCGCACTGCGCACTGCCTGACCGTCTGCCGTGGGTGAGTGGACACAGCCAGATCCGCACTGCGCCCTGCCTGCCCGTCTCCCGTGGGCGAGTGGACACATCCATATCCGCACTGCGCCCTGCCTGACCGTCTGCCGTGGGCGAGTGGACACAGCCAGATCCGCACTGCGCCCTGCCTGACCGTCTGCCGTGGGTGAGTGGACACAGCCAGATCCACACTGCGCCCTGCCTGCCCGTCTGCCGTGGGCGAGTGGACACAGCCAGATCCGCACTGCGCACTGCCTGACCGTCTGCCGTGGGTGAGTGGACACAGCGAGATCCGCACTGCGCCCTGCCTGACCGCCACCTGAGGGTGAGTGGACACAGCCAGATCCGCACTGCGCCCTGCCTGCCCGTCTGCCGTGGGTGAGTGGATACAGCCAGATTCTCACTGGGCCCTGCCTGCCCATCTCCCGTGGGTGAGTGGACACAGCCAGATCCGCACTGCGCCCTGCCTGCCCGTCTCCCGTGGGTGAGTGGACACAGCCAGATCCGCACTGCGCCCTGCCTGACCGTCTGCCGTGGGTGAGTGTACACAGCCAGATCCGCACTGCGCCCTGCCTGACCGTCTGCCGTGGGTGAGTGGACACAGCCAGATCCGCACTGCGCTCTGCCAGCCCGTCTGCCGTGGGTGAGTGGAAACAGCCAGATCCGCACTGCGCCCTGCCTGACCGTCTGCCGTGGGTGAGTGGACACAGCCAGATCCGCACTGCGCCCTGCCTGCCCGTCTGCCGTGGGTGAGTGGACACAGCGAGATCCGCACTGCGCCCTGCCTGACCGCCTCCCGAGGGTGAGTGGACACAGCCAGATCGGCACTGCGCCCTGCCTGCACGTCTCCCGTGGGGGAGTGGACACAGCCAGATCCGCACTGCGCCAAGCCTGCCCGTCTGCCGTGGGCGAGTGGACACAGCCAGATCCGCACTGCGCCCTTCCTGACCGCCTGCCGTGGGTGAGTGGACACAGCCAGATCCGCACTGCGCCCTGCCTGACCGCCTCCCGAGGGTGAGTGGACACAGCCAGATCCGCACTGCGCCCTGCCAGCCCGTCTGCCGTGGGTGAGTGGACACAGCCAGATCCGCACTGCGCCCTTCCTGACCGCCTGCCGTGGGTGAGTGGACACAGCCAGATCCTCACTGGGCCCTGCCTGCCCGTCTCCCGTGGGTGAGTGGACACAGCCAGATCCGCACTGCGCCCTGCCTGTACGTCTCCCGTGGGCGAGTGGACACAGCCAGATCCACACTGCGCCCCGCCTGCCCGTCTGCCGTGGGCGAGTGGACACAGCCAGATCCGCACTGCGCCCTGCCTGACCGTCTGCCGTGGGTGAGTGGACACAGCCAGATCCACACTGTGCCCTGCCTGCCCGTCTGCCGTGGGTGAGTGGACACAGCCAGATCCGACTGCGCCCTGCCTGACCGTCTGCCGTGGGTCCGTGGACATAGCCAGATCTACACAGCACCGTCTCTGCCCGTCTCCCGTGGGTGAGAGGACACAGCCAGATCCTCACTGGGCCCTGCCTGCCCGTCTCCCGTGGGTGAGTGGACACAGCCAGATCCGCACTGCGCCCTGCCTGCCCGTCTCCCGTGGGCGAGTGGACACAGCCAGATCCGCACTGCGCCCTGCCTGCCCGTCTGCCGTGGGTGAGTGGACACAGCCAGATCCGCACTGCGCCCTGCCTGACCGTCTGCCGTGGGTGAGTGGACACAGCCAGATCCGCACTGCGCCCTGCCTGCCCGTCGGCCGTGGGTGAGTGGACACAGCCACATCCGCACTGCGCCTTACCTGCACGTCTCCCGAGGGTGAGTGGACACAGCCAGATCCGAACTGCACCCTGCCTGGCCGTCTGCCGTGGGTGAGTGGACACAGCCAGATCCGCACTGCGCCGTGCCTGCCCGTCTGCCGTGGGTCAGTGGACATAGCCATATCCACACAGCACCCTCTCTGCCCGTCTCCCGTGGGTGAGTGGACACAGCCAGATCCACACTGCGCCTTGCCTGCCCGTCTCCCGTGGGTGAGTGGACACAGCCAGATCCACACTGCGCCCTGCCTGCCCGACTCCCGTGGGTTAGTGGACACAGCCAGATCCGCACTGCGCCTTGCCTGTCCGTCTCCCGTCAGTGAGTGGACACAGCCAGATCCGCACTGCGCCCTGCCTGCCCGTGTCCCGTGGGCGTTTGGACACAGCCAGATCCGCACTGCGCCCTGCCTGACCGTCTGCCCTGGGCGAGTGGACACAGCCAGATCCGCACTGCGCCCTGCCTGACCGTCTGCCGTGGGAGAGTGGACACAGCCAGATCCGCACTGCGCACTGCCTGACCGCCTGCTGTGGGTACGTGGACACAGCCAGATCCGCACTACGCCCTGCCTGACCTCCTGCCGTGGGTGAGTGGACACAGCCAGATCCGCACTGCGCCCTGCCTGCCCGTCTGCCGTGGGTCAGTGGACATAGCCAGATCCACACAGCACCGTCTCTGCCCATCTCCCGTACGTGAGTGGACACAGCCGGATCCGCACTGCGCCCTGCCTGACCGTCTCCCGTGGGTGAGTGGACACAGCCAGATCCGCACTGCGCCTTGCCTGCCCGTCTGACGTGGGTGAGTGGACAGAGCCAGATCCGCACTGCGCCCTGCCTGCCCGTCTCCCGTGGGTGAGTGGACACAGCCAGATCCGCACTGCACCCTGCCTGACCGTCTGCCGTGGGTGAGTGGTCACAGCCAGATCCGCACTGCACCCTGCCTGCCCGTCTCCCGTGGGTGAGTGGACACAGCCAGATCCGCACTGCGCCTTGCCTGCCCGTCTCCCGTCAGTGAGTGCACACAGCCAGATCCGCACTGCGCCCTTCCTGCCCGTCTTCCGTGGGCGAGTGGACACAGCCAGATCCGCACTGCGCCCTGCCTGCCCGTCTCCCGTGGGCCAGTGGACACAGCCAGATCCGCACTGCGCCCTGCCTGACCGTCTGCCGTGGGTGAGTGGACACAGCCAGATCCACACTGTGCCCTGCCTGCCCGTCTGCCGTGGGCGAGTGGACACAGCCAGATCCGCACTGCGCACTGCCTGACCATCTGCCGTGGGTGAGTGGACACAGCCAGATCCGCACTGCGCCCTGCCTGACCGCCTGCCGTGGGTGAGTGGACACAGCCAGATCCGCACTGCGCCTTGCCTGCCCGTCTGACGTGGGTGAGTGGACACAGCCAGATCCGCACTGCGCCCTGCCTGCCCGTCTCCCGTGGGTGAGTGGACACAGCCAGATCCGCACTGCACCCTGCCTGACCGTCTGCCGTGGGTGAGTGGACACAGCCAGATCCGCACTGCACCCTGCCTGCCCGTCTCCCGTGGGTGAGTCGACACAGCCAGATCCGCACGGCGCCTTGCCTGCCCGTCTCCCGTCAGTGAGTGGACACAGCCAGATCCGCACTGCGCCCTTCCTGCCCGACTCCCGTGGGTGAGTGGACACAGCCAGATCCACACTGCGCCCTGCCTGCCCGACTCCCGTGGGTGAGTGGACACAGCCACATCCGCACTGCGCCTTACCTGCACGTCTCCCGTGGGTGAGTGGACACAGCCAGATCCGCACTGCACCCTGCCTGGCCGTCTGCCGTGGGTGAGTGGACACAGCCAGATCCGCACTGCGCCGTGCCTGCCCGTCTGCCGTGGGTCAGTGGACATAGCCATATCCACACAGCACCCTCTCTGCCCGTCTCCCGTGGGTGAGTGGACACAGCCAGATCCACACTGCACCTTGCCTGCCCGTCTCCCGTGGGTGAGTGGACACAGCCAGATCCACACTGCGCCCTGCCTGCCCGACTCCCGTGGGTGAGTGGACACAGCCAGATCCGCACTGCGCCTTGCCTGCCCGTCTCCCGTCAGTGAGTGGACACAGCCAGATCCGCACTGCGCCCTGCCTGACCGTCTGCCGTGGGTGAGTGGACACAGCCAGATCCGCACTGGGCACTGCCTGACCGCCTGCTGTGTGTGCGTGGACACAGCCAGATCCGCACTACGCCCTGCCTGCCCGTCTGCCGTGGGTGAGTGGACACAGCTAGATCCGTACTATGCCCTGCCTGCCCGTCTGCCGTGTGTCAGTGGACATAGCCAGATCCACACAGCACCGTCTCTGCCCATCTCCCGTGCGTGAGTGGACACAGCCGGATCCGCACTGCGCCCTGCCTGACCGTCTCCCGTGGGTGAGTGGACACAGCCAGATCCGCACTGCGCCCTGCCTGCCCGTCTGACGTGGGTGAGTGGACACAGCCAGATCCGCACTGCACCCTGCCTGACCGTCTGCCGTGGGTGAGTGATCACAGCCAGATCCGCACTGCACCCTGCCTGCCCGTCTCCCGTGGGTGAGTGGACACAGCCAGATCCGCACTGCGCCTTGCCTGCCCGTCTCCCTTCTGTGTGTGGACACAGCCAGATCCGCACTGCGCCCTTCCTGCCCGTCTTCTGTGGGCGAGTGGACACAGCCAGATCCGCACTGCGCCCTGCCTGCCCGTCTGCCGTAGGCGAGTGGACACAGCCAGATCCGCACTGCGCCCTGCCTGACCGTCTGCCGTGGGTGAGTGGACACAGCCAGATCCACACTGTGCCCTGCCTGCCCGTCTGCCGTGGGCGAGTGGACACAGCCAGATCCGCACTGCGCACTGCCTGACCGTCTGCCGTGGGTGAGTGGACACAGCCAGATCCGCACTGCGCCCTGCCTGACCGCCTGCCGTGGGTGAGTGGACACAGCCAGATCCACACTGCGCCCTGCCTGACCGTCTGCCGTGGGTGAGTGGACACAGCCAGATCTGCACTGCGCATTTCCTGACCGCCTGCTGTGGGTGCGTGGACACAGCCAGATCCGCACTGCGCCCTGCCTGACCGCCTGCTGTGGGTGAGTGGACACAGCCAGATCCGTACTGCGCCCTGCCTGCCCGTCTGCCGTGGGGCAGTGGACAGAGCCAGATCCACATAACACTGTCTCTGCCCATCTCCCGTGGGTGAGTGGACACAGCCGGATCCGCACTGCGCCCTGCCTGACCGTCTCCCGTAGGTGAGTGGACACAGGCAGATCCGCACTGCGCCTTGCCTGACCATCTCACGTGGGTGAGTGGACACAGCCAGATCCGCACTGCGACCTGCCTGACCGTCTGCCGTGGGCGAGTGGACACAGCCAGATCCGCAGTGCGCCCTGCCTGACCGTCTGCCGTGGGTGATTGGACACAGCCAGATCCGCACTGCGCCCTGCCTGCCCGTCTGCCGTGGGCGAGTGGACACAGCCAGATCCGCACTGCGCACTGCCTGACCACCTGCCGTGGGTGAGTGGACACAGCCAGATCCACACTGCGCCCTGCCTGCCCGTCTCCCGTGGGCCAGTGGACACAGCCAGATCCGCACTGCGCCCTGCCTGCCCGTCTGCCGTGGGTCAGTGGACACAGCCAGATCCGCACTGCGCCCTGCCTGACCGTCTGCCGTGGGTGAGTGGACACAGCCAGATCCGCACTGCGCCCTGCCTGCCCGTCTGCCGTGGGTCCGTGGACATAGCCAGATCTACACAGCACCGTCTCTGCCCGTCTCCCGTGGGTGAGTGCACACAGCCAGATTCGCACTGCGCCTTGCCTGCCCGTCTCACTTTGGTGAGTGGACAAAGCCAGATCCGCACTGCGCCCTGCCTTACCGTCTGCCGTGGGTGAGTTGACACAGCCATATCCGCACTGCGCCCTGCCTGCCCGTCTGCCGTGGGTGAGTGGACCCAGCCAGATCCACACTGCGCGCTGCCTGCCCGTCTGCCATGGGCGAGTGGACACAGCCAGATCCGCACTGCGCCCTGCCTACCCATCTGCCGTGGGTCAGTGGACATAGCCAGATCCACACAGCAGCCTCTCTGCCCTTCTCCCGTGGGTGAGTGGACACAACCAGATCCACACTGCGCCCTGCCTGCCCGTCTCCCCTTGGTCAGTGGACACAGCCAGATCCGCACTGCGCCCTGCCTTCCCGTCTCCCGTGGGTGAGTGGACACAGCCAGATCCGCACTGCGCCCTGCCTGCCCGTTTCCCGTGGGTGAGTGGACACAGCCAGATCCGCACTGCGCCCTGCCTGCCCGTCTAGCGTGGGTGAGTGGACACAGCCAGATCCGCACTGCGCCCTGCCTGCCCGTCTGCCGTGGGTGAGTGGACACAGCCAGATCCGCACTGCGCCCTGCCTGCCCGTCTGCCGTGGGTGAGTGGACACAGCCAGATCCGCACTGCGCCCTGCCTACCCGTCTCCCATGGGTGAGTGGACACAGCCAGATCCGCACTGCGCCCTGCCTGCCCGTCTGCCGTGGGTGAGTGGACACAGCCAGATACGCACTGCGCCTTGCCTGCCCGTCTCCCGTGGGTAAGTGGACACAGCCAGATCCGCACTGCGCCCTGCCTGCCCGTGTCCCGTGGGTGAGTGGACACAGCCAGATCCGCACTGCGCCCTGCCTGCCCGTCTCCCGTGGGTGAGTGGACACAGCCAGATCCGCACTGCGCCCTGCCTGCCCGTCTCCCGTGGGTGAGTGGACACAGCCAGATCCGCACTGCGCCCTGCCTGCCCGTCTCCCGTGGGTGAGTGGACACAGCCAGATCCGCACTGCGCCCTGCCTGCCAGTCTCGCGTGGGTGAGTGGACACAGCCAGATCCGCACTGCGCCTTTCCTGCCCATCTCCCGTGGGTGAGTGGACACAGCCAGATCCGCACTCGGCTGCCTGCCCGTCTCCCGTGGGTGAGTGGACACAGCCAGATCCGCACTGCGCCCTGCCTGCCCGTCTCCCGTGGGTGAGTGGACACAGCCAGATCCGCACTGCGCCCTGTTTGCCCGTCTCCCGTGGGTGAGTGGACACAGCCAGATCCGCACTGCGCCCTGCCTGCCCGTCTCACCTTGGTCAGTGGACACAGCCAGATCCGCACTGCGCCCTACCTGCCCGTCTCCCGTGGGTGAGTGGACACAGCCAGATCCGCACTGCGCCCTGCCTGCCCGTCTCCCGTGGGTGAGTGGACACAGCCAGATCCGCACTGCGCCCTGCCTGCCCGTCTCCCGTGGGTGAGTGGACACAGCCAGATCCGCACTGCGCCCTGCCTGCCCGTCTCCCGTGGGTGAGTGGACACAGCCAGATCCGCACTGCGCCCTGCCTGCCCGTCTCCCTTGGGTGAGTGGACACAGCCTGATCCGCACTGCGCCCTGCCTGCCCGTCTGCCGTGGGTGAGTGGACACAGCCAGATCCGCACTGCGCCCTGCCTGCCCGTCTCCCGTGGGTGAGTGGACACAGCCCGATCCGCACTGCGCCCTGCCTGCCCGTCTGCCGTGGGTGAGTGGATACAGCCAGATCCGCACTGCGCCCTGCCTGACCGTCTGCCGTGGGTGAGTGGACAAGCCAGATCCGCACTGCACCCTGCCTACCCGTCTGCCGTGGGTCAGTGGACATAGCCAGATCCACACAGCAGCCTCTCTGCCCGTCTCCCGTGGGTGAGTGGACACAGCCAGATCCACACTGCGCCCTTCCTGCCCGTCTCCCCTTGGTCAGTGGACACAGCCAGATCCGCACTGCGCCCTGCCTGCCCGTCTCCCGTGGGTGAGTGGACACAGCCAGATCCGCACTGCGCCCTGCCTGCCCGTCTCCCGTGGGTGAGTGGACACAGCCAGATCCGCACTGCGCCCTGCCTGCCCGTCTCCCGTGGGTGAGTGGACACAGCCAGATCCGCACTGCGCCCTGCCTGCCCGTCTCCCGTGGGTGAGTGCACACAGCCAGATCCGCACTGCGCCCTGCCTGCCCGTCTCCCGTGGGTGAGTGGACACAGCCAGATCCGCACTGCGCCCTGCCTGCCCGTCTCCCGTGGGTGAGTGGACACAGCCAGATCCGCACTGCGCCCTGCCTGCACGTCTCCCGTGGGTGAGTGGACACAGCCAGATCCGCACTGCGCCCTGCCTGCCCGTCTCCCGTGGGTGAGTGGACACAGCCAGATCCGCACTGCGCCCTGCCTGCCCGTCTCCCGTGGGTGAGTGGACACAGCCAGATCCGCACTGCGCCCTGCCTGCCCGTCTACCGTGGGTGAGTGGACACAGCCAGATCCGCACTGCGCCTTTCCTGCCCATCTCCCGTGGGTGAGTGGACACAGCCAGATCCGCACTGCGCCCTGCCTGCCCGTCTCCCGTGGGTGAGTGGACACAGCCAGATCCGCACTGCGCCCTGCCTGCCCGTCTCCCGTGGGTGAGTGGACACAGCCAGATCCGCACTGCGCCCTGTTTGCCCGTCTCCCGTGGGTGAGTGGACACAGCCAGATCCGCACTGCGCCCTGCCTGCCCGTCTCCCGTGGGTCAGTGGACATAGCCAGATCCACACAGCAGCCTCTCTGCCCGTCTCCCGTGGGTGAGTGGACACAGCCAGATCCACACTGCGCCCTGCCTGGCCGTCTCACCTTGGTCAGTGGACACAGCCAGATCCGCACTGCGCCCTGCCTGCCCGTCTCCCGTGGGTGTGTGGACACAGCCAGATCCGCACTGCGCCCTGCCTGCCCGTCTCCCGTGGGTGAGTGGACACAGCCAGATCCGCACTGCGCCCTGCCTGCCCGTCTCCCGTGGGTGAGTGGACACAACCAGATCCACACTGCGCCCTGCCTGCCCGTCTCCCCTTGGTCAGTGGACACAGCCAGATCCGCACTGCGCCCTGCCTGCCCGTCTCCCGTGGGTGAGTGGACACAGCCAGATCCGCACTGCGCCCTGCCTGCCCGTCTCCCTTGGGTGAGTGGACACAGCCAGATCCGCACTGCGCCCTGCCTGCCCATCTCCCGTGGGTGAGTGGACACAGCCAGATCCGCACTGCGCCCTGCCTGCCCGTCTCCCGTGGGTGAGTGGACACAGCCAGATCCGCAATGCGCCCTGCCTGCCCGTCTACCGTGGGTGAGTGGACACAGCCAGATCCGCACTGCGCCCTGCCTGCCCGTCTCCCGTGGGTGAGTGGACACAGCCAGATCCGCACTGCGCCCTGCCTGCCCGTCTCCCGTGGGTGAGTGGACACAGCCAGATCCGCACTGCGCCCTGCCTGCCCGTCTCCCGTGGGTGAGTGGACACAGCCAGATCCGCACTGCGCCCTGCCTGACCGTCTGCCGTGGGTGAGTGGACAAGCCAGATCCCCACTGCGCCCTGCCTACCCGTCTGCCGTGGGTCAGTGGACATAGCCAGATCCACACAGCACCGTCTCTGCCCATCTCCCGTGGGTGAGTGGACACAGCCAGATCCACACTGCGCCCTGCCTGCCCGTCTCCCCTTGGACAGTGGACACAGCCAGATCCGCACTGCGCCCTGCCTGCCCGTCTCACGTGGGTGAGTGGACACAGCCAGATCCGCACTGCGCCTTGCCTGCCCGTCTCCCGTGTGTGAGTGGACACAGCCAGATCCGCACTGCGCCCTGCCTGCCCGTCTCCCGTGGGTGAGTGACACAGCCAGATCCGCACTGCGCCCTGCCTGCCCGTCTCCCGTGGGTGAGTGGACACAGCCAGATCCGCACTGCGCCCTGCCTGACCATCTGCCGTGGGTGAGTGGACAAGCCAGATCCGCACTGCGCCCTGCCTACCCGTCTGCCGTGGGACAGTGGACATAGCCAGATCCACACAGCAGCCTCTCTGCCCATCTCCCGTGGGTGAGTGGACACAGCCAGATACACACTGCGCCCTGCCTGCCCGTCTCCCCTTGGTCAGTGGACACAGCCAGATCCGCACTGCGCCCTGCCTGCCCGTCTCCCGTGGGTGAGTGGACACAGCCAGATCCGCACTGCGCCCTGCCTGCCCGTCTCCCGTGGGTGAGTGGACACAGCCAGATCCGCACTGCGCCCTGCCTGCCCGTCTCCCGTGGGTGAGTGGACACAGCCAGATCCGCACTGCGCCCTGCATGCCCATGTCCCTTGGGTGAGTTGACACAGCCTGATCCGCACTGCGCTCTGCCTGCCCGTCTGCCGTGGGTGAGTGGACACAGCCAGATCCGCACTGCACCCTGCCTGCCCGTCTCCCGTGGGTGAGTGGACACAGCCAGATCCGCACTGCGCCCTGCCTGCCCGTCTCCCGTGGGTGAGTGGACACAGCCAGATCCGCACTGCGCCCTGCCTGCCCGTCTCCCGTGGGTGAGTGGACACAGCCAGATCCGCACTGCGCCCTGCCTGACCGTCTGCCGTGGGTGAGTGGACAAGCCAGATCCGCACTGCGCCCTGCCTACCCGTCAGCAGTGGGTCAGTGGACATAGCCAGATCCACACAGCAGCCTCTCTGCCCGTCTCCCGTGGGTGAGTGGACACAGCCAGATCCACACTGCGCCCTGCCTGCCCGTCTCCCCTTGGTCAGTGGACACAGCCAGATCCGCACTGCGCCCTGCCTGCCCGTCTCCCGTGGGTGAGTGGACACAGCCAGATCACACTGCGCCTTTCCTGCCCGTCTCCCGTGGGTGAGTGGACACAGCCAGATCCGCACTGCGCCCTGCCTGCCCGTCTCCCGTGGGTGAGTGGACACAGCCAGATCCGCACTGCGCCCTGCCTGCCCGTCTCCCGTGGGTGAGTGGACACAGCCAGATCCGCACTGCGCCCTGCCTGCCCGTCTCCCGTGGGTGAGTGGACACAGCCAGATCCGCACTGCGCCCTGCCTGCCCGTCTCCCGTGGGTGAGTGGACACAGCCAGATCCGCACTGCGCCCTTACTGCCCGTCTGCCGTGGGTGAGTGGACACAGCCAGATCCGCACTGCGCCCTGCCTGACCGTCTGCCGTGGGTGAGTGGACAAGCCAGATCCGCACTGCGCCCTGCCTACCCGTCTGCCGTGGGTCAGTGGACATAGCCAGATCCACACAGCAGCCTCTCTGTCCGGCTCCCGTGGGTTAGTGGACACAGCCAGATCCACACTGTGCCCTGCCTACCCGTCTCTCCTTGGTCAGTGGACACAGCCAGATCGGCACTGCGCCCTGCCTGCCCGTCTCCCGTGGGTGAGTGGACACAGACAGATCCGCACTGCGCCCTGCCTGCCCGTCTCCCGTGGGTGAGTGGACACAGCCAGATCCGCACTGCGCCCTGCCTGCCCGTCTCCCGTGGGTGAGTGGACACAGCCAGATCCGCACTGCGCCCTGCCTGCCCGTCTCCCGTGGGTGAGTGGACACAGCCAGATCCGCACTGCGCCCTGCCTGCCCGTCTCCCGTGGGTGAGTGGACACAGCCAGATCCGCACTGCGCCCTGCCTGCCCGTCTCCCTTGGGTGAGTGGACACAGCCTGATCCGCACTGCGCCCTGCCTGCCCGTCTGCCGTGGGTGAGTGGACACAGCCAGATCCGCACTGCGCCCTGCCTGCCCGTCTCCCGTGGGTGAGTGGACACAGCCAGATCCGCACTGCGCCCTGCCTGCCCGTCTCCCGTGGGTGAGTGGACACAGCCAGATCCGCACTGCGCCCTGCCTGCCCGTCTCCCGTGGGTGAGTGGACACAGCCAGATCCGCACTGCGCCCTGCCTGCCCGTCTCCCGTGGGTGAGTGGACACAGCCAGATCCGCACTGCGCCCTGCCTGCCCGTCTCCCGTGGGTGAGTGGACACAGCCAGATCCGCACTGCGCCCTGCCTGCCCGTCTCCCGTGGGTGAGTGGACACAGCCAGATCCGCACTGCGCCCTGCCTGACCGTCTGCCGTGGGTGAGTGGACAAGCCAGAGCCGCACTGCGCCCTGCCTACCCGTCTGCCGTGGGTCAGTGGACATAGCCAGATCCACACAGCAGCCTCTCTGCCCGGCTCCCGTGGGTTAGTGGACACAGCCAGATCCACACTGCGCCCTGCCTGCCCGTCTCTCCTTGGTCAGTGGACACAGCCAGATCCGCACTGCGCCCTGCCTGCCCGTCTCCCGTGGGTGAGTGGACACAGCCAGATCCGCACTGCGCCCTGCCTGCCCGTCTCCCGTGGGTGAGTGGACACAGCCAGATCCGCACTGCGCCCTGCCTGCCCGTCTCCCGTGGGTGAGTGGACACAGCCAGATCCGCACTGCGCCCTGCCTGCCCGTCTCCCGTGGGTGAGTGGACACAGCCAGATCCGCACTGCGCCCTGCCTGCCCGTCTCCCGTGGGTGAGTGGACACAGCCAGATCCGCACTGCGCCCTGCCTGCCCGTCTCCCGTGGGTGAGTGGACACTGCCAGATCCGCACTGCGCCCTGCCTGACCGTCTGCCGTGGGTGAGTGGACAAGCCAGATCCGCACTGCGCCCTGCCTACCCGTCAGCAGTGGGTCAGTGGACATAGCCAGATCCACACAGCAGCCTCTCTGCCCGTCTCCCGTGGGTGAGTGGACACAGCCAGATCCACACTGCGCCCTGCCTGCCCGTCTCCCCTTGGTCAGTGGACACAGCCAGATCCGCACTGCGCCCTGCCTGCCCGTCTCCCGTGGGTGAGTGGACACAGCCAGATCACACTGCGCCTTTCCTGCCAGTCTCCCGTGGGTGAGTGGACACAGCCAGATCCGCACTGTGCCCTGCCTGCCCGTCTCCCGTGGGTGAGTGGACACAGCCAGATCCGCACTGCGCCCTGCCTGCCCGTCTCCCGTGGGTGAGTGGACACAGCCAGATCCGCACTGCGCCCTGCCTGCCCGTCTCCCGTGGGTGAGTGGACACAGCCAGATCCGCACTGCGCCCTGCCTGCCTGTCTCCCGTGGGTCAGTGGACATAGCCAGATCCACACAGCAGCCTCTCTGCCCGTCTCCCGTGGGTGAGTGGACACAACCAGATCCACACTGCGCCCTGCCTGCCCGTCACCCCTTGGTCAGTGGACACAGCCAGATCCGCACTGCGCCCTGCCTGACCGTCTCCCGTAGGTGAGTGGACACAGCCAGATCCGCACTGCGCCTTGCCTGCCCGTCTCCCGTGGGTGAGTGGACACAGCCAGATCCGCACTGCGCCCTGCCTGCCCTTCTCCCGTGGGTGAGTGGACACAGCCAGATCCGCACTGCGCCCTGCCTGCCCGTCTCCCGTGGGTGAGTGGACACAGCCAGATCCGCACTGCGCCCTTACTGCCCGTCTGCCGTGGGTGAGTGGACACAGCCAGATCCGCACTGCGCCCTGCCTGACCGTCTGCCGTGGGTGAGTGGACAAGCCAGATCCGCACTGCGCCCTGCCTACCCGTCTGCCGTGGGTCAGTGGACATAGCCAGATCCACACAGCAGCCTCTCTGCCCGGCTCCCTTGGGTTAGTGGACACAGCCAGATCCACACTGCGCCCTGCCTACCCGTCTCTCCTTGGTCAGTGGACACAGCCAGATCGGCACTGCGCCCTGCCTGCCCGTCTCCCGTGCGTGAGTGGACACAGCCAGATCCGCACTGCGCCCTGCCTGCCCGTCTCCCGTGGGTGAGTGGACACAGCCAGATCCGCACTGCGCCCTGCCTGCCCGTCTCCCGTGGGTGAGTGGACACAGCCAGATCCGCACTGCGCCCTGCCTGCCCGTCTCCCGTGGGTGAGTGGACACAGCCAGATCCGCACTGCGCCCTGCCTGCCCGTCTCCCGTGGGTGAGTGGACACAGACAGATCCGCACTGCGCCCTGCCTGCCGGTCTCCCTTGGGTGAGTGGACACAGCCTGATCCGCACTGCGCCCTGCCTGCCCGTCTGCCGTGGGTGAGTGGACACAGCCAGATCCGCACTGCGCCCTGCCTGCCCGTCTCCCGTGGGTGAGTGGACACAGCCAGATCCGCACTGCGCCCTGCCTGCCCGTCTGCCGTGGGTGAGTGGATACAGCCAGATACGCACTGCGCCCTGCCTGACCGTCTGCCGTGGGTGAGTGGACAAGCCAGATCCGCACTGCACCCTGCCTACCCGTCTGCCGTGGGTCAGTGGACATAGCCAGATCCATACAGCAGCCTCTCTGCCCGTCTCCCGTGGGTGAGTGGACACAGCCAGATCCACACTGCGCCCTTCCTGCCCGTCTCCCGTGGGTGAGTGGACACAGCCAGATCCGCACTGCGCCCTGCCTGCCCGTCTCCCGTGGGTGAGTGGACACAGCCAGATCCGCACTGCGCCCTGCCTGCCCGTCTCCCGTGGGTGAGTGGACACAGCCAGATCCGCACTGCGCCCTGCCTGCCCGTCTCCCGTGGGTGAGTGGACACAGCCAGATCCGCACTGCGCCCTGCCTGCCCGTCTCCCGTGGGTGAGTGGACACAGCCAGATCCGCACTGCGCCCTGCCTGCCCGTCTCCCGTGGGTGAGTGGACACAGCCAGATCCGCACTGCGCCCTGCCTGACCGTCTGCCGTGGGTGAGTGGACAAGCCAGATCCGCACTGCGCCCTGCCTACCCGTGTGCCGTGGGTCAGTGGACATAGCCAGATCCACACAGCAGCCTCTCTGCCCTTCTACCGTGGGTGAGTGGACACAGCCAGATCCACACTGCGCCCTGCCTGCCCGTCTCCCCTTGGTCAGTGGACACAGCCAGATCCGCACTGCGCCCTGCCTGCCGTCTCCCGTGTGTGAGTGGACACAGCCAGATCCGCACTGCGCCCTGCCTGCCCGACTCCCGTGGGTGAGTGGACACAGCCAGATCCGCACTGCGCCCTGCCTGCCCGTCTCCCGTGGGTGAGTGGACACAGCCAGATCCGCACTGCGCCCTGCCTGCCCGTCTCCCGTGGGTGAGTGGACACAGCCAGATTCGCACTGCGCCCTGCCTGCCCGTCTCCCGTGGGTGAGTGGACACAGCCAGATCCGCACTGCGCCCTGCCTGCCCGTCTCCCGTGGGTGAGTGGACACAGCCAGATCCGCACTGCGCCTTTCCTGCCCGTCTCCCGTGGGTGAGTGGACACAGCCAGATCCGCACTGCGCCCTGCCTGCCCGTCTCCCGTGGGTGAGTGGACACAGCCAGATCCACACTGCGCCCTGCCTGCCCGTCTCCCGTGGGTCAGTGGACATAGCCAGATCCACACAGCAGCCTCTCTGCCCGTCTCCCGTGGGTGAGTGGACACAGCCAGATCCACACTGCGCCCTGCCTGGCCGTCTCACCTTGGTCAGTGGACACAGCCAGATCCGCACTGCGCCCTGCCTGCCCGTTTCCCGTGGGTGAGTGGACACAGCCAGATCCGCACTGCGCCCTGCCTGCCCGTCTCCCGTGGGTGAGTGGACACAGCCAGATCCGCACTGCGCCCTGCCTGCCCGTCTCCCGTGGGTGAGTGGACACAACCAGATCCACACTGCGCCCTGCCTGCCCGTCTCCCCTTGGTCAGTGGACACAGCCAGATCCGCACTGCGCCCTGCCGGCCCGTCTCCCGTGGGTGAGTGGACACAGCCAGATCCGCACTGCGCCCTGCCTGCCCGTCTCCCTTGGGTGAGTGGACACAGCCCGATCCGCACTGCGCCCTTCCTGCCCATCTCCCGTGGGTGAGTGGACACAGCCAGATCCGCACTGCGCCCTGCCTGCCCGTCTCCCGTGGGTGAGTGGACACAGCCAGATCCGCAATGCGCCCTGCCTGCCAGTCTCCCGTGGGTGAGTGGACACAGCCAGATCCGCACTGCGCCCTGCCTGCCCGTCTCCCGTGGGTGAGTGGACACAGCCAGATCCGCACTGCGCCCTGCCTGCCCGTCTCCCGTGGGTGAGTGGACACAGCCAGATCCGCACTGCGCCCTGCCTGCCCGTCTCCCGTGGGTGAGTGGACACAGCCAGATCCGCACTGCGCCCTGCCTGACCGTCTGCCGTGGGTGAGTGGACAAGCCAGATCCGCACTGCGCCCTGCCTACCCGTCTGCCGTGGGTCAGTGGACATAGCCAGATCCACACAGCACCGTCTCTGCCCGTCTCCCGTGGGTGAGTGGACACAGCCAGATCCACACTGTGCCCTGCCTGCCCGTCTCCCCTTGGACAGTGGACACAGCCAGATCCGCACTGCGCCCTGCCTGCCCGTGTCACGTGGGTGAGTGGACACAGCCAGATCCGCACTGCGCCTTGCCTGCCCGTCTCCCGTGTGTGAGTGGACACAGCCAGATCCGCACTGCGCCCTGCCTGCCCGTCTCCCGTGGGTGAGTGACACAGCCAGATCCGCACTGCGCCCTGCCTGCCCGTCTCCCGTGGGTGAGTGGACACAGCCAGATCCGCACTGCGCCCTGCCTGACCGTCTGCCGTGGGTGAGTGGACAAGCCAGATCCGCACTGCGCCCTGCCTACCCGTGTGCCGTGGGTCAGTGGACATAGCCAGATCCACACAGCAGCCTCTCTGCCCTTCTACCGTGGGTGAGTGGACACAGCCAGATCCACACTGCGCCCTGCCTGCCCGTCTCCCCTTGGTCAGTGGACACAGCCAGATCCGCACTGCGCCCTGCCTGCCGTCTCCCGTGTGTGAGTGGACACAGCCAGATCCGCACTGCGCCCTGCCTGCCCGTCTCCCGTGGGTGAGTGGACACAGCCAGATCCGCACTGCGCCCTGCCTGCCCGTCTCCCGTGGGTGAGTGGACACAGCCAGATCCGCACTGCGCCCTGCCTGCCCGTCTCCCGTGGGTGAGTGGACACAGCCAGATTCGCACTGCGCCCTGCCTGCCCGTCTCCCGTGGGTGAGTGGACACAGCCAGATCCGCACTGCGCCCTGCCTGCCCGTCTCCCGTGGGTGAGTGGACACAGCCAGATCCGCACTGCGCCTTTCCTGCCCGTCTCCCGTGGGTGAGTGGACACAGCCAGATCCGCACTGCGCCCTGCCTGCCCGTCTCCCGTGGGTGAGTGGACACAGCCAGATCCACACTGCGCCCTGCCTGCCCGTCTCCCGTGGGTCAGTGGACATAGCCAGATCCACACAGCAGCCTCTCTGCCCGTCTCCCGTGGGTGAGTGGACACAGCCAGATCCACACTGCGCCCTGCCTGGCCGTCTCACCTTGGTCAGTGGACACAGCCAGATCCGCACTGCGCCCTGCCTGCCCGTCTCCCGTGGGTGAGTGGACACAGCCAGATCCGCACTGCGCCCTGCCTGCCCGTCTCCCGTGGGTGAGTGGACACAGCCAGATCCGCACTGCGCCCTGCCTGCCCGTCTCCCGTGGGTGAGTGGACACAACCAGATCCACACTGCGCCCTGCCTGCCCGTCTCCCCTTGGTCAGTGGACACAGCCAGATCCGCACTGCGCCCTGCCGGCCCGTCTCCCGTGGGTGAGTGGACACAGCCAGATCCGCACTGCGCCCTGCCTGCCCGTCTCCCTTGGGTGAGTGGACACAGCCAGATCCGCACTGCGCCCTTCCTGCCCATCTCCCGTGGGTGAGTTGACACAGCCAGATCCGCACTGCGCCCTGCCTGCCCGTCTCCCGTGGGTGAGTGGACACAGCCAGATCCGCAATGCGCCCTGCCTGCCCGTCTCCCGTGGGTGAGTGGACACAGCCAGATCCGCACTGCGCCCTGCCTGCCCGTCTCCCGTGGGTGAGTGGACACAGCCATATCCGCACTGCGCCCTGCCTGCCCGTCTCCCGTGGGTGAGTGGACACAGCCAGATCCGCACTGCGCCCTGCCTGCCCGTCTCCCGTGGGTGAGTGGACACAGCCAGATCCGCACTGCGCCCTGCCTGACCGTCTGCCGTGGGTGAGTGGACAAGCCAGATCCGCACTGCGCCCTGCCTACCCGTCTGCCGTGGGTCAGTGGACATAGCCAGATCCACACAGCACCGTCTCTGCCCGTCTCCCGTGGGTGAGTGGACACAGCCAGATCCACACTGTGCCCTGCCTGCCCGTCTCCCCTTGGACAGTGGACACAGCCAGATCCGCACTGCGCCCTGCCTGCCCGTGTCACGTGGGTGAGTGGACACAGCCAGATCCGCACTGCGCCTTGCCTGCCCGTCTCCCGTGTGTGAGTGGACACAGCCAGATCCGCACTGCGCCCTGCCTGCCCGTCTCCCGTGGGTGAGTGACACAGCCAGATCCGCACTGCGCCCTGCCTGCCCGTCTCCCGTGGGTGAGTGGACAAGCCAGATCCGCACTGCGCCCTGCATACCCGTGTGCCGTGGGTCAGTGGACATAGCCAGATCCACACAGCAGCCTCTCTGCCCTTCTCCCGTGGGTGAGTGGACACAGCCAGATCCACACTGCACCCTGCCTGCCCGTCTCCCCTTGGTCAGTGGACACAGCCAGATCCGCACTGCGCCCTGCCTGCCGTCTCCCGTGGGTGAGTGGACACAGCCAGATCCGCACTGCGCCCTGCCTGCCCGTCTCCCGTGGGTGAGTGGACACAGCCAGATCCGCACTGCGCCCTGCCTGCCCGTCTCCCGTGGGTGAGTGGACACAGCCAGATCCGCACTGCGCCCTGCCTGCCCGTCTCCCGTGGGTGAGTGGACACAGCCAGATCCGCACTGCGCCCTGCCTGCTCGTCTCCCGTGGGTGAGTGGACACAGCCAGATCCGCACTGCGCCCTGCCTGCCCGTCTCCCGTGGGTGAGTGGACACAGCCAGATCCGCACTGCGCCCTGCCTGCACGTCTCCCGTGGGTGAGTGGACACAGCCAGATCCGCACTGCGCCCTGCCTGCCCGTCTGCCGTGGGTGAGTGGACACAGCCAGATCCGCACTGCGCCCTGCCTGACCGTCTGCCGTGGGTGAGTGGACAAGCCAGATCCGCACTGCGCCCTGCCTACCCGTCTGCCGTGGGACAGTGGACATAGCCAGATCCACACAGCAGCCTCTCTGCCCGTCTCCCGTGGGTGAGTGGACACAGCCAGATACACACTGCGCCCTGCCTGCCCGTCTCCCCTTGGTCAGTGGACACAGCCAGATCCGCACTGCGCCCTGCCTGCCCGTCTCCCGTGGGTGAGTGGACACAGCCAGATCCGCACTGCGCCCTGCCTGCCCGTCTCCCGTGGGTGAGTGGACACAGCCAGATCCGCACTGCGCCCTGCCTGCCCGTCTCCCGTGGGTGAGTGGACACAGCCAGATCCGCACTGCGCCCTGCCTGCCCATGTCCCTTGGGTGAGTTGACACAGCCTGATCCGCACTGCGCTCTGCCTGCCCGTCTGCCGTGTGTGAGTGGACACAGCCAGATCCGCACTGCACCCTGCCTGCCCGTCTCCCGTGGGTGAGTGGACACAGCCAGATCCGCACTGCGCCCTGCCTGCCCGTCTGCCGTGGGTGAGTGGACACAGCCAGATCCGCACTGCGCCCTGCCTGCCCGTCTCCCGTGGGTGAGTGGACACAGCCAGATCCGCACTGCGCCCTGCCTGCCCGTCTCCCTTGGGTGAGTGGACACAGCCAGATCCGCACTGCGCCCTGCCTGCCCGTCTCCCGTGGGTGAGTGGACACAGCCAGATCCGCACTGCGCCCTGCCTGCCCGTCTCCCGTGGGTGAGTGGACACAGCCAGATCCGCACTGCGCCCTGCCTGCCCGTCTCCCGTGGGTGAGTGGACACAGCCAGATCCGCACTGCGCCCTGCCTGACCGTCTGCCGTGGGTGAGTGGACAAGCCAGATCCGCACTGCGCCCTGCCTACCCGTCTGCCGTGGGTCAGTGGACATAGCCAGATCCACACAGCACTGTCTCTGCCCGTCTCCCGTGGGTGAGTGGACACAGCCAGATCCACACTGTGCCCTGCCTGCCCGTCTCCCCTTGGACAGTGGACACAGCCAGATCCGCACTGCGCCCTGCCTGCCCGTGTCACGTGGGTGAGTGGACACAGCCAGATCCGCACTGCGCCTTGCCTGCCCGTCTCCCGTGTGTGAGTGGACACAGCCAGATCCGCACTGCGCCCTGCCTGCCCGTCTCCCGTGGGTGAGTGACACAGCCAGATCCGCACTGCGCCCTGCCTGCCCGTCTCCCGTGGGTGAGTGGACAAGCCAGATCCGCACTGCGCCCTGCATACCCGTGTGCCGTGGGTCAGTGGACATAGCCAGATCCACACAGCAGCCTCTCTGCCCTTCTCCCGTGGGTGAGTGGACACAGCCAGATCCACACTGCACCCTGCCTGCCCGTCTCCCCTTGGTCAGTGGACACAGCCAGATCCGCACTGCGCCCTGCCTGCCGTCTCCCGTGGGTGAGTGGACACAGCCAGATCCGCACTGCGCCCTGCCTGCCCGTCTCCCGTGGGTGAGTGGACACAGCCAGATCCGCACTGCGCCCTGCCTGCCCGTCTCCCGTGGGTGAGTGGACACAGCCAGATCCGCACTGCGCCCTGCCTGCCCGTCTCCCGTGGGTGAGTGGACACAGCCAGATCCGCACTGCGCCCTGCCTGCCCGTCTCCCGTGGGTGAGTGGACACAGCCAGATCCGCACTGCGCCCTGCCTGCCCGTCTCCCGTGGGTGAGTGGACACAGCCAGATCCGCACTGCGCCCTGCCTGCACGTCTCCCGTGGGTGAGTGGACACAGCCAGATCCGCACTGCGCCCTGCCTGCCCGTCTGCCGTGGGTGAGTGGACACAGCCAGATCCGCACTGCGCCCTGCCTGACCGTCTGCCGTGGGTGAGTGGACAAGCCAGATCCGCACTGCGCCCTGCCTACCCGTCTGCCGTGGGACAGTGGACATAGCCAGATCCACACAGCAGCCTCTCTGCCCGTCTCCCGTGGGTGAGTGGACACAGCCAGATACACACTGCGCCCTGCCTGCCCGTCTCCCCTTGGTCAGTGGACACAGCCAGATCCGCACTGCGCCCTGCCTGCCCGTCTCCCGTGGGTGAGTGGACACAGCCAGATCCGCACTGCGCCCTGCCTGCCCGTCTCCCGTGGGTGAGTGGACACAGCCAGATCCGCACTGCGCCCTGCCTGCCCGTCTCCCGTGGGTGAGTGGACACAGCCAGATCCGCACTGCGCCCTGCCTGCCCATGTCCCTTGGGTGAGTTGACACAGCCTGATCCGCACTGCGCTCTGCCTGCCCGTCTGCCGTGTGTGAGTGGACACAGCCAGATCCGCACTGCACCCTGCCTGCCCGTCTCCCGTGGGTGAGTGGACACAGCCAGATCCGCACTGCGCCCTGCCTGCCCGTCTGCCGTGGGTGAGTGGACACAGCCAGATCCGCACTGCGCCCTGCCTGCCCGTCTCCCGTGGGTGAGTGGACACAGCCAGATCCGCACTGCGCCCTGCCTGCCCGTCTCCCTTGGGTGAGTGGACACAGCCAGATCCGCACTGCGCCCTGCCTGCCCATCTCCCGTGGGTGAGTGGACACAGCCAGATCCGCACTGCGCCCTGCCTGCCCGTCTCCCGTGGGTGAGTGGACACAGCCAGATCCGCAATGCGCCCTGCCTGCCCGTCTCCCGTGGGTGAGTGGACACAGCCAGATCCGCACTGCGCCCTGCCTGCCCGTCTCCCGTGGGTGAGTGGACACAGCCAGATCCGCACTGCGCCCTGCCTGCCCGTCTCCCGTGATTGAGTGGACACAGCCAGATCCGCACTGCGCCCTGTTTGCCCGTCTCCCGTGGGTGAGTGGACACAGCCAGATCCGCACTGCGCCCTGCCTGACCGTCTGCCGTGGGTGAGTGGACAAGCCAGATCTGCACTGCGCCCTGCCTACCCGTCTGCCGTGGGTCAGTGGACATAGCCAGATCCACACAGCACCGTCTCTGCCCGTCTCCCGTGGGTGAGTGGACACAGCCAGATCCACACTGCGCCCTGCCTGCCCGTCTCCCCTTGGTCAGTGGACACAGCCAGATCCGCACTGCGCCCTGCCTGCCGTCTCCCGTGGGTGAGTGGACACAGCCAGATCCGCACTGCGCCCTGCCTGCCCGTCTCCCGTGGGTGAGTGGACACAGCCAGATCCGCACTGCGCCCTGCCTGCCCGTCTCCCGTGGGTGAGTGGACACAGCCAGATCCGCACTGCGCCCTGCCTGCCCGTCTCCCGTGGGTGAGTGGACACAGCCAGATCCGCACTGCGCCCTGCCTGCCCATGTCCCTTGAGTGAGTTGACACAGCCTGATCCGCACTGCGCCCTGCCTGCACGTCTCCCGTGGGTGAGTGGACACAGCCAGATCCGCACTGCGCCCTGCCTGCCCGTCTCCCGTGGGCGAGTGGACACAGCCAGATCCGCACTGCGCCCTGCCTGCCCGTCTGCCGTGGGTGAGTGGACACAGCCAGATCCGCACTGCGCCCTGCCTGACCGTCTGCCGTGGGTGAGTGGACACAGCCAGATCCGCACTGCGCCCTGCCTGCCCGTCTGCCGTGGGTGAGTGGACACAGCCACATCCGCACTGCGCCTTACCTGCACGTCTCCCGAGGGTGAGTGGACACAGCCAGATCCGAACTGCACCCTGCCTGGCCGTCTGCCGTGGGTGAGTGGACACAGCCAGATCCGCACTGCGCCGTGCCTGCCCGTCTGCCGTGGGTCAGTGGACATAGCCATATCCACACAGCACCCTCTCTGCCCGTCTCCCGTGGGTGAGTGGACACAGCCAGATCCACACTGCGCCTTGCCTGCCCGTCTCCCGTGGGTGAGTGGACACAGCCAGATCCACACTGCGCCCTGCCTGCCCGACTCCCGTGGGTTAGTGGACACAGCCAGATCCGCACTGCGCCTTGCCTGTCCGTCTCCCGTCAGTGAGTGGACACAGCCAGATCCGCACTGCGCCCTGCCTGCCCGTCTCCCGTGGGTGAGTGGACACAGCCAGATCCGCACTGCGCCCTGCCTGCCCGTGTCCCGTGGGCGTTTGGACACAGCCAGATCCGCACTGCGCCCTGCCTGACCGTCTGCCCTGGGCGAGTGGACACAGCCAGATCCGCACTGCGCCCTGCCTGACCGTCTGCCGTGGGAGAGTGGACACAGCCAGATCCGCACTGCGCACTGCCTGACCGCCTGCTGTGGGTACGTGGACACAGCCAGATCCGCACTACGCCCTGCCTGACCTCCTGCCGTGGGTGAGTGGACACAGCCAGATCCGCACTGCGCCCTGCCTGCCCGTCTGCCGTGGGTCAGTGGACATAGCCAGATCCACACAGCACCGTCTCTGCCCATCTCCCGTGCGTGAGTGGACACAGCCGGATCCGCACTGCGCCCTGCCTGACCGTCTCCCGTGGGTGAGTGGACACAGCCAGATCCGCACTGCGCCTTGCCTGCCCGTCTGACGTGGGTGAGTGGACAGAGCCAGATCCGCACTGCGCCCTGCCTGCCCGTCTCCCGTGGGTGAGTGGACACAGCCAGATCCGCACTGCACCCTGCCTGACCGTCTGCCGTGGGTGAGTGGTCACAGCCAGATCCGCACTGCACCCTGCCTGCCCGTCTCCCGTGGGTGAGTGGACACAGCCAGATCCGCACTGCGCCTTGCCTGCCCGTCTCCCGTCAGTGAGTGCACACAGCCAGATCCGCACTGCGCCCTTCCTGCCCGTCTTCCGTGGGCGAGTGGACACAGCCAGATCCGCACTGCGCCCTGCCTGCCCGTCTCCCGTGGGCCAGTGGACACAGCCAGATCCGCACTGCGCCCTGCCTGACCGTCTGCCGTGGGTGAGTGGACACAGCCAGATCCACACTGTGCCCTGCCTGCCCGTCTGCCGTGGGCGAGTGGACACAGCCAGATCCGCACTGCGCACTGCCTGACCATCTGCCGTGGGTGAGTGGACACAGCCAGATCCGCACTGCGCCCTGCCTGACCGCCTGCCGTGGGTGAGTGGACACAGCCAGATCCGCACTGCGCCTTGCCTGCCCGTCTGACGTGGGTGAGTGGACACAGCCAGATCCGCACTGCGCCCTGCCTGCCCGTCTCCCGTGGGTGAGTGGACACAGCCAGATCCGCACTGCACCCTGCCTGACCGTCTGCCGTGGGTGAGTGGACACAGCCAGATCCGCACTGCACCCTGCCTGCCCGTCTCCCGTGGGTGAGTCGACACAGCCAGATCCGCACGGCGCCTTGCCTGCCCGTCTCCCGTCAGTGAGTGGACACAGCCAGATCCGCACTGCGCCCTTCCTGCCCGACTCCCGTGGGTGAGTGGACACAGCCAGATCCACACTGCGCCCTGCCTGCCCGACTCCCGTGGGTGAGTGGACACAGCCACATCCGCACTGCGCCTTACCTGCACGTCTCCCGTGGGTGAGTGGACACAGCCAGATCCGCACTGCACCCTGCCTGGCCGTCTGCCGTGGGTGAGTGGACACAGCCAGATCCGCACTGCGCCGTGCCTGCCCGTCTGCCGTGGGTCAGTGGACATAGCCATATCCACACAGCACCCTCTCTGCCCGTCTCCCGTGGGTGAGTGGACACAGCCAGATCCACACTGCACCTTGCCTGCCCGTCTCCCGTGGGTGAGTGGACACAGCCAGATCCACACTGCGCCCTGCCTGCCCGACTCCCGTGGGTGAGTGGACACAGCCAGATCCGCACTGCGCCTTGCCTGCCCGTCTCCCGTCAGTGAGTGGACACAGCCAGATCCGCACTGCGCCCTGCCTGACCGTCTGCCGTGGGTGAGTGGACACAGCCAGATCCGCACTGGGCACTGCCTGACCGCCTGCTGTGTGTGCGTGGACACAGCCAGATCCGCACTACGCCCTGCCTGCCCGTCTGCCGTGGGTGAGTGGACACAGCTAGATCCGTACTATGCCCTGCCTGCCCGTCTGCCGTGTGTCAGTGGACATAGCCAGATCCACACAGCACCGTCTCTGCCCATCTCCCGTGCGTGAGTGGACACAGCCGGATCCGCACTGCGCCCTGCCTGACCGTCTCCCGTGGGTGAGTGGACACAGCCAGATCCGCACTGCGCCCTGCCTGCCCGTCTGACGTGGGTGAGTGGACACAGCCAGATCCGCACTGCACCCTGCCTGCCCGTCTCCCGTGGGTGAGTGGACACAGCCAGATCCGCACTGCACCCTGCCTGACCGTCTGCCGTGGGTGAGTGGTCACAGCCAGATCCGCACTGCACCCTGCCTGCCCGTCTCCCGTGGGTGAGTGGACACAGCCAGATCCGCACTGCGCCTTGCCTGCCCGTCTCCCTTCTGTGTGTGCACACAGCCAGATCCGCACTGCGCCCTTCCTGCCCGTCTTCCGTGGGCGAGTGGACACAGCCAGATCCGCACTGCGCCCTGCCTGCCCGTCTGCCGTAGGCGAGTGGACACAGCCAGATCCGCACTGCGCCCTGCCTGACCGTCTGCCGTGGGTGAGTGGACACAGCCAGATCCACACTGTGCCCTGCCTGCCCGTCTGCCGTGGGCGAGTGGACACAGCCAGATCCGCACTGCGCACTGCCTGACCGTCTGCCGTGGGTGAGTGGACACAGCCAGATCCGCACTGCGCCCTGCCTGACCGCCTGCCGTGGGTGAGTGGACACAGCCAGATCCACACTGCGCCCTGCCTGACCGTCTGCCGTGGGTGAGTGGACACAGCCAGATCTGCACTGCGCATTACCTGACCGCCTGCTGTGGGTGCGTGGACACAGCCAGATCCGCACTGCGCCCTGCCTGACCGCCTGCTGTGGGTGAGTGGACACAGCCAGATCCGTACTGCGCCCTGCCTGCCCGTCTGCCGTGGGGCAGTGGACAGAGCCAGATCCACATAACACTGTCTCTGCCCATCTCCCGTGGGTGAGTGGACACAGCCGGATCCGCACTGCGCCCTGCCTGACCGTCTCCCGTAGGTGAGTGGACACAGGCAGATCCGCACTGCGCCTTGCCTGACCATCTCACGTGGGTGAGTGGACACAGCCAGATCCGCACTGCGACCTGCCTGCCCGTCTGCCGTGGGCGAGTGGACACAGCCAGATCCGCACTGCGCACTGCCTGACCACCTGCCGTGGGTGAGTGGACACAGCCAGATCCACACTGCGCCCTGCCTGCCCGTCTCCCGTGGGCCAGTGGACACAGCCAGATCCGCACTGCGCCCTGCCTGCCCGTCTGCCGTGGGTCAGTGGACACAGCCAGATCCGCACTGCGCCCTGCCTGACCGTCTGCCGTGGGTGAGTGGACACAGCCAGATCCGCACTGCGCCCTGCCTGCCCGTCTGTCGTGGGTCCGTGGACATAGCCAGATCTACACAGCACCGTCTCTGCCCGTCTCCCGTGGGTGAGTGCACACAGCCAGATTCGCACTGCGCCTTGCCTGCCCGTCTCACTTTGGTGAGTGGACAAAGCCAGATCCGCACTGCGCCCTGCCTTACCGTCTGCCGTGGGTGAGTTGACACAGCCATATCCGCACTGCGCCCTGCCTGCCCGTCTGCCGTGGGTGAGTGGACCCAGCCAGATCCACACTGCGCGCTGCCTGCCCGTCTGCCATGGGCGAGTGGACACAGCCAGATCCGCACTGCGCCCTGCCTAACCGCCTGCCGTGGGTGAGTGCACACAGCCAGATCCGTACTGCGCCCTGCCTTCCCGTCTCCCGTGGGTGAGTGGACACTGCCAGATCCGCACAGCGCCATGCCTGCCCGTCTCCCGACGGTGAGTGGACACAGCCAGATCCGCACTGCGCCCTTCCTGCCCGCCTTCCGTGGGTGAGTGGACACAGCCAGATTCGCACTGCGCACTGACTGCCCGTCTCCCGTGGGCGAGTGGACACAGCCAGATCCGCACTGCGCCCTGCCTGCCCGTATCCCGTGGGCGAGTGGACACAGCCAGATCCGCACTGCGCCCTGCCTGACCGTCTGCCGTGGGTGAGTGGACACAGCCAGATCCACAATGCGCCCTGCCTGCCCGTCTGCCGTGGGCGAGTGGACACAGCCAGATCCGCACTGCGCACTGCCTGAACGTCTGCCGTGGGTGAGTGGACACAGCCAGATCCGCACTGCGCCCTGCCTGACCGCCTGCCGTGGGTGAGTGGACACAGCCAGATCCGCACTGCGCCCTGCCTGCCCGTCTCCAGTGGGTGAGTGGACACAGCCAGGTCCGCACTGCGCCTTGCCTGCCCGTCTCCCCTTGGTGAGTGGACACTGCCAGATCCGCACTGCGTCCTGCCTGCCCGTCTCCCGTGGGTGAGTGGACACAGCCAGATCCGCACTGCGCCCTGCCTGCCCGTCTCCCGTCGGTGAGTGGACACAGCCAGATCCGCACTGCGCCCTGCATGCCCGTCTCCCATGGGTGAATGGACACAGCCAGATCCGCACTGCGCCCTGCCTGCCCGTCTCCCGTGGGTGAGTGGACACAGCCAGATCCGCACTGCGCCCTGCCGGCCCGTCTGCCGTGGGCGAGTGGACACAGCCAGATCCGCACTGCGCCCTGCCTGACCGTCTCCCGTGGGTGAGTGGACACAGCCAGATCCACACTGCGCGCTGCCTGCCCGTCTGCCATGGGCGAGTGGACACAGCCATATCCGCACTGCGCCCTGCCTGACCGTCTGCCGTGGGTGAGTGGACACAGCCAGATCCGCACTGCGCCCGGCATGACCGCCTGCCGTGGGTGAGTGGACACAGCCAGATCCGCACTGCGCCCTGCTTGCCCGTCTCCCGTGGGCGAGTGAACACAGCCACATCTGCACTGCAACCTGCCTGCCTGTCTGCCGTGGGCGAGTGGACACAGCCAGATCCGCACTGCGCCCTGCCTGACCGTCTGCCGTGGGTGAGTGGACACAGCCAGATCCGCACTGCGCCCTGCCAGCCCGTCTGCCGTGGGTGAGTGGACACAGCCAGATCCGCACTGCGCCCTGCCTGACCGTCTGTCGTGGGTGAGTGGACACAGCCAGAACCGCACTGCGCATTTCCTGACCGCCTGCTGTGGGTGCGTGGACACAGCCAGATCCGCACTGCGCCCTGCCTGACCGCCTGCCGTGGGTGAGTGGACACAGCCAGATCCGTACTGCGCCCTGCCTGCCCGTCTGCCGTGGGGCAGTGGACAGAGCCAGATCCACATAGCACCGTCTCTGCCCATCTCCCGTGGGTGAGTGGACACAGCCGGATCCGCACTGCGCCCTGCCTGACCGTCTCCCGTAGGTGAGTGGACACAGCCAGATCCGCACTGCGCCTTGCCTGACCGTCTCACGTGGGTGAGTGGACACAGCCAGATCCGCACTGCGACCTGCCTGCCCGTCTGCCGTGGGCGAGTGGACACAGCCAGATCCGCACTGCGCCCTGCCTGACCGTCTGCCGTGGATTATTGGACACAGCCAGATCCGCACTGCGCCCTGCCTGCCCGTATGCCGTGGGCGAGTGGACACAGCCAGATCCGCACTGCGCACTGCCTGACCGCCTGCCGTGGGTGAGTGGACACAGCCAGATCCGCACTGCGCCCTGCCTGCCCGTCTCCCGTGGGCCAGTGGACACAGCCAGATCCGCACTGCGCCCTGCCTGCCCGTCTGCCGTGGGTCAGTGGACACAGCCAGATCCGCACTGCGCCCTGCCTGACCGTCTGCCGTGGGTGAGTGGACACAGCCAGATCCGCACTGCGCCCTGCCTGCCCGTCTGCCGTGGGTCCATGGACATAGCCAGATCTACACAGCACCGTCTCTGCCCGTCTCCCGTGGGTGAGTGCACACAGCCAGATCCGCACTGCGCCTTGCCTGCTCGTCTCACTTTGGTGAGTGGACAAAGCCAGATCTGCACTGCGCCCTGCCTTACCGTCTGCCGTGGGTGAGTTGACACAGCCAGATCCGCACTGCGCCCTGCCTGCCCGTGTCCCGTGGGTGAGTGAACACAGCCAGATCCGCACTGCGCCCTGCCTGCCCGTCTCCCGTGGGTGAGTGGACACAGCCAGATCCGCACTGCGCCCTGCCTGCCCGTCTCCCGTGGGTGAGTGGACACAGCCAGATCCGCACTGCGCCCTGCCTGCCCGTCTCCCGTGGGTGAGTGGACACAGCCAGATCCGCACTGCGCCCTGCCTGCCCGTCTGCCGTGGGTGAGTGGACACAGCCAGATTCGCACTGCGCCCTGCCTGACCGTCTGCCGTGGGTGAGTGTACACAGCCAGATCCGAACTGCGCTCTGCCTGACCACCTGCTGTGGGTGCGTGGACACAGCCAGATCCGCACTGCACCCTGCCTGACCGCCTGCCGTGGGTGAGTGGACACAGCCAGATCCATACTGCGCCCTGCCTTCCCGTCTCCCGTGGGTGAGTGGACACTGCCAGATCCGCACAGCGCCATGCCTGCCCGTCTCCCGTCGGTGAGTGGACACAGCCAGATCCGCACTGCGCACTGCCTGAACGTCTGCCGTGGGTGAGTGGACACAGCCAGATCCGCACTGTGCCCTGCCTGACCGCCTGCCGTGTGTGAGTGGACACAGCAAGATCCGCACTGCGCCCTGCCTGCCCGTCTCCCGTGGGCCAGTGGACACAGCCAGATCCGCACTGCGCCCTGCCTGCCCGTCAGCCGTGGGTGAGTGGACACAGCCAGATCCGCACTGCGCCCTGCCTGACCGTCTGCCGTGGGTGAGTGGACACAGCCAGATCCGCACTGCGCCCTTCCTGCCCGTCTGCCGTGGGTGAGTGGACACAGCCAGAGCCGCACTGCGCACTGCCTGACCGTCTGCCGTGGGTGAGTGGACACAGCCAGATCTGCACTGCGCCCTGCCTGACCGTCTGCCGTTGGTGAGTGGACACAGCCAGATCCGCACTGCGCCCTGCCTGCTCGTCTCCCGTGGGCGAGTGGACACAGCCAGATCCGCACTGCGCCCTGCCTGCCCGTCTGCCGTGGGCGAGTGGACACAGCCAGATCCGCACTGCGCCCTGCCTGACCGTCTGCCGTGGGTGAGTGGACCCAGCCAGATCCACACTGCGCGCTGCCTGCCCGTCTGCCATGGGCGAGTGGACACAGCCATATCCGCTCTGCGCCCTGCCTGACCGTCTGCCGTGGGTGAGTGGACACAGCCAGATCCGCACTGCGCCCTGCCTGCCCTTCTGCCGTGGGTGTGTGGACACAGCCAGATCCGCACTGCGCCCTGTCTGACCGTCTGCCGTGGGTGAGTGGACACAGCCAGATCCACACTGCGCCCTGCCTGCCCGTCTGCCGTGGGTGAGTGGACACAGCCAGATTCGCACTGCGCCCTGCCTGACCGTCTGCCGTGGGTGAGTGTACACAGCCAGATCCGAACTGCGCTCTGCCTGACCACCTGCTGTGGGTGCGTGGACACAGCCAGATCCGCACTGCACCCTGCCTGACCGCCTGCCGTGGGTGAGTGGACACAGCCAGATCCATACTGCGCCCTGCCTTCCCGTCTCCCGTGGGTGAGTGGACACTGCCAGATCCGCACAGCGCCATGCCTGCCCGTCTCCCGTCGGTGAGTGGACACAGCCAGATCCGCACTGCGCACTGCCTGAACGTCTGCCGTGGGTGAGTGGACACAGCCAGATCCGCACTGTGCCCTGCCTGACCGCCTGCCGTGTGTGAGTGGACACAGCAAGATCCGCACTGCGCCCTGCCTGCCCGTCTCCCGTGGGCCAGTGGACACAGCCAGATCCGCACTGCGCCCTGCCTGCCCGTCAGCCGTGGGTGAGTGGACACAGCCAGATCCGCACTGCGCCCTGCCTGACCGTCTGCCGTGGGTGAGTGGACACAGCCAGATCCGCACTGCGCCCTTCCTGCCCGTCTGCCGTGGGTGAGTGGACACAGCCAGAGCCGCACTGCGCACTGCCTGACCGTCTGCCGTGGGTGAGTGGACACAGCCAGATCTGCACTGCGCCCTGCCTGACCGTCTGCCGTTGGTGAGTGGACACAGCCAGATCCGCACTGCGCCCTGCCTGCCCGTCTGCTGTGGGTGAGTGGACACAGCCAAATCCGCACTGCGCCCTGCCTGACCGTCTGCCGTGGGTGAGTGGACACAGCCAGATCCGCACTGCGCCCTGCCAGCCTGTCTCCCGTGGGCGAGTGGACACAGCCAGATCCGCACTGCGCCTTGCCTGCCCTTCTGCCGTGGGTGAGTGGACACAGCCAGATCCGCACTGCGCCCTGCCCGACCGTCTGCCGTGGGTGAGTGGACACAGCCAGATACACACTGCACCCTGCCTGCCTGTCTGCCGTGGGTGAGTGGACACAGCCAGATCCGCACTGTGCCCTGCCTGCCCGTCTCCCGTGGGTGAGTGGACACAGCCAGATCCGCACTGCGCCCTCCCTGCCCGTCTCCCGTGGGTGAGTGGACACAGCCAGATCCGCACTGCGACCTGCCTGCCCGTCTCCCGTGGGTGAGTGGACACAGCCAGATCCGCACTGCGCCCTGCCTGCCCGTCTCCCGTGGGTGAGTGGACACAGCCAGATCCGCACTGCGCCCTGCCTGCCCGTCTCCCGTGGGTGAGTGGACACAGCCAGATCCGCACTGCGCCCTGCCTGCCCGTCTCCCGTGGGTGAGTGGACACAGCCAGATCCCCATTGCGCCCTGCCTGCCCGTCTCCCGTGGGTCAGTGGACATAGCCAGATCCACACAGCAGCCTCTCTGCCCGTCTCCCGTGGGTCAGTGGACACAACCAGATCCACACTGCGCCCTGCCTGCCCGTCACCACTTGGTCAGTGGACACAGCCAGATCCGCACTGCGCCCTGCCTGCCCGTCTCCCGTGGGTGAGTGGACACAGCCAGATCCGCACTGCGCCCTGCCTGACCGTCTGCCGTGGGTGAGTGGACAAGCCAGATCCGCACTGCGCCCTGCCTGCCCGTCTGCCGTGGGTGAGTGGACACAGCCAGATCCGCACTGCGCCCTGCCTGCCCGTCTGCCGTGGGTGAGTGGACACAGCCAGATCCGCACTGCGCCCTGCCTGCCCGTCTCCCCTGGGTGAGTGGACACAGCCAGATCCGCACTGCGCCTTGCCTGCCCGTCTCCCGTGGGTGAGTGGACACAGCCAGATCCGTACTGCGCCCTGCCTGCCCGTCTGCCGTGGGTGAGTGGACACAGCCAGATCCGCACTGCGCCCTGCCTGCCCATCTGCCGTGGGTCAGTGGACATAGCCAGATCCACACAGCAGCCTCTCTGCCCTTCTCCCGTGGGTGAGTGGACACAACCAGATCCACACTGCGCCCTGCCTGCCCGTCTCCCCTTGGTCAGTGGACACAGCCAGATCCGCACTGCGCCCTGCCTTCCCGTCTCCCGTGGGTGAGTGGACACAGCCAGATCCGCACTGCGCCCTGCCTGCCCGTCTCCCGTGGGTGAGTGGACACAGCCAGATCCGCACTGCGCCCTGCCTGCCCGTCTCCCGTGGGTGAGTGGACACAGCCAGATCCGCACTGCGCCCTGCCTGCCCGTCTGCCGTGGGTGAGTGGACACAGCCAGATCCGCACTGCGCCCTGCCTGCCCGTCTGCCGTGGGTGAGTGGACACAGCCAGATCCGCACTGCGCCCTGCCTACCCGTCTCCCATGGGTGAGTGGACACAGCCAGATCTGCACTGCGCCCTGCCTGCCCGTCTGCCGTGGGTGAGTGGACACAGCCAGATACGCACTGCGCCTTGCCTGCCCGTCTCCCGTGGGTGAGTGGACACAGCCAGATCCGCACTGCGCCCTGCCTGCCCGTGTCCCGTGGGTGAGTGAACACAGCCAGATCCGCACTGCGCCCTGCCTGCCCGTCTCCCGTGGGTGAGTGGACACAGCCAGATCCGCACTGCGCCCTGCCTGCCCGTCTCCCGTGGGTGAGTGGACTCAGCCAGATCCGCACTGCGCCCTGCCTGCCCGTCTCCCGTGGGTGAGTGGACACAACCAGATCCACACTGCGCCCTGCCTGCCCGTCTCCCCTTGGTCAGTGGACACAGCCAGATCCGCACTGCGCCCTGCCTGCCCGTCTCCCGTGGGTGAGTGGACACAGCCAGATCCGCACTGCGCCCTGCCTGCCCGTCTCCCTTGGGTGAGTGGACACAGCCAGATCCGCACTGCGCCCTGCCTGCCCATCTCCCGTGGGTGAGTGGACACAGCCAGATCCGCACTGCGCCCTGCCTGCCCGTCTCCCGTGGGTGAGTGGACACAGCCAGATCCGCAATGCGCCCTGCCTGCCCTTCTCCCGTTTGTGAGTGGACACAGCCAGATCCGCACTGCGCCCTGCCTGCCCGTCTCCCGTGGGTGAGTGCACACAGCCAGATCCGCACTGCGCCCTGCCTGCCCGTCTCCCGTGGGTGAGTGGACACAGCCAGATCCGCACTGCGCCCTGCCTGCCCGTCTCCCGTGGGTGAGTGGACACAGCCAGATCCGCACTGCGCCCTGCCTGACCGTCTGCCGTGGGTGAGTGGACAAGCCAGATCCCCACTGCGCCCTGCCTACCCGTCTGCCGTGGGTCAGTGGACATAGCCAGATCCACACAGCACCGTCTCTGCCCATCTCCCGTGGGTGAGTGGACACAGCCAGATCCACACTGCGCCCTGCCTGCCCGTCTCCCCTTGGACAGTGGACACAGCCAGATCCGCACTGCGCCCTGCCTGCCCGTCTCACGTGGGTGAGTGGACACAGCCAGATCCGCACTGCGCCTTGCCTGCCCGTCTCCCGTGTGTGAGTGGACACAGCCAGATCCGCACTGCGCCCTGCCTGCCCGTCTCCCGTGGGTGAGTGACACAGCCAGATCCGCACTGCGCCCTGCCTGCCCGTCTCCCGTGGGTGAGTGGACACAGCCAGATCCGCACTGCGCCCTGCCTGACCATCTGCCGTGGGTGAGTGGACAAGCCAGATCCGCACTGCGCCCTGCCTACCCGTCTGCCGTGGGACAGTGGACATAGCCAGATCCACACAGCAGCCTCTCTGCCCGTCTCCCGTGGGTGAGTGGACACAGCCAGATACACACTGCGCCCTGCCTGCCCGTCTCCCCTTGGTCAGTGGACACAGCCAGATCCGCACTGCACCCTGCCTGCCCGTCTCCCGTGGGTGAGTGGACACAGCCAGATCCGCACTGCGCCCTGCCTGCCCGTCTCCCGTGGGTGAGTGGACACAGCCAGATCCGCACTGCGCCCTGCCTGCCCGTCTCCCGTGGGTGAGTGGACACAGCCAGATCCGCACTGCGCCCTGCCTGCCCATGTCCCTTGGGTGAGTTGACACAGCCTGATCCGCACTGCGCTCTGCCTGCCCGTCTGCCGTGGGTGAGTGGACACAGCCAGATCCGCACTGCACCCTGCCTGCCCGTCTCCCGTGGGTGAGTGGACACAGCCAGATCCGCACTGCGCCCTGCCTGCCCGTCTCCCGTGGGTGAGTGGACACAGCCAGATCCGCACTGCGCCCTGCCTGCCCGTCTCCCGTGGGTGAGTGGACACAGCCAGATCCGCACTGCGCCCTGCCTGACCGTCTGCCGTGGGTGAGTGGACAAGCCAGATCCGCACTGCGCCCTGCCTACCCGTCAGCAGTGGGTCAGTGGACATAGCCAGATCCACACAGCAGCCTCTCTGCCCGTCTCCCGTGGGTGAGTGGACACAGCCAGATCCACACTGCGCCCTGCCTGCCCGTCTCCCCTTGGTCAGTGGACACAGCCAGATCCGCACTGCGCCCTGCCTGCCCGTCTCCCGTGGGTGAGTGGACACAGCCAGATCACACTGCGCCTTTCCTGCCCGTCTCCCGTGGGTGAGTGGACACAGCCAGATCCGCACTGCGCCCTGCCTGCCCGTCTCCCGTGGGTGAGTGGACACAGCCAGATCCGCACTGCGCCTTGCCTGCCCGTCTCCCGTGGGTGAGTGGACACAGCCAGATCCGCACTGCGCCCTGCCTGCCCGTCTCCCGTGGGTGAGTGGACACAGCCAGATCCGCACTGCGCCCTGCCTGCCTGTCTCCCGTGGGTCAGTGGACATAGCCAGATCCACACAGCAGCCTCTCTGCCCGTCTCCCGTGGGTGAGTGGACACAACCAGATCCACACTGCGCCCTGCCTGCCCGTCACCCCTTGGTCAGTGGACACAGCCAGATCCGCACTGCGCCCTGCCTGACCGTCTCCCGTAGGTGAGTGGACACAGCCAGATCCGCACTGCGCCCTGCCTGCCCGTCTCCCGTGGGTGAGTGGACACAGCCAGATCCGCACTGCGCCCTGCCTGCCCGTCTCCCGTGGGTGAGTGGACACAGCCAGATCCGCACTGCGCCCTGCCTGCCCGTCTCCCGTGGGTGAGTGGACACAGCCAGATCCGCACTGCGCCCTTACTGCCCGTCTGCCGTGGGTGAGTGGACACAGCCAGATTCGCACTGCGCCCTGCCTGACCGTCTGCCGTGGGTGAGTGGACAAGCCAGATCCGCACTGCGCCCTGCCTACCCGTCTGCCGTGGGTCAGTGGACATAGCCAGATCCACACAGCAGCCTCTCTGCCCGGCTCCCGTGGGTTAGTGGACACAGCCAGATCCACACTGTGCCCTGCCTACCCGTCTCTCCTTGGTCAGTGGACACAGCCAGATCGGCACTGCGCCCTGCCTGCCCGTCTCCCGTGGGTGAGTGGACACAGACAGATCCGCACTGCGCCCTGCCTGCCCGTCTCCCGTGGGTGAGTGGACACAGCCAGATCCGCACTGCGCCCTGCCTGCCCGTCTCCCGTGGGTGAGTGGACACAGCCAGATCCGCACTGCGCCCTGCCTGCCCGTCTCCCGTGGGTGAGTGGACACAGCCAGATCCGCACTGCGCCCTGCCTGCCCGTCTCCCGTGGGTGAGTGGACACAGCCAGATCCGCACTGCGCCCTGCCTGCCCGTCTCCCTTGGGTGAGTGGACACAGCCTGATCCGCACTGCGCCCTGCCTGCCCGTCTGCCGTGGGTGAGTGGACACAGCCAGATCCGCACTGCGCCCTGCCTGCCCGTCTCCCGTGGGTGAGTGGACACAGCCAGATCCGCACTGCGCCCTGCCTGCCCGTCTCCCGTGGGTGAGTGGACACAGCCAGATCCGCACTGCGCCCTGCCTGCCCGTCTCCCGTGGGTGAGTGGACACAGCCAGATCCGCACTGCGCCCTGCCTGCCCGTCTCCCGTGGGTGAGTGGACACAGCCAGATCCGCACTGCGCCCTGCCTGCCCGTCTCCCGTGGGTGAGTGGACACAGCCAGATCCGCACTGCGCCCTGCCTGCCCGTCTCCCGTGGGTGAGTGGACACAGCCAGATCCGCACTGCGCCCTGCCTGACCGTCTGCCGTGGGTGAGTGGACAAGCCAGATCCGCACTGCGCCCTGCCTACCCGTCTGCCGTTGGTCAGTGGACATAGCCAGATCCACACAGCAGCCTCTCTGCCCGGCTCCCGTGGGTTAGTGGACACAGCCAGATCCACACTGCGCCCTGCCTGCCCGTCTCTCCTTGGTCAGTGGACACAGCCAGATCCGCACTGCGCCCTGCCTGCCCGTCTCCCGTGGGTGAGTGGACACAGCCAGATCCGCACTGCGCCCTGCCTGCCCGTCTCCCGTGGGTGAGTGGACACAGCCAGATCCGCACTGCGCCCTGCCTGCCCGTCTCCCGTGGGTGAGTGGACACAGCCAGATCCGCACTGCGCCCTGTTTGCCCGTCTCCCGTGGGTGAGTGGACACAGCCAGATCCGCACTGCGCCCTGCCTGCCCGTCTCCCGTGGGTCAGTGGACATAGCCAGATCCACACAGCAGCCTCTCTGCCCGTCTCCCGTGGGTGAGTGGACACAGCCAGAACCACACTGCGCCCTGCCTGGCCGTCTCACTTTGGTCAGTGGACACAGGCAGATCCGCACTGCGCCCTGCCTGCCTGTCTCCCGTGGGTGAGTGGACACAGCCAGATCCGCACTGCGCCCTGCCTGCCCGTCTCCCGTGGGTGAGTGGACACAGCCAGATCCGCACTGCGCCCTGCCTGACCGTCTGCCGTGGGTGAGTGGACAAGCCAGATCCGCACTGCGCCCTGCCTACCCGTCTGCCGTTGGTCAGTGGACATAGCCAGATCCACACAGCAGCCTCTCTGCCCGGCTCCCGTGGGTTAGTGGACACAGCCAGATCCACACTGCGCCCTGCCTGCCCGTCTCTCCTTGGTCAGTGGACACAGCCAGATCCGCACTGCGCCCTGCCTGCCCGTCTCCCGTGGGTGAGTGGACACAGCCAGATCCGCACTGCGCCCTGCCTGCCCGTCTCCCGTGGGTGAGTGGACACAGCCAGATCCGCACTGCGCCCTGCCTGCCCGTCTCCCGTGGGTGAGTGGACACAGCCAGATCCGCACTGCGCCCTGTTTGCCCGTCTCCCGTGGGTGAGTGGACACAGCCAGATCCGCACTGCGCCCTGCCTGCCCGTCTCCCGTGGGTCAGTGGACATAGCCAGATCCACACAGCAGCCTCTCTGCCCGTCTCCCGTGGGTGAGTGGACACAGCCAGAACCACACTGCGCCCTGCCTGGCCGTCTCACCTTGGTCAGTGGACACTGGCAGATCCGCACTGCGCCCTGCCTGCCTGTCTCCCGTGGGTGAGTGGACACAGCCAGATCCGCACTGCGCCCTGCCTGCCCGTCTCCCGTGGGTGAGTGGACACAGCCAGATCCGCACTGCGCCCTGCCTGCCCATCTCCCGTGGGTGAGTGGACACAGCCAGATCCGCACTGCGCCCTGCCTGCCCGTCTCCCGTGGGTGAGTGGACACAGCCAGATCCGCACTGCGCCCTGCCTGCCCGTCTCCCGTGGGTGAGTGGACACAGCCAGATCCGCACTGCGCCCTGCCTGCCCGTCTCCCGTGGGTGAGTGGACACAGCCAGATCCGCACTGCGCCCTGCCTGCCCGTCTCCCGTGGGTGAGTGGACACAGCCAGATCCGCACTGCGCCCTGCCTGCCCGTCTCCCGTGGGTGAGTGGACACAGCCAGATCCGCACTGCGCCCTGCCTGACCGTCTGCCGTGGGTGAGTGGACAAGCCAGATCCGCACTGCGCCCTGCCTACCCGTCTGCCGTGGGTCAGTGGACATAGCCAGATCCACACAGCAGCCTCTCTGCCCGTCTCCCGTGGGTGAGTGGACACAGCCAGATCCGCACTGCGCCCTGCCTGCCCGTCTCCCCTTGGTCAGTGGACACAGCCAGATCCGCACTGCGCCCTGCCTGCCCGTCTCCCGTGGGTGAGTGGACACAGCCAGATCTGCACTGCGCATTTCCTGCCCGTCTCCCGTGGGTGAGTGGACACAGCCAGATCCGCACTGCGCCCTGCCTGCCCGTCTCCCGTGGGTGAGTGGACACAGCCAGATCCGCACTGTGCCCTGCCGGCCCGTCTCCCGTGGGTGAGTGGACACAGCCAGATCCGCACTGCGCCCTGCCTGCCCGTCTCCCGTGGGTGAGTGGACACAGCCAGATCCGCACTGCGCCCTGCCTGCCTGTCTCCCGTGGGTCAGTGGACATAGCCAGATCCACACAGCAGCCTCTCTGCCCATCTCCCGTGAGTGAGTGGACACAACCAGATCCACACTGCGCCCTGCCTGCCCGTCACCCCTTGGTCAGTGGACACAGCCAGATCCGCACTGCGCCCTGCCTGACCGTCACCCGTGGGTGAGTGGACACAGCCAGATCCGCACTGCGCCTTGCCTGCCCGTCTCCCGTGGGTGAGTGGACACAGCCAGATCCGCACTGCGCCCTGCCTGCCTGTCTCCCGTGGGTGAGTGGACACAGCCAGATCTGCACTGCGCCCTGCCTGCCCGTCTCCCGTGGGTGAGTGGACACAGCCAGATCCGCACTGCGCCCTGCCTGCCCGTCTGCCGTGGGTGAGTGGACACAGCCAGATCCACACTGCGCCCTGCCTGACCGTCTGCCGTGGGTGAGTGGACAAGCCAGATCCGCACTGCGCCCTGCCTACCCGTCTGCCGTGGGTCAGTGGACATAGCCAGATCCACACAGCAGCCTCTCTGCCCGGCTCCCGTGGGTTAGTGGACACAGCCAGATCCACACTGCGCCCTGCCTGCCCGTCTCCCCTTGGTCAGTGGACACAGCCAGATCCGCACTGCGCCCTGCCTGCCCGTCTCCCGTGGGTGAGTGGACACAGCCAGATCCGCACTGCGCCTTTCCTGCCCGTCTCCCGTGGGTGAGTGGACACAGCCAGATCCGCACTGTGCCCTGCCTGCTCGTCTCCCGTGGGTGAGTGGACACAGCCAGATCCGCACTGCGCCCTGCCTGCCCGTCTCCCGTAGGTGAGTGGACACAGCCAGATCCACACTGCGCCTTGCCTGCCCGTCTCCCGTGGGTGAGTGGACACAGCCAGATCCGCACTGCGCCCTGCCTGCCCGTCTCCCGTGGGTGAGTGGACACAGCCAGATCCGCACTGCGCCCTGCCTACCCGTCTCCCGTGGGTGAGTGGACACAGCCAGATCCGCACTGCGCCCTGCCTGCCCGTCTCCCGTGGGTGAGTGGACACAGCCAGATCCGCACTGCGCCCTGCCTGACCGTCTGCCGTGGGTGAGTGGACAAGCCAGATCCGCACTGCGCCCTGCCTACCCGTGTGCCGTGGGTCAGTGGACATAGCCAGATCCACACAGCAGCCTCTCTGCCCTTCTCCCGTGGGTGAGTGGACACAGCCAGATCCACACTGCGCCCTGCCTGCCCGTCTCCCCTTGGTCAGTGGACACAGCCAGATCCGCACTGCGCCCTGCCTGCCGTCTCCCGTGTGTGAGTGGACACAGCCAGATCCGCACTGCGCCCTGCCTGCCCGTCTCCCGTGGGTGAGTGGACACAGCCAGATCCGCACTGCGCCCTGCCTGCCCGTCTCCCGTGGGTGAGTGGACACAGCCAGATCCGCACTGCGCCCTGCCTGCCCGTCTCCCGTGGGTGAGTGGACACAGCCAGATCCGCACTGCGCCCTGCCTGCCCGTCTCCCGTGGGTGAGTGTACACAGCCAGATCCGCACTGCGCCCTGCCTGCCCGTCTCCCTTGGGTGAGTGGACACAGCCAGATCCGCACTGCGCCCTGCCTGCACGTCTCCCGTGGGTGAGTGGACACAGCCAGATCCGCTCTGCGCCCTGCCTGCCCGTCTCCCGTGGGTGAGTGGACACAGCCAGATCCGCACTGCGCCCTGCCTGCCCGTCTCCCGTGGGTGAGTGGACACAGCCAGATCCGCACTGCGCCCTGCCTGACCGTCTGCAGTGGGTGAGTGGACAAGCCAGATCCGCACTGCGCCCTGCCTACCCGTCTGCAGTGGGTCAGTGGACATAGCCAGATCCACACAGCAGCCTCTCTGCCAGTCTCCCGTGGGTGAGTGGACACAGCCAGATCCACACTGCGCCCTGCCTGCCCGTCTCCCGTGGGTGAGTGGACACTGCCAGATCCGCACTGCGCCCTGCCTGCCCGTCTCCCTTGGGTGAGTGGACACAGCCTGATCCGCACTGCGCCCTGCCTGCCCGTCTGCCGTGGGTGAGTGGACACAGCCAGATCCGCACTGCGCCCTGCCTGCCCGTCTCCCGTGGGTGAGTGGACACAGCCAGATCCGCACTGCGCCCTGCCTGCCTGTCTGCCGTGGGTGGGTGGACACAGCCAGATCCGCACTGCGCCCTGCCTGACCGTCTCCCGTGGGTGAGTGGACAAGCCAGATCCGCACTGCGCCCTGCCTACCCGTCTGCCGTGGGTCAGTGGACATAGCCAGATCCACACAGCAGCCTCTCTGCCCGTCTCCCGTGGGTGAGTGGACACAGCCAGATCCACACTGCACCCTTCCTGCCCGTCTCCCCTTGGTCAGTGGACACAGCCAGATCCGCACTGCGCCCTGCCTGCCCGTCTCCCGTGGGTGAGTGGACACAGCCAGATCCGCACTGCGCCCTACCTGCCCGTCTAACGTGGGTGAGTGGACACAGCCAGATCCGCACTGCGCCCTGCCTGCCCGTCACCCGTGGGTGAGTGGACACAGCCAGATCCGCACTGCGCCCTGCCTGCCCGTCTCCCGTGGGTGAGTGGACACAGCCAGATCCGCACTGCGCCCTGCCTGCCCGTCTCCCGTGGGTGAGTGGACACAGCCAGATCCGCACTGCGCCCTGCCTGCCCGTCTCCCGTGGGTGAGTGGACACAGCCAGATCCGCACTGCGCCCTGCCTGCACGTCTCCCGTGGGTGAGTGGACACAGCGAGATCCGCACTGGGCCCTGCCTGCCCGTCTCCCGTGGGTGAGTGGACACAGCCAGATCCGCACTGCGCCCTGCCTGCCCGTCTGCCGTGGGTGAGTGGACACAGCCAGATCCGCACTGCGCCCTGCCTGCCCGTCTCCCGTGGGTGAGTGGACACAGCCAGATCCGCACTGCGCCTTTCCTGCCCATCTCCCGTGGGTGAGTGGACACAGCCAGATCCGCACTGCGCCCTGCCTGCCCGTCTCCCGTGGGTGAGTGGACACAGCCAGATCCGCACTGCGCCCTGCCTGCCCGTCTCCCGTGGGTGAGTGGACACAGCCAGATCCGCACTGCGCCCTGTTTGCCCGTCTCCCGTGGGTGAGTGGACACAGCCAGATCCGCACTGCGCCCTGCCTGCCCGTCTCCCGTGGGTCAGTGGACATAGCCAGATCCACACAGCAGCCTCTCTGCCCGTCTCCCGTGGGTGAGTGGACACAGCCAGATCCACACTGCGCCCTGCCTGGCCGTCTCACCTTGGTCAGTGGACACAGCCAGATCCGCACTGCGCCCTGCCTGCCCGTCTCCCGTGGGTGAGTGGACACAACCAGATCCGCACTGCGCCCTGCCTGCCCGTCTCCCGTGGGTGAGTGGACACAGCCAGATCCGCACTGCGCCCTGCCTGCCCGTCTCCCGTGGGTGAGTGGACACAACCAGATCCACACTGCGCCCTGCCTGCCCGTCTCCCCTTGGTCAGTGGACACAGCCAGATCCGCACTGCGCCCTGCCTGCCCGTCTCCAGTGGGTGAGTGGACACAGCCAGATCCGCACTGCGCCCTGCCTGCCCGTCTCCCGTGGGTGAGTGGACACAGCCAGATCCGCACTGCGCCCTGCCTGCCCATCTCCCGTGGGTGAGTGGACACAGCCAGATCCGCACTGCACCCTGCCTGCCCGTCTCCCGTGGGTCAGTGGACACAGCCAGATCCGCACTGCGCCCTGCCTGCCCGTCTCCCGTGGGTGAGTGGACACAGCCAGATCCGCACTGCGCCCTGCCTGCCCGTCTCCCGTGGGTGAGTGGACACAGCCAGATCCGCACTGCGCCCTGTCTGCCCGTCTCCCGTGGGTGAGTGGACACAGCCAGATCCGCACTGCGCCCTGCCTGCCCGTCTCCCGTGGGTGAGTGGACACAGCCAGATCCGCACTGCGCCCTGCCAGACCGTCTGCCGTGGGTGAGTGGACAAGCCAGATCCGCACTGCGCCCTGCCTACCCGTGTGCCGTGGGTCAGTGGACATAGCCAGATCCACACAGCAGCCTCTCTGCCCTTCTCCCGTGGGTGAGTGGACACAGCCAGATCCACACTGCGCCCTGCCTGCCCGTCTCCCCTTGGTCAGTGGACACAGCCAGATCCGCACTGCGCCCTGCCTGCCGTCTCCCGTGGGTGAGTGGACACAGCCAGATCCGCACTGCGCCCTGCCTGCCCGTCTCCCGTGGGTGAGTGGACACAGCCAGATCCGCACTGCGCCCTGCCTGCCCGTCTCCCGTGGGTGAGTGGACACAGCCAGATCCACACTGCGCCCTGCCTGCCCGTCTCCCGTGGGTGAGTGGACACAGCCAGATCCGCACTGCGCTCTGCCTGCCCGTCTCCCGTGGGTGAGTGGACACAGCCAGATCCGCACTGCGCCCTGCCTGCACGTCTCCCGTGGGTGAGTGGACACAGCCAGATCCGCACTGCGCCCTGCCTGCCCGTCTCCCGTGGGTGAGTGGACACAGCCAGATCCGCACTGCGCCCTGCCTGCCCGTCTCCCGTGGGTGAGTGGACACAGCCAGATCCGCACTGCGCCCTGCCTGACCGTGTGCCGTGGGTGAGTGGACAAGCCAGATCCGCACTGCGCCCTGCCTACCCGTCTGCAGTGGGTCAGTGGACATAGCCAGATCCACACAGCAGCCTCTCTGCCCGTCTCCCGTGGGTGAGTGGACACAGCCAGATCCACACTGCGCCCTGCCTGCCCGTCTCCCGTGGGTGAGTGGACACAGCCAGATCCGCACTGCGCCCTGCCTGCCCGTCTCCCGTGGGTGAGTGGACACAGCCAGATCCGCACTGCGCCCTGCCTGCCCGTTGCCCGTGGGTGAGTGGACACAGCCAGATCCGCACTGCGCCCTGCCTGCCCGTCTCCCGTGGGTGAGTGGACACAGCCAGATCCGCACTGCGCCTTTCCTGCCCATCACCCGTGGGTGAGTGGACACAGCCAGATCCGCACTGCGCCCTGCCTGCCCGTCTCCCGTGGGTGAGTGGACACAGCCAGATCCGCACTGCGCCCTGCCTGCCCGACTCCCGTGGGTGAGTGGACACAGCCAGATCCGCACTGCGCCCTGTTTGCCCGTCTCCCGTGGGTGAGTGGACACAGCCAGATCCGCACTGCGCCCTGCCTGCCCGTCTCCCGTGGGTCAGTGGACATAGCCAGATCCACACAGCAGCCTCTCTGCCCGTCTCCCATGGGTGAGTGGACACAGCCAGATCCACACTGCGCCCTGCCTGGCCGTCTCACCTTGGTCAGTGGACACAGCCAGATCCGCACTGCGCCCTGCCTGCCCGTCTCCCGTGGGTGAGTGGACACAGCCAGATCTGCACTGCGCCTTTCCTGCCCGTCTCCCGTGGGTGAGTGGACGCAGCCAGATCCGCACTGCGCCCTGCCTGCCCGTCTCCCGTGGGTGAGTGGACACAGCCAGATCCGCACTGCGCCCTGCCTGACCGTCTGCCGTGGGTGAGTGGACAAGCCAGATCCGCACTGCGCCCTGCCTACCCGTGTGCCGTGGGTCAGTGGACATAGCTAGATCCACACAGCAGCCTCTCTGCCCTTCTCCCGTGGTTGAGTGGACACAGCCAGATCCACACTGCGCCCTGCCTGCCCGTCTCCCCTTGGTCAGTGGACACAGCCAGATCCGCACTGCGCCCTGCCTGCCGTCTCCCGTGTGTGAGTGGACACAGCCAGATCCGCACTGCGCCCTGCCTGCCCGTCTCCCGTGGGTGAGTGGACACAGCCAGATCCGCACTGCGCCCTGCCTGCCCGTCTCCCGTGGGTGAGTGGACACAGCCAGATCCGCACTGCACCCTGCCTGACCGTCTGCCGTGGGTGAGTGGACAAGCCAGATCCGCACTGCGCCCTGCCTACCCGTGTGCCGTGGGTCAGTGGACATAGCCAGATCCACACAGCAGCCTCTCTGCCCTTCTCCCGTGGGTGAGTGGACACAGCCAGATCCACACTGCGCCCTGCCTGCCCGTCTCCCCTTGGTCAGTGGACACAGCCAGATCCGCACTGCGCCCTGCCTGCCGTCTCCCGTGTGTGAGTGGACACAGCCAGATCCGCACTGCGCCCTGCCTGCCCGTCTCCCGTGGGTGAGTGGACACAGCCAGATCCGCACTGCGCCCTGCCTGCCCGTCTCCCGTGGGTGAGTGGACACAGCCAGATCCGCACTGCGCCCTGCCTGCCCGTCTCCCGTGGGTGAGTGGACACAGCCAGATCCGCACTGCGCCCTGCCTGCCCGTCTCCCGTGGGTGAGTGGACACAGCCAGATCCGCACTGCGCCCTGCCTGCCCGTCTCCCGTGGGTGAGTGGACACAGCCAGATCCGCACTGCGCCCTGCCTGCACGTCTCCCGTGGGTGAGTGGACACAGCCAGATCCGCTCTGCGCCCTGCCTGCCCGTCTCCCGTGGGTGAGTGGACACAGCCAGATCCGCACTGCGCCCTGCCTGCCCGTCTCCCGTGGGTGAGTGGACACAGCCAGATCCGCACTGCGCCCTGCCTGACCGTCTGCCGTGGGTGAGTGGACAAGCCAGATCCGCACTGCGCCCTGCCTACCCGTCTGCAGTGGGTCAGTGGACATACCCAGATCCACACAGCAGCCTCTCTGCCAGTCTCCCGTGGGTGAGTGGACACAGCCAGATCCACACTGCGCCCTGCCTGCCCGTCTCCCGTGGGTGAGTGGACACTGCCAGATCCGCACTGCGCCCTGCCTGCCCGTCTCCCTTGGGTGAGTGGACACAGCCTGATCCGCACTGCGCCCTGCCTGCCCGTCTGCCGTGGGTGAGTGGACACAGCCAGATCCGCACTGCGCCCTGCCTGCCCGTCTCCCGTGGGTGAGTGGACACAGCCAGATCCGCACTGCGCCCTGCCTGCCTGTCTGCCGTGGGTGAGTGGACACAGCCAGATCCGCACTGCGCCCTGCCTGACCGTCTCCCGTGGGTGAGTGGACAAGCCAGATCCGCACTGCGCCCTGCCTACCCGTCTGCCGTGGGTCAGTGGACATAGCCAGATCCACACAGCAGCCTCTCTGCCCGTCTCCCGTGGGTGAGTGGACACAGCCAGATCCACACTGCACCCTTCCTGCCCGTCTCCCCTTGGTCAGTGGACACAGCCAGATCCGCACTGCGCCCTGCCTGCCCGTCTCCCGTGGGTGAGTGGACACAGCCAGATCCGCACTGCGCCCTACCTGCCCGTCTAACGTGGGTGAGTGGACACAGCCAGATCCGCACTGCGCCCTGCCTGCCCGTCTCCCGTGGGTGAGTGGACACAGCCAGATCCGCACTGCGCCCTGCCTGCCCGTCTCCCGTGGGTGAGTGGACACAGCCAGATCCGCACTGCGCCCTGCCTGCCCGTCTCCCGTGGGTGAGTGGACACAGCCAGATCCGCACTGCGCCCTGCCTGCCCGTCTCCCGTGGGTGAGTGGACACAGCCAGATCCGCACTGCGCCCTGCCTGCACGTCTCCCGTGGGTGAGTGGACACAGCCAGATCCGCACTGGGCCCTGCCTGCCCGTCTCCCGTGGGTGAGTGGACACAGCCAGATCCGCACTGCGCCCTGCCTGCCCGTCTGCCGTGGGTGAGTGGACACAGCCAGATCCGCACTGCGCCCTGCCTGCCCGTCTCCCGTGGGTGAGTGGACACAGCCAGATCCGCACTGCGCCTTTCCTGCCCATCTCCCGTGGGTGAGTGGACACAGCCAGATCCGCACTGCGCCCTGCCTGCCCGTCTCCCGTGGGTGAGTGGACACAGCCAGATCCGCACTGCGCCCTGCCTGCCCGTCTCCCGTGGGTGAGTGGACACAGCCAGATCCGCACTGCGCCCTGTTTGCCCATCTCCCGTGGGTGAGTGGACACAGCCAGATCCGCACTGCGCCCTGCCTGCCCGTCTCCCGTGGGTCAGTGGACATAGCCAGATCCACACAGCAGCCTCTCTGCCCGTCTCCCGTGGGTGAGTGGACACAGCCAGATCCACACTGCGCCCTGCCTGGCCGTCTCACCTTGGTCAGTGGACACAGCCAGATCCGCACTGCGCCCTGCCTGCCCGTCTCCCGTGGGTGAGTGGACACAACCAGATCCGCACTGCGCCCTGCCTGCCCGTCTCCCGTGGGTGAGTGGACACAGCCAGATCCGCACTGCGCCCTGCCTGCCCGTCTCCCGTGGGTGAGTGGACACAACCAGATCCACACTGCGCCCTGCCTGCCCGTCTCCCCTTGGTCAGTGGACACAGCCAGATCCGCACTGCGCCCTGCCTGCCCGTCTCCAGTGGGTGAGTGGACACAGCCAGATCCGCACTGCGCCCTGCCTGCCCGTCTCCCGTGGGTGAGTGGACACAGCCAGATCCGCACTGCGCCCTGCCTGCCCATCTCCCGTGGGTGAGTGGACACAGCCAGATCCGCACTGCACCCTACCTGCCCGTCTCCCGTGGGTGAGTGGACACAGCCAGATCCGCACTGCGCCCTGCCTGCCCGTCTCCCGTGGGTGAGTGGACACAGCCAGATCCGCACTGCGCCCTGCCTGCCCGTCTCCCGTGGGTGAGTGGACACAGCCAGATCCGCACTGCGCCCTGCCTGCCGGTCTCCCGTGGGTGAGTGGACACAGCCAGATCCGCACTGCGCCCTGCCTGCCCGTCTCCCGTGGGTGAGTGGACACAGCCAGATCCGCACTGCGCCCTGCCAGACCGTCTGCCGTGGGTGAGTGGACAAGCCAGATCCGCACTGCGCCCTGCCTACCCGTGTGCCGTGGGTCAGTGGACATAGCCAGATCCACACAGCAGCCTCTCTGCCCTTCTCCCGTGGGTGAGTGGACACAGCCAGATCCACACTGCGCCCTGCCTGCCCGTCTCCCCTTGGTCAGTGGACACAGCCAGATCCGCACTGCGCCCTGCCTGCCGTCTCCCGTGGGTGAGTGGACACAGCCAGATCCGCACTGCGCCCTGCCTGCCCGTCTCCCGTGGGTGAGTGGACACAGCCAGATCCGCACTGCGCCCTGCCTGCCCGTCTCCCGTGGGTGAGTGGACACAGCCAGATCCACACTGCGCCCTGCCTGCCCGTCTCCCGTGGGTGAGTGGACACAGCCAGATCCGCACTGCGCTCTGCCTGCCCGTCTCCCGTGGGTGAGTGGACACAGCCAGATCCGCACTGCGCCCTGCCTGCACGTCTCCCGTGGGTGAGTGGACACAGCCAGATCCGCACTGCGCCCTGCCTGCCCGTCTCCCGTGGGTGAGTGGACACAGCCTGATCCGCACTGCGCCCTGCCTGCCCGTCTCCCGTGGGTGAGTGGACACAGCCAGATCCGCACTGCGCCCTGCCTGACCGTGTGCCGTGGGTGAGTGGACAAGCCAGATCCGCACTGCGCCCTGCCTACCCGTCTGCAGTGGGTCAGTGGACATAGCCAGATCCACACAGCAGCCTCTCTGCCCGTCTCCCGTGGGTGAGTGGACACAGCCAGATCCACACTGCGCCCTGCCTGCCCGTCTCCCGTGGGTGAGTGGACACAGCCAGATCCGCACTGCGCCCTGCCTGCCCGTCTCCCGTGGGTGAGTGGACACAGCCAGATCCGCACTGCGCCCTGCCTGCCCGTCGCCCGTGGGTGAGTGGACACAGCCAGATCCGCACTGCGCCCTGCCTGCCCGTCTCCCGTGGGTGAGTGGACACAGCCAGATCCGCACTGCGCCTTTCCTGCCCATCTCCCGTGGGTGAGTGGACACAGCCAGATCCGCACTGCGCCCTGCCTGCCCGTCTCCCGTGGGTGAGTGGACACAGCCAGATCCGCACTGCGCCCTGCCTGCCCGTCTCCCGTGGGTGAGTGGACACAGCCAGATCCGCACTGCGCCCTGTTTGCCCGTCTCCCGTGGGTGAGTGGACACAGCCAGATCCGCACTGCGCCCTGCCTGCCCGTCTCCCGTGGGTCAGTGGACATAGCCAGATCCACACAGCAGCCTCTCTGCCCGTCTCCCGTGGGTGAGTGGACACAGCCAGATCCACACTGCGCCCTGCCTGGCCGTCTCACCTTGGTCAGTGGACACAGCCAGATCCGCACTGCGCCCTGCCTGCCCGTCTCCCGTGGGTGAGTGGACACAACCAGATCCACACTGCGCCCTGCCTGCCCGTCTCCCCTTGGTCAGTGGACACAGCCAGATCCGCACTGCGCCCTGCCTGCCCGTCTCCCGTGGGTGAGTGGACACAGCCAGATCCGCACTGCGCCCTGCCTGCCCGTCTCCCGTGGGTGAGTGGACACAGCCAGATCCGCACTGCGCCCTGCCTGCCCATCTCCCGTGGGTGAGTGGACACAGCCAGATCCGCACTGCGCCCTGCCTGCCCGTCTCCCGTGGGTGAGTGGACACAGCCAGATCCGCACTGCGCCCTGCCTGCCCGTCTCCCGTGGGTGAGTGGACACAGCCAGATCCACACTGCGCCCTGCCTGCCCGTCTCCCGTGGGTGAGTGGACACAGCCATATCCGCACTGCGCCCTGCCTTCCCGTCTCCCGTGGGTGAGTGGACACAGCCAGATCCGCACTGCGCCCTGCCTGCCCGTCTCCCGTGGGTGAGTGGACACAGCCAGATCCGCACTGCGCCCTGCCTGCCCGTCTCCCGTGGGTGAGTGGACACAGCCAGATCCGCACTGCGCCCTGCCTGACTGTCTGCCGTGGGTGAGTGGACACAGCCAGATCCGCACTGCGCCCTGCCTGACTGTCTGCCGTGGGTGAGTGGACAAGCCAGATCCGCACTGCGCCCTGCCTACCCGTCTGCCGTGGGTCAGTGGACATAGCCAGATCCACACAGCAGCCTCTCTGCCCGTCTCCCGTGGGTGAGTGGACACAGCCAGATCCGCACTGCGCCCTGCCTGCCCGTCTCCCCTTGGTCACTGGACACAGCCAGATCCGCACTGCGCCCTGCCTGCCCGTCTCACGTGGGTGAGTGGACACAGCCAGATCCGCACTGCGCCTTGCCTGCCCGTCTCCCGTGGGTGAGTGGACACAGCCAGATCCGCACTGCGCCCTGCCTGCCCGTCTCCCGTGGGTGACTGGACACAGCCAGATCCGCACTGCGCCCTGCCTGCCCGTCTCCCGTGGGTGAGTGGACACAGCCAGATCCGCACTGCGCCCTGCCTGACCGTCTGCCGTGGGTGAGTGGACAAGCCAGATCCGCACTGCGCCCTGCCTACCCGTGTGCCGTGGGTCAGTGGACATAGCCAGATCCACACAGCAGCCTCTCTGCCCGTCTCCCGTGGGTGAGTGGACACAGCCAGATCCACACTGCGCACTGCCTGCCCGTCTCCCCTTGGTCAGTGGACACAGCCAGATCCGCACTGCGCCCTGCCTGCCCGTCTCCCGTGGGTGAGTGGACACAGCCAGATCCGCACTGCGCCCTGCCTGCCCGTCTCCCGTGGGTGAGTGGACACAGCCAGATCCGCACTGCGCCCTGCCTGCCCGTCTCCCGTGGGTGAGTGGACACAGCCAGATCCGCACTGCGCCCTGCCTGCCCGTCTACCGTGGGTGAGTGGACACTGCCAGGTCCGCACTGCGCCCTGCCTGCCCGTCTCCCGTGGGTGAGTGGACACAGCCAGATCCGCACTGCGCCCTGCCTGCACGTCTCCCGTGGGTGAGTGGACACAGCCAGATCCGCACTGCGCCCTGCCTGCCCGTCTCCCGTGGGTGAGTGGACACAGCCAGATCCGCACTGCGCCGTGCCTGCCCGTCTCCTGTGGGTGAGTGGACACAGCCAGATCCGCACTGCGCCCTGCCTGCCCGTCTCCCGTGGGTGAGTGGACACAGCCAGATCCGCACTGCGCCCTGCCTGCCCGTCTCCCGTGGGTGAGTGGACACAGCCAGATCCGCACTGCGCCCTGCCTGCACGTCTCCCGTGGGTGAGTGGACACAGCCAGATCCGCACTGCACCCTGCCTGCCCGTCTGCCGTGGGTGAGTGGACACAGCCAGATCCGCACTGCGCCCTGCCTGACCGTCTGCCGTGGGTGAGTGGACAAGCCAGATCCGCACTGCGCCCTGCCTACCCGTCTGCCGTGGGACAGTGGACATAGCCAGATCCACACAGCAGCCTCTCTGCCCGTCTCCCGTGGGTGAGTGGACACAGCCAGATACACACTGCGCCCTGCCTGCCCGTCTCCCCTTGGTCAGTGGACACAGCCAGATCCGCACTGCGCCCTGCCTGCCCGTCTCCCGTGTGTGAGTGGACACAGCCAGATCCGCACTGCGCCCTGCCTGCCCGTCTCCCGTGGGTGAGTGGACACAGCCAGATCCGCACTGCGCCCTGCCTGCCCGTCTTCCGTGGGTGAGTGGACACAGCCAGATCCGCACTGCGCCCTGCCTGCCCATGTCCCTTGGGTGAGTTGACACAGCCTGATCCGCACTGCGCTCTGCCTGCCCGTCTGCCGTGTGTGAGTGGACACAGCCAGATCCGCACTGCGCCCTGCCAGACCGTCTGCCGTGGGTGAGTGGACAAGCCAGATCCGCACTGCGCCCTGCCTACCCGTGTGCCGTGGGTCAGTGGACATAGCCAGATCCACACAGCAGCCTCTCTGCCCTTCTCCCGTGGGTGAGTGGACACAGCCAGATCCACACTGCGCCCTGCCTGCCCGTCTCCCCTTGGTCAGTGGACACAGCCAGATCCGCACTGCGCCCTGCCTGCCGTCTCCCGTGGGTGAGTGGACACAGCCAGATCCGCACTGCGCCCTGCCTGCCCGTCTCCCGTGGGTGAGTGGACACAGCCAGATCCGCACTGCGCCCTGCCTGCCCGTCTCCCGTGGGTGAGTGGACACAGCCAGATCCACACTGCGCCCTGCCTGCCCGTCTCCCGTGGGTGAGTGGACACAGCCAGATCCGCACTGCGCTCTGCCTGCCCGTCTCCCGTGGGTGAGTGGACACAGCCAGATCCGCACTGCGCCCTGCCTGCACGTCTCCCGTGGGTGAGTGGACACAGCCAGATCCGCACTGCGCCCTGCCTGCCCGTCTCCCGTGGGTGAGTGGACACAGCCTGATCCGCACTGCGCCCTGCCTGCCCGTCTCCCGTGGGTGAGTGGACACAGCCAGATCCGCACTGCGCCCTGCCTGACCGTGTGCCGTGGGTGAGTGGACAAGCCAGATCCGCACTGCGCCCTGCCTACCCGTCTGCAGTGGGTCAGTGGACATAGCCAGATCCACACAGCAGCCTCTCTGCCCGTCTCCCGTGGGTGAGTGGACACAGCCAGATCCACACTGCGCCCTGCCTGCCCGTCTCCCGTGGGTGAGTGGACACAGCCAGATCCGCACTGCGCCCTGCCTGCCCGTCTCCCGTGGGTGAGTGGACACAGCCAGATCCGCACTGCGCCCTGCCTGCCCGTCGCCCGTGGGTGAGTGGACACAGCCAGATCCGCACTGCGCCCTGCCTGCCCGTCTCCCGTGGGTGAGTGGACACAGCCAGATCCGCACTGCGCCTTTCCTGCCCATCTCCCGTGGGTGAGTGGACACAGCCAGATCCGCACTGCGCCCTGCCTGCCCGTCTCCCGTGGGTGAGTGGACACAGCCAGATCCGCACTGCGCCCTGCCTGCCCGTCTCCCGTGGGTGAGTGGACACAGCCAGATCCGCACTGCGCCCTGTTTGCCCGTCTCCCGTGGGTGAGTGGACACAGCCAGATCCGCACTGCGCCCTGCCTGCCCGTCTCCCGTGGGTCAGTTGACATAGCCAGATCCACACAGCAGCCTCTCTGCCCGTCTCCCGTGGGTGAGTGGACACAGCCAGATCCACACTGCGCCCTGCCTGGCCGTCTCACCTTGGTCAGTGGACACAGCCAGATCCGCACTGCGCCCTGCCTGCCCGTCTCCCGTGGGTGAGTGGACACAACCAGATCCACACTGCGCCCTGCCTGCCCGTCTCCCCTTGGTCAGTGGACACAGCCAGATCCGCACTGCGCCCTGCCTGCCCGTCTCCCGTGGGTGAGTGGACACAGCCAGATCCGCACTGCGCCCTGCCTGCCCGTCTCCCGTGGGTGAGTGGACACAGCCAGATCCGCACTGCGCCCTGCCTGCCCATCTCCCGTGGGTGAGTGGACACAGCCAGATCCGCACTGCGCCCTGCCTGCCCGTCTCCCGTGGGTGAGTGGACACAGCCAGATCCGCACTGCGCCCTGCCTGCCCGTCTCCCGTGGGTGAGTGGACACAGCCAGATCCACACTGCGCCCTGCCTGCCCGTCTCCCGTGGGTGAGTGGACACAGCCATATCCGCACTGCACCCTGCCTTCCCGTCTCCCGTGGGTGAGTGGACACAGCCAGATCCGCACTGCGCCCTGCCTGCCCGTCTCCCGTGGGTGAGTGGACACAGCCAGATCCGCACTGCGCCCTGCCTGCCCGTCTCCCGTGGGTGAGTGGACACAGCCAGATCCGCACTGCGCCCTGCCTGACTGTCTGCCGTGGGTGAGTGGACACAGCCAGATCCGCACTGCGCCCTGCCTGACTGTCTGCCGTGGGTGAGTGGACAAGCCAGATCCGCACTGCGCCCTGCCTACCCGTCTGCCGTGGGTCAGTGGACATAGCCAGATCCACACAGCAGCCTCTCTGCCCGTCTCCCGTGGGTGAGTGGACACAGCCAGATCCGCACTGCGCCCTGCCTGCCCGTCTCCCCTTGGTCACTGGACACAGCCAGATCCGCACTGCGCCCTGCCTGCCCGTCTCACGTGGGTGAGTGGACACAGCCAGATCCGCACTGCGCCTTGCCTGCCCGTCTCCCGTGGGTCAGTGGACACAGCCAGATCCGCACTGCGCCCTGCCTGCCCGTCTCCCGTGGGTGACTGGACACAGCCAGATCCGCACTGCGCCCTGCCTGCCCGTCTCCCGTGGGTGAGTGGACACAGCCAGATCCGCACTGCGCCCTGCCTGACCGTCTGCCGTGGGTGAGTGGACAAGCCAGATCCGCACTGCGCCCTGCCTACCCGTGTGCCGTGGGTCAGTGGACATAGCCAGATCCACACAGCAGCCTCTCTGCCCGTCTCCCGTGGGTGAGTGGACACAGCCAGATCCACACTGCGCCCTGCCTGCCCGTCTCCCCTTGGTCAGTGGACACAGCCAGATCCGCACTGCGCCCTGCCTGCCCGTCTCCCGTGGGTGAGTGGACACAGCCAGATCCGCACTGCGCCCTGCCTGCCCGTCTCCCGTGGGTGAGTGGACACAGCCAGATCCGCACTGCGCCCTGCCTGCCCGTCTCCCGTGGGTGAGTGGACACAGCCAGATCCGCACTGCGCCCTGCCTGCCCGTCTACCGTGGGTGAGTGGACACTGCCAGGTCCGCACTGCGCCCTGCCTGTCCGTCTCCAGTGGGTGAGTGGACACAGCCAGATCCGCACTGCGCCCTGCCTGCACGTCTCCCGTGGGTGAGTGGACACAGCCAGATCCGCACTGCGCCCTGCCTGCCCGTCTCCCGTGGGTGAGTGGACACAGCTAGATCCGCACTGCGCCGTGCCTGCCCGTCTCCTGTGGGTGAGTGGACACAGCCAGATCCGCACTGCGCCCTGCCTGCCCGTCTCCCGTGGGTGAGTGGACACAGCCAGATCCGCACTGCGCCCTGCCTGCCCGTCTCCCGTGGGTGAGTGGACACAGCCAGATCCGCACTGCGCCCTGCCTGCACGTCTCCCGTGGGTGAGTGGACACAGCCAGATCCGCACTGCGCCCTGCCTGCCCGTCTGCCGTGGGTGAGTGGACACAGCCAGATCCGCACTGCGCCCTGCCTGACCGTCTGCCGTGGGTGAGTGGACAAGCCAGATCCGCACTGCGCCCTGCCTACCCGTCTGCCGTGGGACAGTGGACATAGCCAGATCCACACAGCAGCCTCTCTGCCCGTCTCCCGTGGGTGAGTGGACACAGCCAGATACACACTGCGCCCTGCCTGCCCGTCTCCCCTTGGTCAGTGGACACAGCCAGATCCGCACTGCGCCCTGCCTGCCCGTCTCCCGTGGGTGAGTGGACACAGCCAGATCCGCACTGCGCCCTGCCTGCCCGTCTCCCGTGGGTGAGTGGACACAGCCAGATCCGCACTGCGCCCTGCCTGCCCGTCTCCCGTGGGTGAGTGGACACAGCCAGATCCGCACTGCGCCCTGCCTGCCCATGTCCCTTGGGTGAGTTGACACAGCCTGATCCGCACTGCGCTCTGCCTGCCCGTCTGCCGTGTGTGAGTGGACACAGCCAGATCCGCACTGCACCCTGCCTGCCCGTCTCCCGTGGGTGAGTGGACACAGCCAGATCCGCACTGCGCCCTGCCTGCCCGTCTGCCGTGGGTGAGTGGACACAGCCAGATCCGCACTGCGCCCTGCCTGCCCGTCTCCCGTGGGTGAGTGGACACAGCCAGATCCGCACTGCGCCCTGCCTGCCCGTCTCCCTTGGGTGAGTGGACACAGCCAGATCCGCACTGCGCCCTGCCTGCCCGTCTCCCGTGGGTGAGTGGACACAGCCAGATCCGCACTGCGCCCTGCCTGCCCGTCTCCCGTGGGTGAGTGGACACAGCCAGATCCGCACTGCGCCCTGCCTGCCCGTCTCCCGTGGGTGAGTGGACACAGCCAGATCCGCACTGCGCCCTGCCTGACCGTCTGCCGTGGGTGAGTGGACAAGCCAGATCCGCACTGCGCCCTGCCTACCCGTCTGCCGTGGGTCAGTGGACATAGCCAGATCCACACAGCAGCCTCTCTGCCCGTCTCCCGTGGGTGAGTGGACACAGCCAGATCCGCACTGCGCCCTGCCTGCCCGTCTCCCCTTGGTCACTGGACACAGCCAGATCCGCACTGCGCCCTGCCTGCCCGTCTCACGTGGGTGAGTGGACACAGCCAGATCCGCACTGCGCCTTGCCTGCCCGTCTCCCGTGGGTGAGTGGACACAGCCAGATCCGCACTGCGCCCTGCCTGCCCGTCTCCCGTGGGTGACTGGACACAGCCAGATCCGCACTGCGCCCTGCCTGCCCGTCTCCCGTGGGTGAGTGGACACAGCCAGATCCGCACTGCGCCCTGCCTGACCGTCTGCCGTGGGTGAGTGGACAAGCCAGATCCGCACTGCGCCCTGCCTACCCGTGTGCCGTGGGTCAGTGGACATAGCCAGATCCACACAGCAGCCTCTCTGCCCGTCTCCCGTGGGTGAGTGGACACAGCCAGATCCACACTGCGCCCTGCCTGCCCGTCTCCCCTTGGTCAGTGGACACAGCCAGATCCGCACTGCGCCCTGCCTGCCCGTCTCCCGTGGGTGAGTGGACACAGCCAGATCCGCACTGCCCCCTGCCTGCCCGTCTCCCGTGGGTGAGTGGACACAGCCAGATCCGCACTGCGCCCTGCCTGCCCGTCTCCCGTGGGTGAGTGGACACAGCCAGATCCGCACTGCGCCCTGCCTGCCCGTCTACCGTGGGTGAGTGGACACTGCCAGGTCCGCACTGCGCCCTGCCTGCCCGTCTCCCGTGGGTGAGTGGACACAGCCAGATCCGCACTGCGCCCTGCCTGCACGTCTCCCGTGGGTGAGTGGACACAGCCAGATCCGCACTGCGCCCTGCCTGCCCGTCTCCCGTGGGTGAGTGGACACAGCTAGATCCGCACTGCGCCGTGCCTGCCCGTCTCCTGTGGGTGAGTGGACACAGCCAGATCCGCACTGCGCCCTGCCTGCCCGTCTCCCGTGGGTGAGTGGACACAGCCAGATCCGCACTGCGCCCTGCCTGCCCGTCTCCCGTGGGTGAGTGGACACAGCCAGATCCGCACTGCGCCCTGCCTGCACGTCTCCCGTGGGTGAGTGGACACAGCCAGATCCGCACTGCGCCCTGCCTGCCCGTCTGCCGTGGGTGAGTGGACACAGCCAGATCCGCACTGCGCCCTGCCTGACCGTCTGCCGTGGGTGAGTGGACAAGCCAGATCCGCACTGCGCCCTGCCTACCCGTCTGCCGTGGGACAGTGGACATAGCCAGATCCACACAGCAGCCTCTCTGCCCGTCTCCCGTGGGTGAGTGGACACAGCCAGATACACACTGCGCCCTGCCTGCCCGTCTCCCCTTGGTCAGTGGACACAGCCAGATCCGCACTGCGCCCTGCCTGCCCGTCTCCCGTGGGTGAGTGGACACAGCCAGATCCGCACTGCGCCCTGCCTGCCCGTCTCCCGTGGGTGAGTGGACACAGCCAGATCCGCACTGCGCCCTGCCTGCCCGTCTCCCGTGGGTGAGTGGACACAGCCAGATCCGCACTGCGCCCTGCCTGCCCATGTCCCTTGGGTGAGTTGACACAGCCTGATCCGCACTGCGCTCTGCCTGCCCGTCTGCCGTGTGTGAGTGGACACAGCCAGATCCGCACTGCACCCTGCCTGCCCGTCTCCCGTGGGTGAGTGGACACAGCCAGATCCGCACTGCGCCCTGCCTGCCCGTCTGCCGTGGGTGAGTGGACACAGCCAGATCCGCACTGCGCCCTGCCTGCCCGTCTCCCGTGGGTGAGTGGACACAGCCAGATCCGCACTGCGCCCTGCCTGCCCGTCTCCCTTGGGTGAGTGGACACAGCCAGATCCGCACTGCGCCCTGCCTGCCCGTCTCCCGTGGGTGAGTGGACACAGCCAGATCCGCACTGCGCCCTGCCTGCCCGTCTCCCGTGGGTGAGTGGACACAGCCAGATCCGCACTGCGCCCTGCCTGCCCGTCTCCCGTGGGTGAGTGGACACAGCCAGATCCGCACTGCGCCCTGCCTGACCGTCTGCCGTGGGTGAGTGGACAAGCCAGATCCGCACTGCGCCCTGCCTACCCGTCTGCCGTGGGTCAGTGGACATAGCCAGATCCACACAGCACTGTCTCTGCCCGTCTCCCGTGGGTGAGTGGACACAGCCAGATCCACACTGTGCCCTGCCTGCCCGTCTCCCCTTGGACAGTGGACACAGCCAGATCCGCACTGCGCCCTGCCTGCCCGTGTCACGTGGGTGAGTGGACACAGCCAGATCCGCACTGCGCCTTGCCTGCCCGTCTCCCGTGTGTGAGTGGACACAGCCAGATCCGCACTGCGCCCTGCCTGCCCGTCTCCCGTGGGTGAGTGACACAGCCAGATCCGCACTGCGCCCTGCCTGCCCGTCTCCCGTGGGTGAGTGGACAAGCCAGATCCGCACTGCGCCCTGCATACCCGTGTGCCGTGGGTCAGTGGACATAGCCAGATCCACACAGCAGCCTCTCTGCCCTTCTCCCGTGGGTGAGTGGACACAGCCAGATCCACACTGCACCCTGCCTGCCCGTCTCCCCTTGGTCAGTGGACACAGCCAGATCCGCACTGCGCCCTGCCTGCCGTCTCCCGTGGGTGAGTGGACACAGCCAGATCCGCACTGCGCCCTGCCTGCCCGTCTCCCGTGGGTGAGTGGACACAGCCAGATCCGCACTGCGCCCTGCCTGCCCGTCTCCCGTGGGTGAGTGGACACAGCCAGATCCGCACTGCGCCCTGCCTGCCCGTCTCCCGTGGGTGAGTGGACACAGCCAGATCCGCACTGCGCCCTGCCTGCCCGTCTCCCGTGGGTGAGTGGACACAGCCAGATCCGCACTGCGCCCTGCCTGCCCGTCTCCCGTGGGTGAGTGGACACAGCCAGATCCGCACTGCGCCCTGCCTGCACGTCTCCCGTGGGTGAGTGGACACAGCCAGATCCGCACTGCGCCCTGCCTGCCCGTCTGCCGTGGGTGAGTGGACACAGCCAGATCCGCACTGCGCCCTGCCTGACCGTCTGCCGTGGGTGAGTGGACAAGCCAGATCCGCACTGCGCCCTGCCTACCCGTCTGCCGTGGGACAGTGGACATAGCCAGATCCACACAGCAGCCTCTCTGCCCGTCTCCCGTAGGTGAGTGGACACAGCCAGATACACACTGCGCCCTGCCTGCCCGTCTCCCCTTGGTCAGTGGACACAGCCAGATCCGCACTGCGCCCTGCCTGCCCATCTCCCGTGGGTGAGTGGACACAGCCAGATCCGCACTGCGCCCTGCCTGCCCGTCTCCCGTGGGTGAGTGGACACAGCCAGATCCGCACTGCGCCCTGCCTGCCCGTCTCCCGTGGGTGAGTGGACACAGCCAGATCCGCACTGCGCCCTGCCTGCCCATGTCCCTTGGGTGAGTTGACACAGCCTGATCCGCACTGCGCTCTGCCTGCCCGTCTGCCGTGTGTGAGTGGACACAGCCAGATCCGCACTGCACCCTGCCTGCCCGTCTCCCGTGGGTGAGTGGACACAGCCAGATCCGCACTGCGCCCTGCCTGCCCGTCTGCCGTGGGTGAGTGGACACAGCCAGATCCGCACTGCGCCCTGCCTGCCCGTCTCCCGTGGGTGAGTGGACACAGCCAGATCCGCACTGCGCCCTGCCTGCCCGTCTCCCTTGGGTGAGTGGACACAGCCAGATCCGCACTGCGCCCTGCCTGCCCATCTCCCGTGGGTGAGTGGACACAGCCAGATCCGCACTGCGCCCTGCCTGCCCGTCTCCCGTGGGTGAGTGGACACAGCCAGATCCGCAATGCGCCCTGCCTGCCCGTCTCCCGTGGGTGAGTGGACACAGCCAGATCCGCACTGCGCCCTGCCTGCCCGTCTCCCGTGGGTGAGTGGACACAGCCAGATCCGCACTGCGCCCTGCCTGCCCGTCTCCCGTGATTGAGTGGACACAGCCAGATCCGCACTGCGCCCTGTTTGCCCGTCTCCCGTGGGTGAGTGGACACAGCCAGATCCGCACTGCGCCCTGCCTGACCGTCTGCCGTGGGTGAGTGGACAAGCCAGATCTGCACTGCGCCCTGCCTACCCGTCTGCCGTGGGTCAGTGGACATAGCCAGATCCACACAGCAGCCTCTCTGCCCGTCTCCCGTGGGTGAGTGGACACAGCCAGATACACACTGCGCCCTGCCTGCCCGTCTCCCCTTGGTCAGTGGACACAGCCAGATCCGCACTGCGCCCTGCCTGCCCGTCTCCCGTGGGTGAGTGGACACAGCCAGATCCGCACTGCGCCCTGCCTGCCCGTCTCCCGTGGGTCAGTGGACATAGCCAGATCCACACAGCAGCCTCTCTGCCCGTCTCCCGTGGGTGAGTGGACACAGCCAGATCCACACTGCGCCCTGCCTGGCCGTCTCACCTTGGTCAGTGGACACAGCCAGATCCGCACTGCGCCCTGCCTGCCCGTCTCCCGTGGGTGAGTGGACACAACCAGATCCACACTGCGCCCTGCCTGCCCGTCTCCCCTTGGTCAGTGGACACAGCCAGATCCGCACTGCGCCCTGCCTGCCCGTCTCCCGTGGGTGAGTGGACACAGCCAGATCCGCACTGCGCCCTGCCTGCCCGTCTCCCGTGGGTGAGTGGACACAGCCAGATCCGCACTGCGCCCTGCCTGCCCATCTCCCGTGGGTGAGTGGACACAGCCAGATCCGCACTGCGCCCTGCCTGCCCGTCTCCCGTGGGTGAGTGGACACAGCCAGATCCGCAGTGCGCCCTGCCTGCCCGTCTCCCGTGGGTGAGTGGACACAGCCAGATCCACACTGCGCCCTGCCTGCCCGTCTCCCGTGGGTGAGTGGACACAGCCATATCCGCACTGCGCCCTGCCTTCCCGTCTCCCGTGGGTGAGTGGACACAGCCAGATCCGCACTGCGCCCTGCCTGCCCGTCTCCCGTGGGTGAGTGGACACAGCCAGATCCGCACTGCGCCCTGCCTGCCCGTCTCCCGTGGGTGAGTGGACACAGCCAGATCCGCACTGCGCCCTGCCTGACTGTCTGCCGTGGGTGAGTGGACACAGCCAGATCCGCACTGCGCCCTGCCTGACTGTCTGCCGTGGGTGAGTGGACAAGCCAGATCCGCACTGCGCCCTGCCTACCCGTCTGCCGTGGGTCAGTGGACATAGCCAGATCCACACAGCAGCCTCTCTGCCCGTCTCCCGTGGGTGAGTGGACACAGCCAGATCCGCACTGCGCCCTGCCTGCCCGTCTCCCCTTGGTCACTGGACACAGCCAGATCCGCACTGCGCCCTGCCTGCCCGTCTCACGTGGGTGAGTGGACACAGCCAGATCCGCACTGCGCCTTGCCTGCCCGTCTCCCGTGGGTGAGTGGACACAGCCAGATCCGCACTGCGCCCTGCCTGCCCGTCTCCCGTGGGTGACTGGACACAGCCAGATCCGCACTGCGCCCTGCCTGCCCGTCTCCCGTGGGTGAGTGGACACAGCCAGATCCGCACTGCGCCCTGCCTGACCGTCTGCCGTGGGTGAGTGGACAAGCCAGATCCGCACTGCGCCCTGCCTACCCGTGTGCCGTGGGTCAGTGGACATAGCCAGATCCACACAGCAGCCTCTCTGCCCGTCTCCCGTGGGTGAGTGGACACAGCCAGATCCACAATGCGCCCTGCCTGCCCGTCTCCCCTTGGTCAGTGGACACAGCCAGATCCGCACTGCGCCCTGCCTGCCCGTCTCCCGTGGGTGAGTGGACACAGCCAGATCCGCACTGCGCCCTGCCTGCCCGTCTCCCGTGGGTGAGTGGACACAGCCAGATCCGCACTGCGCCCTGCCTGCCCGTCTCCCGTGGGTGAGTGGACACAGCCAGATCCGCACTGCGCCCTGCCTGCCCGTCTACCGTGGGTGAGTGGACACTGCCAGGTCCGCACTGCGCCCTGCCTGCCCGTCTCCCGTGGGTGAGTGGACACAGCCAGATCCGCACTGCGCCCTGCCTGCACGTCTCCCGTGGGTGAGTGGACACAGCCAGATCCGCACTGCGCCCTGCCTGCCCGTCTCCCGTGGGTGAGTGGACACAGCCAGATCCGCACTGCGCCGTGCCTGCCCGTCTCCTGTGGGTGAGTGGACACAGCCAGATCCGCACTGCGCCCTGCCTGCCCGTCTCCCGTGGGTGAGTGGACACAGCCAGATCCGCACTGCGCCCTGCCTGCCCGTCTCCCGTGGGTGAGTGGACACAGCCAGATCCGCACTGCGCCCTGCCTGCACGTCTCCCGTGGGTGAGTGGACACAGCCAGATCCGCACTGCGCCCTGCCTGCCCGTCTGCCGTGGGTGAGTGGACACAGCCAGATCCGCACTGCGCCCTGCCTGACCGTCTGCCGTGGGTGAGTGGACAAGCCAGATCCGCACTGCGCCCTGCCTACCCGTCTGCCGTGGGACAGTGGACATAGCCAGATCCACACAGCAGCCTCTCTGCCCGTCTCCCGTGGGTGAGTGGACACAGCCAGATACACACTGCGCCCTGCCTGCCCGTCTCCCCTTGGTCAGTGGACACAGCCAGATCCGCACTGCGCCCTGCCTGCCCGTCTCCCGTGGGTGAGTGGACACAGCCAGATCCGCACTGCGCCCTGCCTGCCCGTCTCCCGTGGGTGAGTGGACACAGCCAGATCCGCACTGCGCCCTGCCTGCCCGTCTCCCGTGGGTGAGTGGACACAGCCAGATCCGCACTGCGCCCTGCCTGCCCATGTCCCTTGGGTGAGTTGACACAGCCTGATCCGCACTGCGCTCTGCCTGCCCGTCTGCCGTGTGTGAGTGGACACAGCCAGATCCGCACTGCACCCTGCCTGCCCGTCTCCCGTGGGTGAGTGGACACAGCCAGATCCGCACTGCGCCCTGCCTGCCCGTCTGCCGTGGGTGAGTGGACACAGCCAGATCCGCACTGCGCCCTGCCTGCCCGTCTCCCGTGGGTGAGTGGACACAGCCAGATCCGCACTGCGCCCTGCCTGCCCGTCTCCCTTGGGTGAGTGGACACAGCCAGATCCGCACTGCGCCCTGCCTGCCCGTCTCCCGTGGGTGAGTGGACACAGCCAGATCCGCACTGCGCCCTGCCTGCCCGTCTCCCGTGGGTGAGTGGACACAGCCAGATCCGCACTGCGCCCTGCCTGCCCGTCTCCCGTGGGTGAGTGGACACAGCCAGATCCGCACTGCGCCCTGCCTGACCGTCTGCCGTGGGTGAGTGGACAAGCCAGATCCGCACTGCGCCCTGCCTACCCGTCTGCCGTGGGTCAGTGGACATAGCCAGATCCACACAGCACTGTCTCTGCCCGTCTCCCGTGGGTGAGTGGACACAGCCAGATCCACACTGTGCCCTGCCTGCCCGTCTCCCCTTGGACAGTGGACACAGCCAGATCCGCACTGCGCCCTGCCTGCCCGTGTCACGTGGGTGAGTGGACACAGCCAGATCCGCACTGCGCCTTGCCTGCCCGTCTCCCGTGTGTGAGTGGACACAGCCAGATCCGCACTGCGCCCTGCCTGCCCGTCTCCCGTGGGTGAGTGACACAGCCAGATCCGCACTGCGCCCTGCCTGCCCGTCTCCCGTGGGTGAGTGGACAAGCCAGATCCGCACTGCGCCCTGCATACCCGTGTGCCGTGGGTCAGTGGACATAGCCAGATCCACACAGCAGCCTCTCTGCCCTTCTCCCGTGGGTGAGTGGACACAGCCAGATCCACACTGCACCCTGCCTGCCCGTCTCCCCTTGGTCAGTGGACACAGCCAGATCCGCACTGCGCCCTGCCTGCCGTCTCCCGTGGGTGAGTGGACACAGCCAGATCCGCACTGCGCCCTGCCTGCCCGTCTCCCGTGGGTGAGTGGACACAGCCAGATCCGCACTGCGCCCTGCCTGCCCGTCTCCCGTGGGTGAGTGGACACAGCCAGATCCGCACTGCGCCCTGCCTGCCCGTCTCCCGTGGGTGAGTGGACACAGCCAGATCCGCACTGCGCCCTGCCTGCCCGTCTCCCGTGGGTGAGTGGACACAGCCAGATCCGCACTGCGCCCTGCCTGCCCGTCTCCCGTGGGTGAGTGGACACAGCCAGATCCGCACTGCGCCCTGCCTGCACGTCTCCCGTGGGTGAGTGGACACAGCCAGATCCGCACTGCGCCCTGCCTGCCCGTCTGCCGTGGGTGAGTGGACACAGCCAGATCCGCACTGCGCCCTGCCTGACCGTCTGCCGTGGGTGAGTGGACAAGCCAGATCCGCACTGCGCCCTGCCTACCCGTCTGCCGTGGGACAGTGGACATAGCCAGATCCACACAGCAGCCTCTCTGCCCGTCTCCCGTGGGTGAGTGGACACAGCCAGATACACACTGCGCCCTGCCTGCCCGTCTCCCCTTGGTCAGTGGACACAGCCAGATCCGCACTGCGCCCTGCCTGCCCGTCTCCCGTGGGTGAGTGGACACAGCCAGATCCGCACTGCGCCCTGCCTGCCCGTCTCCCGTGGGTGAGTGGACACAGCCAGATCCGCACTGCGCCCTGCCTGCCCGTCTCCCGTGGGTGAGTGGACACAGCCAGATCCGCACTGCGCCCTGCCTGCCCATGTCCCTTGGGTGAGTTGACACAGCCTGATCCGCACTGCGCTCTGCCTGCCCGTCTGCCGTGTGTGAGTGGACACAGCCAGATCCGCACTGCACCCTGCCTGCCCGTCTCCCGTGGGTGAGTGGACACAGCCAGATCCGCACTGCGCCCTGCCTGCCCGTCTGCCGTGGGTGAGTGGACACAGCCAGATCCGCACTGCGCCCTGCCTGCCCGTCTCCCGTGGGTGAGTGGACACAGCCAGATCCGCACTGCGCCCTGCCTGCCCGTCTCCCTTGGGTGAGTGGACACAGCCAGATCCGCACTGCGCCCTGCCTGCCCATCTCCCGTGGGTGAGTGGACACAGCCAGATCCGCACTGCGCCCTGCCTGCCCGTCTCCCGTGGGTGAGTGGACACAGCCAGATCCGCAATGCGCCCTGCCTGCCCGTCTCCCGTGGGTGAGTGGACACAGCCAGATCCGCACTGCGCCCTGCCTGCCCGTCTCCCGTGGGTGAGTGGACACAGCCAGATCCGCACTGCGCCCTGCCTGCCCGTCTCCCGTGATTGAGTGGACACAGCCAGATCCGCACTGCGCCCTGTTTGCCCGTCTCCCGTGGGTGAGTGGACACAGCCAGATCCGCACTGCGCCCTGCCTGACCGTCTGCCGTGGGTGAGTGGACAAGCCAGATCTGCACTGCGCCCTGCCTACCCGTCTGCCGTGGGTCAGTGGACATAGCCAGATCCACACAGCAGCCTCTCTGCCCGTCCCCCGTGGGTGAGTGGACACAGCCAGATACACACTGCGCCCTGCCTGCCCGTCTCCCCTTGGTCAGTGGACACAGCCAGATCCGCACTGCGCCCTGCCTGCCCGTCTCCCGTGGGTGAGTGGACACAGCCAGATCCGCACTGCGCCCTGCCTGCCCGTCTCCCGTGGGTGAGTGGACACAGCCAGATCCGCACTGCGCCCTGCCTGCCCGTCTCCCGTGGGTGAGTGGACACAGCCAGATCCGCACTGCGCCCTGCCTGCCCATGTCCCTTGGGTGAGTTGACACAGCCTGATCCGCACTGCGCTCTGCCTGCCCGTCTGCCGTGTGTGAGTGGACACAGCCAGATCCGCACTGCACCCTGCCTGCCCGTCTCCCGTGGGTGAGTGGACACAGCCAGATCCGCACTGCGCCCTGCCTGCCCGTCTGCCGTGGGTGAGTGGACACAGCCAGATCCGCACTGCGCCCTGCCTGCCCGTCTCCCGTGGGTGAGTGGACACAGCCAGATCCGCACTGCGCCCTGCCTGCCCGTCTCCCTTGGGTGAGTGGACACAGCCAGATCCGCACTGCGCCCTGCCTGCCCGTCTCCCGTGGGTGAGTGGACACAGCCAGATCCGCACTGCGCCCTGCCTGCCCGTCTCCCGTGGGTGAGTGGACACAGCCAGATCCGCACTGCGCCCTGCCTGCCCGTCTCCCGTGGGTGAGTGGACACAGCCAGATCCGCACTGCGCCCTGCCTGACCGTCTGCCGTGGGTGAGTGGACAAGCCAGATCCGCACTGCGCCCTGCCTACCCGTCTGCCGTGGGTCAGTGGACATAGCCAGATCCACACAGCACTGTCTCTGCCCGTCTCCCGTGGGTGAGTGGACACAGCCAGATCCACACTGTGCCCTGCCTGCCCGTCTCCCCTTGGACAGTGGACACAGCCAGATCCGCACTGCGCCCTGCCTGCCCGTGTCACGTGGGTGAGTGGACACAGCCAGATCCGCACTGCGCCTTGCCTGCCCGTCTCCCGTGTGTGAGTGGACACAGCCAGATCCGCACTGCGCCCTGCCTGCCCGTCTCCCGTGGGTGAGTGACACAGCCAGATCCGCACTGCGCCCTGCCTGCCCGTCTCCCGTGGGTGAGTGGACAAGCCAGATCCGCACTGCGCCCTGCATACCCGTGTGCCGTGGGTCAGTGGACATAGCCAGATCCACACAGCAGCCTCTCTGCCCTTCTCCCGTGGGTGAGTGGACACAGCCAGATCCACACTGCACCCTGCCTGCCCGTCTCCCCTTGGTCAGTGAGACACAGCCAGATCCGCACTGCGCCCTGCCTGCCGTCTCCCGTGGGTGAGTGGACACAGCCAGATCCGCACTGCGCCCTGCCTGCCCGTCTCCCGTGGGTGAGTGGACACAGCCAGATCCGCACTGCGCCCTGCCTGCCCGTCTCCCGTGGGTGAGTGGACACAGCCAGATCCGCACTGCGCCCTGCCTGCCCGTCTCCCGTGGGTGAGTGGACACAGCCAGATCCGCACTGCGCCCTGCCTGCCCGTCTCCCGTGGGTGAGTGGACACAGCCAGATCCGCACTGCGCCCTGCCTGCCCGTCTCCCGTGGGTGAGTGGACACAGCCAGATCCGCACTGCGCCCTGCCTGCACGTCTCCCGTGGGTGAGTGGACACAGCCAGATCCGCACTGCGCCCTGCCTGCCCGTCTGCCGTGGGTGAGTGGACACAGCCAGATCCGCACTGCGCCCTGCCTGACCGTCTGCCGTGGGTGAGTGGACAAGCCAGATCCGCACTGCGCCCTGCCTACCCGTCTGCCGTGGGACAGTGGACATAGCCAGATCCACACAGCAGCCTCTCTGCCCGTCTCCCGTGGGTGAGTGGACACAGCCAGATACACACTGCGCCCTGCCTGCCCGTCTCCCCTTGGTCAGTGGACACAGCCAGATCCGCACTGCGCCCTGCCTGCCCGTCTCCCGTGGGTGAGTGGACACAGCCAGATCCGCACTGCGCCCTGCCTGCCCGTCTCCCGTGGGTGAGTGGACACAGCCAGATCCGCACTGCGCCCTGCCTGCCCGTCTCCCGTGGGTGAGTGGACACAGCCAGATCCGCACTGCGCCCTGCCTGCCCATGTCCCTTGGGTGAGTTGACACAGCCTGATCCGCACTGCGCTCTGCCTGCCCGTCTGCCGTGTGTGAGTGGACACAGCCAGATCAGCACTGCACCCTGCCTGCCCGTCTCCCGTGGGTGAGTGGACACAGCCAGATCCGCACTGCGCCCTGCCTGCCCGTCTGCCGTGGGTGAGTGGACACAGCCAGATCCGCACTGCGCCCTGCCTGCCCGTCTCCCGTGGGTGAGTGGACACAGCCAGATCCGCACTGCGCCCTGCCTGCCCGTCTCCCTTGGGTGAGTGGACACAGCCAGATCCGCACTGCGCCCTGCCTGCCCATCTCCCGTGGGTGAGTGGACACAGCCAGATCCGCACTGCGCCCTGCCTGCCCGTCTCCCGTGGGTGAGTGGACACAGCCAGATCCGCAATGCGCCCTGCCTGCCCGTCTCCCGTGGGTGAGTGGACACAGCCAGATCCGCACTGCGCCCTGCCTGCCCGTCTCCCGTGGGTGAGTGGACACAGCCAGATCCACACTGCGCCCTGCCTGCCCGTCTCCCGTGATTGAGTGGACACAGCCAGATCCGCACTGCGCCCTGTTTGCCCGTCTCCCGTGGGTGAGTGGACAAGCCAGATCTGCACTGCGCCCTGCCTACCCGTCTGCCGTGGGTCAGTGGACATAGCCAGATCCACACAGCACCGTCTCTGCCCGTCTCCCGTGGGTGAGTGGACACAGCCAGATCCACACTGCGCCCTGCCTGCCCGTCTCCCCTTGGTCAGTGGACACAGCCAGATCCGCACTGCGCCCTGCCTGCCGTCTCCCGTGGGTGAGTGGACACAGCCAGATCCGCACTGCGCCCTGCCTGCCCGTCTCCCGTGGGTGAGTGGACACAGCCAGATCCGCACTGCGCCCTGCCTGCCCGCCTCCCGTGGGTGAGTGGACACAGCCAGATCCGCACTGCGCCCTGCCTGCCCGTCTCCCGTGGGTGAGTGGACACAGCCAGATCCGCACTGCGCCCTGCCTGTCCGTCTCCCGTGGGTGAGTGGACACAGCCAGATCCGCACTGCGCCCTGCCTGCCCGTCTCCCGTGGGTGAGTGGACACAGCCAGATCCGCACTGCGCCCTGCCTGCACGTCTCCCGTGGGTGAGTGGACACAGCCAGATCCGCACTGCGCCCTGCCTGCCCGTCTCCCGTGGGTGAGTGGACACAGCCAGATCCGCACTGCGCCCTGCCTGCCCGTCTCCCGTGGGTGAGTGGACACAGCCAGATCCGCACTGCGCCCTGCCTGCCCGTCTGCCGTGGGTGAGTGGACACAGCCAGATCCGCACTGCGCCCTGCCTGACCGTCTGCCGTGGGTGAGTGGACAAGCCAGATCCGCACTGCGCCCTGCCTACCCGTCTGCCGTGGGACAGTGGACATAGCCAGATCCACACAGCAGCCTCTCTGCCCGTCTCCCGTGGGTGAGTGGACACAGCCAGATACACACTGCGCCCTGCCTGCCCGTCTCCCCTTGGTCAGTGGACACAGCCAGATCCGCACTGCGCCCTGCCTGCCCGTCTCCCGTGGGTGAGTGGACACAGCCAGATCCGCACTGCGCCCTGCCTGCCCGTCTCCCGTGGGTGAGTGGACACAGCCAGATCCGCACTGCGCCCTGCCTGCCCGTCTCCCGTGGGTGAGTGGACACAGCCAGATCCGCACTGCGCCCTGCCTGCCCATGTCCCTTGAGTGAGTTGACACAGCCTGATCCGCACTGCGCCCTGCCTGCACGTCTCCCGTGGGTGAGTGGACACAGCCAGATCCGCACTGCGCCCTGCCTGCCCGTCTCCCGTGGGTGAGTGGACACAGCCAGATCCGCACTGCGCCCTGCCTGCCCGTCTCCCGTGGGTGAGTGGACACAGCCAGATCCGCACTGCGCCCTGCCTGCCCGTCTGCCGTGGGTGAGTGGACACAGCCAGATCCGCACTGCGCCCTGCCTGACCGTCTGCCGTGGGTGAGTGGACAAGCCAGATCCGCACTGCGCCCTGCCTACCCGTCTGCCGTGGGACAGTGGACATAGCCAGATCCACACAGCAGCCTCTCTGCCCGTCTCCCGTGGGTGAGTGGACACAGCCAGATACACACTGCGCCCTGCCTGCCCGTCTCCCCTTGGTCAGTGGACACAGCCAGATCCGCACTGCGCCCTGCCTGCCCGTCTCCCGTGGGTGAGTGGACACAGCCAGATCCGCACTGCGCCCTGCCTGCCCGTCTCCCGTGGGTGAGTGGACACAGCCAGATCCGCACTGCGCCCTGCCTGCCCGTCTCCCGTGGGTGAGTGGACACAGCCAGATCCGCACTGCGCCCTGCCTGCCCGTCTCCCGTGGTTGAGTGGACACAGCCAGATCCGCACTGCGCCCTGCCTGCCCGTCTCCCGTGGGTGAGTGGACACAGCCAGATCCGCACTGCGCCCTGCCTGCCCGTCTCCCGTGGGTGAGTGGACACAGCCAGATTCGCACTGCGCCCTGCCTGCCCGTCTCCCGTGGGTGAGTGGACACAGCCAGATCCGCACTGCGCCCTGCCTGCCCGTCTCCCGTGGGTGAGTGGACACAGCCAGATCCGCACTGCGCCCTGCCTGCCCGTAGCCCGTGGGTGAGTGGACACAGCCAGATCCGCACTGCGCCCTGCCTGCCCGTCTCCCGTGGGTGAGTGGACACAGCCAGATCCGCACTGCGCCCTGCCTGCCCGTCTCCCGTGGGTGAGTGGACACAGCCAGATCCGCACTGCGCCCTGCCTGCCCGTCTCCCGTGGGTGAGTGGACACAGCCAGATCCGCACTGCGCCCTGTTTGCCCGTCTCCCGTGGGTGAGTGGACACAGCCAGATCCGCACTGCGCCCTGCCTGCCCGTCTCCCGTGGGTCAGTGGACATAGCCAGATCCACACAGCAGCCTCTCTGCCCGTCTCCCGTGGGTGAGTGGACACAGCCAGATCCACACTGCGCCCTGCCTGGCCGTCTCACCTTGGTCAGTGGACACAGGCAGATCCGCACTACGCCCTGCCTGCCCGTCTCCCGTGGGTGAGTGGACACAGCCAGATCCGCACTGCGCCCTGCCTGCCCGTCTCCCGTGGGTGAGTGGACACAGCCAGATCCGCACTGCGCCCTGCCTGCCCATCTCCCGTGGGTGAGTGGACACAGCCAGATCCGCACTGCGCCCTGCCTGCCCGTCTCCCGTGGGTGAGTGGACACAGCCAGATCCGCACTGCGCCCTGCCTGCCCGTCTCCCGTGGGTGAGTGGACACAGCCAGATCCGCACTGCGCCCTGCCTGCCCGTCTCCCGTGGGTGAGTGGACACAGCCAGATCCGCACTGCGCCCTGCCTGCCCGTCTCCCGTGGGTGAGTGGACACAGCCAGATCCGCACTGCGCCCTGCCTGCCCGTCTGCCGTGGGTGAGTGGACACAGCCAGATCCGCACTGCGCCCTGCCTGACCGTCTGCCGTGTGTGAGTGGACAAGCCAGATCCGCACTGCGCCCTGCCTACCCGTCTGCCGTGGGACAGTGGACATAGCCAGATCCACACAGCAGCCTCTCTGCCCGTCTCCCGTGGGTGAGTGGACACAGCCAGATACACACTGCGCCCTGCCTGCCCGTCTCCCCTTGGTCAGTGGACACAGCCAGATCCGCACTGCGCCCTGCCTGCCCGTCTCCCGTGGGTGAGTGGACACAGCCAGATCCGCACTGCGCCCTGCCTGCCCGTCTCCCGTGGGTGAGTGGACACAGCCAGATCCGCACTGCGCCCTGCCTGCCCGTCTCCCGTGGGTGAGTGGACACAGCCAGATCCGCACTGCGCCCTGCCTGCCCATGTCCCTTGAGTGAGTTGACACAGCCTGATCCGCACTGCGCCCTGCCTGCACGTCTCCCGTGGGTGAGTGGACACAGCCAGATCCGCACTGCGCCCTGCCTGCCCGTCTCCCGTGGGTGAGTGGACACAGCAAGATCCGCACTGCGCCCTGCCTGCCCGTCTCCCGTGGGTGAGTGGACACAGCCAGATCCGCACTGCGCCCTGCCTGCCCGTCTGCCGTGGGTGAGTGGACACAGCCAGATCCGCACTGCGCCCTGCCTGACCGTCTGCCGTGGGTGAGTGGACAAGCCAGATCCGCACTGCGCCCTGCCTACCCGTCTGCCGTGGGACAGTGGACATAGCCAGATCCACACAGCAGCCTCTCTGCCCGTCTCCCGTGGGTGAGTGGACACAGCCAGATACACACTGCGCCCTGCCTGCCCGTCTCCCCTTGGTCAGTGGACACAGCCAGATCCGCACTGCGCCCTGCCTGCCCGTCTCCCGTGGGTGAGTGGACACAGCCAGATCCGCACTGCGCCCTTCCTGCCCGTCTCCCGTGGGTGAGTGGACACAGCCAGATCCGCACTGCGCCCTGCCTGCCCGTCTCCCGTGGGTGAGTGGACACAGCCAGATCCGCACTGCGCCCTGCCTGCCCATGTCCCTTGAGTGAGTTGACACAGCCTGATCCGCACTGCGCTCTGCCTGCCCGTCTGCCGTGGGTGAGTGGACACAGCAAGATGCGCACTGCACCCTGCCTGCCCGTCTCCCGTGGGTGAGTGGACACAGCCAGATCCGCACTGCGCCCTGCCTGCCCGTCTGCCGTGGGTGAGTGGACACAGCCAGATCCGCACTGCGCCCTGCCTGCCCGTCTCCCGTGGGTGAGTGGACACAGCCAGATCCGCACTGCGCCGTGCATGCCCGTCTCCCGTGGGTGAGTGGACACAGCCAGATCCGCACTGCGCCCTGCCTGCCCGTCTCCCGTGGTTGAGTGGACACAGCCAGATCCGCACTGCGCCCTGCCTGCCCGTCTCCCGTGGGTGAGTGGACACAGCCAGATCCGCACTGCGCCCTGCCTGCCCGTCTCCCGTGGGTGAGTGGACACAGCCAGATCCGCACTGCGCCCTGCCTGCCCGTCTCCCGTGGGTGAGTGGACACAGCCAGATCCGCACTGCGCCCTGCCTGCCCGTCTCCCGTGGGTGAGTGGACACAGCCAGATCCGCACTGCGCCCTGCCTGCCCGTCTCCCGTGGGTGAGTGGACACAGCCAGATCCGCACTGCGCCCTGCCTGCCCATGTCCCTTGGGTGAGTTGACACAGCCTGATCCGCACTGCGCTCTGCCTGCCCGTCTGCCGTGTGTGAGTGGACACAGCCAGATCCGCACTGCACCCTGCCTGCCCGTCTCCCGTGGGTGAGTGGACACAGCCAGATCCGCACTGCGCCCTGCCTGCCCGTCTGCCGTGGGTGAGTGGACACAGCCAGATCCGCACTGCGCCCTGCCTGCCCGTCTCCCGTGGGTGAGTGGACACAGCCAGATCCGCACTGCGCCCTGCCTGCCCGTCTCCCTTGGGTGAGTGGACACAGCCAGATCCGCACTGCGCCCTGCCTGCCCATCTCCCGTGGGTGAGTGGACACAGCCAGATCCGCACTGCGCCCTGCCTGCCCGTCTCCCGTGGGTGAGTGGACACAGCCAGATCCGCAATGCGCCCTGCCTGCCCGTCTCCCGTGGGTGAGTGGACACAGCCAGATCCGCACTGCGCCCTGCCTGCCCGTCTCCCGTGGGTGAGTGGACACAGCCAGATCCGCACTGCGCCCTGCCTGCCCGTCTCCCGTGATTGAGTGGACACAGCCAGATCCGCACTGCGCCCTGTTTGCCCGTCTCCCGTGGGTGAGTGGACACAGCCAGATCCGCACTGCGCCCTGCCTGACCGTCTGCCGTGGGTGAGTGGACAAGCCAGATCTGCACTGCGCCCTGCCTACCCGTCTGCCGTGGGTCAGTGGACATAGCCAGATCCACACAGCAGCCTCTCTGCCCGTCTCCCGTGGGTGAGTGGACACAGCCAGATACACACTGCGCCCTGCCTGCCCGTCTCCCCTTGGTCAGTGGACACAGCCAGATCCGCACTGCGCCCTGCCTGCCCGTCTCCCGTGGGTGAGTGGACACAGCCAGATCCGCACTGCGCCCTGCCTGCCCGTCTCCCGTGGGTGAGTGGACACAGCCAGATCCGCACTGCGCCCTGCCTGCCCGTCTCCCGTGGGTGAGTGGACACAGCCAGATCCGCACTGCGCCCTGCCTGCCCATGTCCCTTGGGTGAGTTGACACAGCCTGATCCGCACTGCGCTCTGCCTGCCCGTCTGCCGTGTGTGAGTGGACACAGCCAGATCCGCACTGCACCCTGCCTGCCCGTCTCCCGTGGGTGAGTGGACACAGCCAGATCCGCACTGCGCCCTGCCTGCCCGTCTGCCGTGGGTGAGTGGACACAGCCAGATCCGCACTGCGCCCTGCCTGCCCGTCTCCCGTGGGTGAGTGGACACAGCCAGATCCGCACTGCGCCCTGCCTGCCCGTCTCCCTTGGGTGAGTGGACACAGCCAGATCCGCACTGCGCCCTGCCTGCCCGTCTCCCGTGGGTGAGTGGACACAGCCAGATCCGCACTGCGCCCTGCCTGCCCGTCTCCCGTGGGTGAGTGGACACAGCCAGATCCGCACTGCGCCCTGCCTGCCCGTCTCCCGTGGGTGAGTGGACACAGCCAGATCCGCACTGCGCCCTGCCTGACCGTCTGCCGTGGGTGAGTGGACAAGCCAGATCCGCACTGCGCCCTGCCTACCCGTCTGCCGTGGGTCAGTGGACATAGCCAGATCCACACAGCACTGTCTCTGCCCGTCTCCCGTGGGTGAGTGGACACAGCCAGATCCACACTGTGCCCTGCCTGCCCGTCTCCCCTTGGACAGTGGACACAGCCAGATCCGCACTGCGCCCTGCCTGCCCGTGTCACGTGGGTGAGTGGACACAGCCAGATCCGCACTGCGCCTTGCCTGCCCGTCTCCCGTGTGTGAGTGGACACAGCCAGATCCGCACTGCGCCCTGCCTGCCCGTCTCCCGTGGGTGAGTGACACAGCCAGATCCGCACTGCGCCCTGCCTGCCCGTCTCCCGTGGGTGAGTGGACAAGCCAGATCCGCACTGCGCCCTGCATACCCGTGTGCCGTGGGTCAGTGGACATAGCCAGATCCACACAGCAGCCTCTCTGCCCTTCTCCCGTGGGTGAGTGGACACAGCCAGATCCACACTGCACCCTGCCTGCCCGTCTCCCCTTGGTCAGTGAGACACAGCCAGATCCGCACTGCGCCCTGCCTGCCGTCTCCCGTGGGTGAGTGGACACAGCCAGATCCGCACTGCGCCCTGCCTGCCCGTCTCCCGTGGGTGAGTGGACACAGCCAGATCCGCACTGCGCCCTGCCTGCCCGTCTCCCGTGGGTGAGTGGACACAGCCAGATCCGCACTGCGCCCTGCCTGCCCGTCTCCCGTGGGTGAGTGGACACAGCCAGATCCGCACTGCGCCCTGCCTGCCCGTCTCCCGTGGGTGAGTGGACACAGCCAGATCCGCACTGCGCCCTGCCTGCCCGTCTCCCGTGGGTGAGTGGACACAGCCAGATCCGCACTGCGCCCTGCCTGCACGTCTCCCGTGGGTGAGTGGACACAGCCAGATCCGCACTGCGCCCTGCCTGCCCGTCTGCCGTGGGTGAGTGGACACAGCCAGATCCGCACTGCGCCCTGCCTGACCGTCTGCCGTGGGTGAGTGGACAAGCCAGATCCGCACTGCGCCCTGCCTACCCGTCTGCCGTGGGACAGTGGACATAGCCAGATCCACACAGCAGCCTCTCTGCCCGTCTCCCGTGGGTGAGTGGACACAGCCAGATACACACTGCGCCCTGCCTGCCCGTCTCCCCTTGGTCAGTGGACACAGCCAGATCCGCACTGCGCCCTGCCTGCCCGTCTCCCGTGGGTGAGTGGACACAGCCAGATCCGCACTGCGCCCTGCCTGCCCGTCTCCCGTGGGTGAGTGGACACAGCCAGATCCGCACTGCGCCCTGCCTGCCCGTCTCCCGTGGGTGAGTGGACACAGCCAGATCCGCACTGCGCCCTGCCTGCCCATGTCCCTTGGGTGAGTTGACACAGCCTGATCCGCACTGCGCTCTGCCTGCCCGTCTGCCGTGTGTGAGTGGACACAGCCAGATCAGCACTGCACCCTGCCTGCCCGTCTCCCGTGGGTGAGTGGACACAGCCAGATCCGCACTGCGCCCTGCCTGCCCGTCTGCCGTGGGTGAGTGGACACAGCCAGATCCGCACTGCGCCCTGCCTGCCCGTCTCCCGTGGGTGAGTGGACACAGCCAGATCCGCACTGCGCCCTGCCTGCCCGTCTCCCTTGGGTGAGTGGACACAGCCAGATCCGCACTGCGCCCTGCCTGCCCATCTCCCGTGGGTGAGTGGACACAGCCAGATCCGCACTGCGCCCTGCCTGCCCGTCTCCCGTGGGTGAGTGGACACAGCCAGATCCGCAATGCGCCCTGCCTGCCCGTCTCCCGTGGGTGAGTGGACACAGCCAGATCCGCACTGCGCCCTGCCTGCCCGTCTCCCGTGGGTGAGTGGACACAGCCAGATCCACACTGCGCCCTGCCTGCCCGTCTCCCGTGATTGAGTGGACACAGCCAGATCCGCACTGCGCCCTGTTTGCCCGTCTCCCGTGGGTGAGTGGACAAGCCAGATCTGCACTGCGCCCTGCCTACCCGTCTGCCGTGGGTCAGTGGACATAGCCAGATCCACACAGCACCGTCTCTGCCCGTCTCCCGTGGGTGAGTGGACACAGCCAGATCCACACTGCGCCCTGCCTGCCCGTCTCCCCTTGGTCAGTGGACACAGCCAGATCCGCACTGCGCCCTGCCTGCCGTCTCCCGTGGGTGAGTGGACACAGCCAGATCCGCACTGCGCCCTGCCTGCCCGTCTCCCGTGGGTGAGTGGACACAGCCAGATCCGCACTGCGCCCTGCCTGCCCGCCTCCCGTGGGTGAGTGGACACAGCCAGATCCGCACTGCGCCCTGCCTGCCCGTCTCCCGTGGGTGAGTGGACACAGCCAGATCCGCACTGCGCCCTGCCTGTCCGTCTCCCGTGGGTGAGTGGACACAGCCAGATCCGCACTGCGCCCTGCCTGCCCGTCTCCCGTGGGTGAGTGGACACAGCCAGATCCGCACTGCGCCCTGCCTGCACGTCTCCCGTGGGTGAGTGGACACAGCCAGATCCGCACTGCGCCCTGCCTGCCCGTCTCCCATGGGTGAGTGGACACAGCCAGATCCGCACTGCGCCCTGCCTGCCCGTCTCCCGTGGGTGAGTGGACACAGCCAGATCCGCACTGCGCCCTGCCTGCCCGTCTGCCGTGGGTGAGTGGACACAGCCAGATCCGCACTGCGCCCTGCCTGACCGTCTGCCGTGGGTGAGTGGACAAGCCAGATCCGCACTGCGCCCTGCCTACCCGTCTGCCGTGGGACAGTGGACATAGCCAGATCCACACAGCAGCCTCTCTGCCCGTCTCCCGTGGGTGAGTGGACACAGCCAGATACACACTGCGCCCTGCCTGCCCGTCTCCCCTTGGTCAGTGGACACAGCCAGATCCGCACTGCGCCCTGCCTGCCCGTCTCCCGTGGGTGAGTGGACACAGCCAGATCCGCACTGCGCCCTGCCTGCCCGTCTCCCGTGGGTGAGTGGACACAGCCAGATCCGCACTGCGCCCTGCCTGCCCGTCTCCCGTGGGTGAGTGGACACAGCCAGATCCGCACTGCGCCCTGCCTGCCCATGTCCCTTGAGTGAGTTGACACAGCCTGATCCGCACTGCGCCCTGCCTGCACGTCTCCCGTGGGTGAGTGGACACAGCCAGATCCGCACTGCGCCCTGCCTGCCCGTCTCCCGTGGGTGAGTGGACACAGCCAGATCCGCACTGCGCCCTGCCTGCCCGTCTCCCGTGGGTGAGTGGACACAGCCAGATCCGCACTGCGCCCTGCCTGCCCGTCTGCCGTGGGTGAGTGGACACAGCCAGATCCGCACTGCGCCCTGCCTGACCGTCTGCCGTGGGTGAGTGGACAAGCCAGATCCGCACTGCGCCCTGCCTACCCGTCTGCCGTGGGACAGTGGACATAGCCAGATCCACACAGCAGCCTCTCTGCCCGTCTCCCGTGGGTGAGTGGACACAGCCAGATACACACTGCGCCCTGCCTGCCCGTCTCCCCTTGGTCAGTGGACACAGCCAGATCCGCACTGCGCCCTGCCTGCCCGTCTCCCGTGGGTGAGTGGACACAGCCAGATCCGCACTGCGCCCTGCCTGCCCGTCTCCCGTGGGTGAGTGGACACAGCCAGATCCGCACTGCGCCCTGCCTGCCCGTCTCCCGTGGGTGAGTGGACACAGCCAGATCCGCACTGCGCCCTGCCTGCCCGTCTCCCGTGGTTGAGTGGACACAGCCAGATCCGCACTGCGCCCTGCCTGCCCGTCTCCCGTGGGTGAGTGGACACAGCCAGATCCGCACTGCGCCCTGCCTGCCCGTCTCCCGTGGGTGAGTGGACACAGCCAGATTCGCACTGCGCCCTGCCTGCCCGTCTCCCGTGGGTGAGTGGACACAGCCAGATCCGCACTGCGCCCTGCCTGCCCGTCTCCCGTGGGTGAGTGGACACAGCCAGATCCGCACTGCGCCCTGCCTGCCCGTAGCCCGTGGGTGAGTGGACACAGCCAGATCCGCACTGCGCCCTGCCTGCCCGTCTCCCGTGGGTGAGTGGACACAGCCAGATCCGCACTGCGCCCTGCCTGCCCGTCTCCCGTGGGTGAGTGGACACAGCCAGATCCGCACTGCGCCCTGCCTGCCCGTCTCCCGTGGGTGAGTGGACACAGCCAGATCCGCACTGCGCCCTGTTTGCCCGTCTCCCGTGGGTGAGTGGACACAGCCAGATCCGCACTGCGCCCTGCCTGCCCGTCTCCCGTGGGTCAGTGGACATAGCCAGATCCACACAGCAGCCTCTCTGCCCGTCTCCCGTGGGTGAGTGGACACAGCCAGATCCACACTGCGCCCTGCCTGGCCGTCTCACCTTGGTCAGTGGACACAGGCAGATCCGCACTACGCCCTGCCTGCCTGTCTCCCGTGGGTGAGTGGACACAGCCAGATCCGCACTGCGCCCTGCCTGCCCGTCTCCCGTGGGTGAGTGGACACAGCCAGATCCGCACTGCGCCCTGCCTGCCCATCTCCCGTGGGTGAGTGGACACAGCCAGATCCGCACTGCGCCCTGCCTGCCCGTCTCCCGTGGGTGAGTGGACACAGCCAGATCCGCACTGCGCCCTGCCTGCCCGTCTCCCGTGGGTGAGTGGACACAGCCAGATCCGCACTGCGCCCTGCCTGCCCGTCTCCCGTGGGTGAGTGGACACAGCCAGATCCGCACTGCGCCCTGCCTGCCCGTCTCCCGTGGGTGAGTGGACACAGCCAGATCCGCACTGCGCCCTGCCTGCCCGTCTGCCGTGGGTGAGTGGACACAGCCAGATCCGCACTGCGCCCTGCCTGACCGTCTGCCGTGTGTGAGTGGACAAGCCAGATCCGCACTGCGCCCTGCCTACCCGTCTGCCGTGGGACAGTGGACATAGCCAGATCCACACAGCAGCCTCTCTGCCCGTCTCCCGTGGGTGAGTGGACACAGCCAGATACACACTGCGCCCTGCCTGCCCGTCTCCCCTTGGTCAGTGGACACAGCCAGATCCGCACTGCGCCCTGCCTGCCCGTCTCCCGTGGGTGAGTGGACACAGCCAGATCCGCACTGCGCCCTGCCTGCCCGTCTCCCGTGGGTGAGTGGACACAGCCAGATCCGCACTGCGCCCTGCCTGCCCGTCTCCCGTGGGTGAGTGGACACAGCCAGATCCGCACTGCGCCCTGCCTGCCCATGTCCCTTGAGTGAGTTGACACAGCCTGATCCGCACTGCGCCCTGCCTGCACGTCTCCCGTGGGTGAGTGGACACAGCCAGATCCGCACTGCGCCCTGCCTGCCCGTCTCCCGTGGGTGAGTGGACACAGCAAGATCCGCACTGCGCCCTGCCTGCCCGTCTCCCGTGGGTGAGTGGACACAGCCAGATCCGCACTGCGCCCTGCCTGCCCGTCTGCCGTGGGTGAGTGGACACAGCCAGATCCGCACTGCGCCCTGCCTGACCGTCTGCCGTGGGTGAGTGGACAAGCCAGATCCGCACTGCGCCCTGCCTACCCGTCTGCCGTGGGACAGTGGACATAGCCAGATCCACACAGCAGCCTCTCTGCCCGTCTCCCGTGGGTGAGTGGACACAGCCAGATACACACTGCGCCCTGCCTGCCCGTCTCCCCTTGGTCAGTGGACACAGCCAGATCCGCACTGCGCCCTGCCTGCCCGTCTCCCGTGGGTGAGTGGACACAGCCAGATCCGCACTGCGCCCTGCCTGCCCGTCTCCCGTGGGTGAGTGGACACAGCCAGATCCGCACTGCGCCCTGCCTGCCCGTCTCCCGTGGGTGAGTGGACACAGCCAGATCCGCACTGCGCCCTGCCTGCCCATGTCCCTTGAGTGAGTTGACACAGCCTGATCCGCACTGCGCTCTGCCTGCCCGTCTGCCGTGGGTGAGTGGACACAGCAAGATGCGCACTGCACCCTGCCTGCCCGTCTCCCGTGGGTGAGTGGACACAGCCAGATCCGCACTGCGCCCTGCCTGCCCGTCTGCCGTGGGTGAGTGGACACAGCCAGATCCGCACTGCGCCCTGCCTGCCCGTCTCCCGTGGGTGAGTGGACACAGCCAGATCCGCACTGCGCCGTGCATGCCCGTCTCCCGTGGGTGAGTGGACACAGCCAGATCCGCACTGCGCCCTGCCTGCCCGTCTCCCGTGGTTGAGTGGACACAGCCAGATCCGCACTGCGCCCTGCCTGCCCGTCTCCCGTGGGTGAGTGGACACAGCCAGATCCGCACTGCGCCCTGCCTGCCCGTCTCCCGTGGGTGAGTGGACACAGCCAGATCCGCACTGCGCCCTGCCTGCCCGTCTCCCGTGGGTGAGTGGACACAGCCAGATCCGCACTGCGCCCTGCCTGCCCGTCTCCCGTGGGTGAGTGGACACAGCCAGATTCGCACTGCGCCCTGCCTGCCCGTCTCCCGTGGGTGAGTGGACACAGCCAGATCCGCACTGCGCCCTGCCTGCCCGTCTCCCGTGGGTGAGTGGACACAGCCAGATCCGCACTGCGCCCTGCCTGCCCGTCGCCCGTGGGTGAGTGGACACAGCCAGATCCGCACTGCGCCCTGCCTGCCCGTCTCCCGTGGGTGAGTGGACACAGCCAGATCCGCACTGCGCCCTGCCTGCCCGTCTCCCGTGGGTGAGTGGACACAGCCAGATCCGCACTGCGCCCTGCCTGCCCGTCTCCCGTGGGTGAGTGGACACAGCCAGATCCGCACTGCGCCCTGTTTGCCCGTCTCCCGTGGGTGAGTGGACACAGCCAGATCCGCACTGCGCCCTGCCTGCCCGTCTCCCGTGGGTCAGTGGACATAGCCAGATCCACACAGCAGCCTCTCTGCCCGTCTCCCGTGGGTGAGTGGACACAGCCAGATCCACACTGCGCCCTGCCTGGCCGTCTCACCTTGGTCAGTGGACACAGGCAGATCCGCACTGCGCCCTGCCTGCCTGTCTCCCGTGGGTGAGTGGACACAGCCAGATCCGCACTGCGCCCTGCCTGCCCGTCTCCCGTGGGTGAGTGGACACAGCCAGATCCGCACTGCGCCCTGCCTGCCCATCTCCCGTGGGTGAGTGGACACAGCCAGATCCGCACTGCGCCCTGCCTGCCCGTCTCCCGTGGGTGAGTGGACACAGCCAGATCCGCACTGCGCCCTGCCTGCCCGTCTCCCGTGGGTGAGTGGACACAGCCAGATCCGCACTGCGCCCTGCCTGCCCGTCTCCCGTGGGTGAGTGGACACAGCCAGATCCGCACTGCGCCCTGCCTGCCCGTCTCCCGTGGGTGAGTGGACACAGCCAGATCCGCACTGCGCCCTGCCTGCCCGTCTCCCGTGGGTGAGTGGACACAGCCAGATCCGCACTGCGCCCTGCCTGACCGTCTGCCGTGGGTGAGTGGACAAGCCAGATCCGCACTGCGCCCTGCCTACCCGTCTGCCGTGGGTCAGTGGACATAGCCAGATCCACACAGCAGCCTCTCTGCCCGTCTCCCGTGGGTGAGTGGACACAGCCAGATCCGCACTGCGCCCTGCCTGCCCGTCTCCCCTTGGTCAGTGGACACAGCCAGATCCGCACTGCGCCCTGCCTGCCCGTCTCCCGTGGGTGAGTGGACACAGCCAGATCCGCACTGCGCCTTTCCTGCCCGTCTCCCGTGGGTGAGTGGACACAGCCAGATCCGCACTGCGCCCTGCCTGCCCGTCTCCCGTGGGTGAGTGGACACAGCCAGATCCGCACTGTGCCCTGCCTGCCCGTCTCCCGTGGGTGAGTGGACACAGCCAGATCCGCACTGCGCCCTGCCTGCCCGTCTCCCGTGGGTGAGTGGACACAGCCAGATCCTCACTGCGCCCTGCCTGCCCGTCTCACGTGGGTCAGTGGACATAGCCAGATCCACACAGCAGCCTCTCTGCCCATCTCCCGTGGGTGAGTGGACACAACCAGATCCACACTGCGCCCTGCCTGCCCGTCACCCCTTGGTCAGTGGACACAGCCAGATCCGCACTGCGCCCTGCCTGACCGTCACCCGTGGGTGAGTGGACACAGCCAGATCCGCACTGTGCCTTGCCTGCCCGTCTCCCGTGGGTGAGTGGACACAGCCAGATCCGCACTGCGCCCTGCCTGCCCGTCTCCCGTGGGTGAGTGGACACAGCCAGATCCGCACTGCGCCCTGCCTGCCCGTCTCCCGTGGGTGAGTGGACACAGCCAGATCCGCACTGCGCCCTGCCTGCCCGTCTGCCGTGGGTGAGTGGACACAGCCAGATCCACACTGCGCCCTGCCTGACCGTCTGCCGTGGGTGAGTGGACAAGCCAGATCCGCACTGCGCCCTGCCTACCCGTCTGCCGTGGGTCAGTGGACATAGCCAGATCCACACAGCAGCCTCTCTGCCCGGCTCCCGTGGGTTAGTGGACACAGCCAGATCCACACTGCGCCCTGCCTGCCCGTCTCCCCTTGGTCAGTGGACACAGCCAGATCCGCACTGCGCCCTGCCTGCCCGTCTCCCGTGGGTGAGTGGACACAGCCAGATCCGCACTGCGCCCTGCCTGCCCGTCTCCCGTGGGTGAGTGGACACAGCCAGATCCGCACTGCGCCCTGCCTGCCCGTCTCCCGTGGGTGAGTGGACACAGCCAGATCCGCACTGCGCCCTGCCTGCCCGTCTCCCGTGGGTGAGTGGACACAGCCAGATCCGCACTGCGCCCTGCCTGCCCGTCTCCCGTGGGTGAGTGGACACAGCCAGATCCGCACTGCGCCCTGCCTGACCGTCTGCCGTGGGTGAGTGGACAAGCCAGATCCGCACTGCGCCCTGCCTACCCGTGTGCCGTGGGTCAGTGGACATAGCCAGATCCACACAGCAGCCTCTCTGCCCTTCTACCGTGGGTGAGTGGACACAGCCAGATCCACACTGCGCCCTGCCTGCCCGTCTCCCCTTGGTCAGTGGACACAGCCAGATCCGCACTGCGCCCTGCCTGCCGTCTCCCGTGTGTGAGTGGACACAGCCAGATCCGCACTGCGCCCTGCCTGCCCGTCTCCCGTGGGTGAGTGGACACAGCCAGATCCGCACTGCGCCCTGCCTGCCCGTCTCCCGTGGGTGAGTGGACACAGCCAGATCCGCACTGCGCCCTGCCTGCCCGTCTCCCGTGGGTGAGTGGACACAGCCAGATTCGCACTGCACCCTGCCTGCCCGTCTCCCGTGGGTGAGTGGACACAGCCAGATCCGCACTGCGCCCTGCCTGCCCGTCTCCCGTGGGTGAGTGGACACAGCCAGATCCGCACTGCGCCTTTCCTGCCCGTCTCCCGTGGGTGAGTGGACACAGCCAGATCCGCACTGCGCCCTGCCTGCCCGTCTCCCGTGGGTGAGTGGACACAGCCAGATCCACACTGCGCCCTGCCTGCCCGTCTCCCGTGGGTCAGTGGACATAGCCAGATCCACACAGCAGCCTCTCTGCCCGTCTCCCGTGGGTGAGTGGACACAGCCAGATCCACACTGCGCCCTGCCTGGCCGTCTCACCTTGGTCAGTGGACACAGCCAGATCCGCACTGCGCCCTGCCTGCCCGTCTCCCGTGGGTGAGTGGACACAGCCAGATCCGCACTGCGCCCTGCCTGCCCGTCTCCCGTGGGTGAGTGGACACAGCCAGATCCGCACTGCGCCCTGCCTGCCCGTCTCCCGTGGGTGAGTGGACACAACCAGATCCACACTGCGCCCTGCCTGCCCGTCTCCCCTTGGTCAGTGGACACAGCCAGATCCGCACTGCGCCCTGCCGGCCCGTCTCCCGTGGGTGAGTGGACACAGCCAGATCCGCACTGCGCCCTGCCTGCCCGTCTCCCTTGGGTGAGTGGACACAGCCAGATCCGCACTGCGCCCTGCCTGCCCATCTCCCGTGGGTGAGTGGACACAGCCAGATCCGCACTGCGCCCTGCCTGCCCGTCTCCCGTGGGTGAGTGGACACAGCCAGATCCGCAATGCGCCCTGCCTGCCCGTCTCCCGTGGGTGAGTGGACACAGCCAGATCCGCACTGCGCCCTGCCTGCCCGTCTCCCGTGGGTGAGTGGACACAGCCAGATCCGCACTGCGCCCTGCCTGCCCGTCTCCCGTGGGTGAGTGGACACAGCCAGATCCGCACTGCGCCATGCCTGCCCGTCTCCCGTGGGTGAGTGGACACAGCCAGATCCGCACTGCGCCCTGTTTGCCCGTCTCCCGTGGGTGAGTGGACACAGCCAGATCCGCACTGCGCCCTGCCTGCCCGTCTCCCGTGGGTCAGTGGACATAGCCAGATCCACACAGCAGCCTCTCTGCCCGTCTCCCGTGGGTGAGTGGACACAGCCAGATCCACACTGCGCCCTGCCTGGCCGTCTCACCTTGGTCAGTGGACACAGGCAGATCCGCACTGCGCCCTGCCTGCCTGTCTCCCGTGGGTGAGTGGACACAACCAGATCCGCACTGCGCCCTGCCTGCCCGTCTCCCGTGGGTGAGTGGACACAGCCAGATCCGCACTGCGCCCTGCCTGCCCATCTCCCGTGGGTGAGTGGACACAGCCAGATCCGCACTGCGCCCTGCCTGCCCGTCTCCCGTGGGTGAGTGGACACAGCCAGATCCGCACTGCGCCCTGCCTGCCCGTCTCCCGTGGGTGAGTGGACACAGCCAGATCCGCACTGCGCCCTGCCTGCCCGTCTCCCGTGGGTGAGTGGACACAGCCAGATCCGCACTGCGCCCTGCCTGCCCGTCTCCCGTGGGTGAGTGGACACAGCCAGATCCGCACTGCGCCCTGCCTGCCCGTCTCCCGTGGGTGAGTGGACACAGCCAGATCCGAACTGCGCCCTGCCTGACCGTCTGCCGTGGGTGAGTGGACAAGCCAGATCCGCACTGCGCCCTGCCTACCCGTCTGCCGTGGGTCAGTGGACATAGCCAGATCCACACAGCAGCCTCTCTGCCCGTCTCCCGTGGGTGAGTGGACACAGCCAGATCCGCACTGCGCCCTGCCTGCCCGTCTCCCCTTGGTCAGTGGACACAGCCAGATCCGCACTGCGCCCTGCCTGCCCGTCTCCCGTGGGTGAGTGGACACAGCCAGATCCGCACTGCGCCTTTCCTGCCCGTCTCCCGTGGGTGAGTGGACACAGCCAGATCCGCACTGCGCCCTGCCTGCCCGTCTCCCGTGGGTGAGTGGACACAGCCAGATCCGCACTGTGCCCTGCCTGCCCGTCTCCCGTGGGTGAGTGGACACAGCCAGATCCGCACTGCGCCCTGCCTGCCCGTCTCCCGTGGGTGAGTGGACACAGCCAGATCCTCACTGCGCCCTGCCTGCCCGTCTCCCGTGGGTCAGTGGACATAGCCAGATCCACACAGCAGCCTCTCTGCCCATCTCCCGTGGGTGAGTGGACACAACCAGATCCACACTGGGCCCTGCCTGCCCGTCACCCCTTGGTCAGTGGACACAGCCAGATCCGCACTGCGCCCTGCCTGACCGTCACCCGTGGGTGAGTGGACACAGCCAGATCCGCACTGCGCCTTGCCTGCCCGTCTCCCGTGGGTGAGTGGACACAGCCAGATCCGCACTGCGCCCTGCCTGCCCGTCTCCCGTGGGTGAGTGGACACAGCCAGATCCGCACTGCGCCCTGCCTGCCCGTCTCCCGTGGGTGAGTGGACACAGCCAGATCCGCACTGCGCCCTGCCTGCCCGTCTGCCGTGGGTGAGTGGACACAGCCAGATCCACACTGCGCCCTGCCTGACCGTCTGCCGTGGGTGAGTGGACAAGCCAGATCCGCACTGCGCCCTGCCTACCCGTCTGCCGTGGGTCAGTGGACATAGCCAGATCCACACAGCAGCCTCTCTGCCCGGCTCCCGTGGGTTAGTGGACACAGCCAGATCCACACTGCGCCCTGCCTGCCCGTCTCCCCTTGGTCAGTGGACACAGCCAGATCCGCACTGCGCCCTGCCTGCCCGTCTCCCGTGGGTGAGTGGACACAGCCAGATCCGCACTGCGCCCTGCCTGCCCGTCTCCCGTGGGTGAGTGGACACAGCCCGATCCGCACTGCGCCCTGCCTGCCCGTCTCCCGTGGGTGAGTGGACACAGCCAGATCCGCACTGCGCCCTGCCTGCCCGTCTCCCGTGGGTGAGTGGACACAGCCAGATCCGCACTGCGCCCTGCCTGCCCGTCTCCCGTGGGTGAGTGGACACAGCCAGATCCGCACTGCGCCCTGCCTGACCGTCTGCCGTGGGTGAGTGGACAAGCCAGATCCGCACTGCGCCCTGCCTACCCGTGTGCCGTGGGTCAGTGGACATAGCCAGATCCACACAGCAGCCTCTCTGCCCTTCTACCGTGGGTGAGTGGACACAGCCAGATCCACACTGCGCCCTGCCTGCCCGTCTCCCCTTGGTCAGTGGACACAGCCAGATCCGCACTGCGCCCTGCCTGCCGTCTCCCGTGTGTGAGTGGACACAGCCAGATCCGCACTGCGCCCTGCCTGCCCGTCTCCCGTGGGTGAGTGGACACAGCCAGATCCGCACTGCGCCCTGCCTGCCCGTCTCCCGTGGGTGAGTGGACACAGCCAGATCCGCACTGCGCCCTGCCTGCCCGTCTCCCGTGGGTGAGTGGACACAGCCAGATTCGCACTGCGCCCTGCCTGCCCGTCTCCCGTGGGTGAGTGGACACAGCCAGATCCGCACTGCGCACTGCCTGCCCGTCTCCCGTGGGTGAGTGGACACAGCCAGATCCGCACTGCGCCTTTCCTGCCCGTCTCCCGTGGGTGAGTGGACACAGCCAGATCCGCACTGCGCCCTGCCTGCCCGTCTCCCGTGGGTGAGTGGACACAGCCAGATCCACACTGCGCCCTGCCTGCCCGTCTCCCGTGGGTCAGTGGACATAGCCAGATCCACACAGCAGCCTCTCTGCCCGTCTCCCGTGGGTGAGTGGACACAGCCAGATCCACACTGCGCCCTGCCTGGCCGTCTCACCTTGGTCAGTGGACACAGCCAGATCCGCACTGCGCCCTGCCTGCCCGTCTCCCGTGGGTGAGTGGACACAGCAAGATCCGCACTGCGCCCTGCCTGCCCGTCTCCCGTGGGTGAGTGGACACAGCCAGATCCGCACTGCGCCCTGCCTGCCCGTCTCCCGTGGGTGAGTGGACACAACCAGATCCACACTGCGCCCTGCCTGCCCGTCTCCCCTTGGTCAGTGGACACAGCCAGATCCGCACTGCGCCCTGCCGGCCCGTCTCCCGTGGGTGAGTGGACACAGCCAGATCCGCACTGCGCCCTGCCTGCCCGTCTCCCTTGGGTGAGTGGACACAGCCAGATCCGCACTGCGCCCTGCCTGCCCATCTCCCGTGGGTGAGTGGACACAGCCAGATCCGCACTGCGCCCTGCCTGCCCGTCTCCCGTGGGTGAGTGGACACAGCCAGATCCGCAATGCGCCCTGCCTGCCCGTCTCCCGTGGGTGAGTGGACACAGCCAGATCCGCACTACGCCCTGCCTGCCCGTCTCCCGTAGGTGAGTGGACACAGCCAGATCCGCACTGCGCCCTGCCTGCCCGTCTCCCGTGGGTGAGTGGACACAGCCAGATCCGCACTGCGCCCTGCCTGCCCGTCTCCCGTGGGTGAGTGGACACAGCCAGATCCGCACTGCGCCCTGCCTGACCGTCTGCCGTGGGTGAGTGGACAAGCCAGATCCGCACTGCGCCCTGCCTACCCGTCTGCCGTGGGTCAGTGGACATAGCCAGATCCACACAGCACCGTCTCTGCCCGTCTCCCGTGGGTGAGTGGACACAGCCAGATCCACACTGTGCCCTGCCTGCCCGCCTCCCCTTGGACAGTGGACACAGCCAGATCCGCACTGCGCCCTGCCTGCCCGTCTCACGTGGGTGAGTGGACACAGCCAGATCCGCACTGCGCCTTGCCTGTCCGTCTCCCGTGTGTGAGTGGACACAGCCAGATCCGCACTGCGCCCTGCCTGCCCGTCTCCCGTGGGTGAGTGACACAGCCAGATCCGCACTGCGCCCTGCCTGCCCGTCTCCCGTGGGTGAGTGGACAAGCCAGATCCGCACTGCGCCCTGCATACCCGTGTGCCGTGGGTCAGTGGACATAGCCAGATCCACACAGCAGCCTCTCTGCCCTTCTCCCGTGGGTGAGTGGACACAGCCAGATCCACACTGCGCCCTGCCTGCCCGTCTCCCCTTGGTCAGTGGACACAGCCAGATCCGCACTGCGCCCTGCCTGCCGTCTCCCGTGGGTGAGTGGACACAGCCAGATCCGCACTGCGCCCTGCCTGCCCGTCTCCCGTGGGTGAGTGGACACAGCCAGATCCGCACTGCGCCCTGCCTGCCCGTCTCCCGTGGGTGAGTGGACACAGCCAGATCCGCACTGCGCCCTGCCTGCCCGTCTCCCGTGGGTGAGTGGACACAGCCAGATCCGCACTGCGCCCTGCCTGCCCGTCTCCCGTGGGTGAGTGGACACAGCCAGATCCGCACTGCGCCCTGCCTGCCCGTCTCCCGTGGGTGAGTGGACACAGCCAGATCCGCACTGCGCCCTGCCTGCACGTCTCCCGTGGGTGAGTGGACACAGCCAGATCCGCACTGCGCCCTGCCTGCCCGTCTGCCGTGGGTGAGTGGACACAGCCAGATCCGCACTGCGCCCTGCCTGACCGTCTGCCGTGGGTGAGTGGACAAGCCAGATCCGCACTGCGCCCTGCCTACCCGTCTGCCGTGGGACAGTGGACATAGCCAGATCCACACAGCAGCCTCTCTGCCCGTCTCCCGTGGGTGAGTGGACACAGCCAGATACACACTGCGCCCTGCCTGCCCGTCTCCCCTTGGTCAGTGGACACAGCCAGATCCGCACTGCGCCCTGCCTGCCCGTCTCCCGTGGGTGAGTGGACACAGCCAGATCCGCACTGCGCCCTGCCTGCCCGTCTCCCGTGGGTGAGTGGACACAGCCAGATCCGCACTGCGCCCTGCCTGCCCGTCTCCCGTGGGTGAGTGGACACAGCCAGATCCGCACTGCGCCCTGCCTGCCCATGTCCCTTGGGTGAGTTGACACAGCCTGATCCGCACTGCGCTCTGCCTGCCCGTCTGCCGTGTGTGAGTGGACACAGCCAGATCCGCACTGCACCCTGCCTGCCCGTCTCCCGTTCGTGAGTGGACACAGCCAGATCCGCACTGCGCCCTGCCTGCCCGTCTGCCGTGGGTGAGTGGACACAGCCAGATCCGCACTGCGCCCTGCCTGCCCGTCTCCCGTGGGTGAGTGGACACAGCCAGATCCGCACTGCGCCCTGCCTGCCCGTCTCCCTTGGGTGAGTGGACACAGCCAGATCCGCACTGCGCCCTGCCTGCCCATCTCCCGTGGGTGAGTGGACACAGCCAGATCCGCACTGCGCCCTGCCTGCCCGTCTCCCGTGGGTGAGTGGACACAGCCAGATCCGCAATGCGCCCTGCCTGCCCGTCTCCCGTGGGTGAGTGGACACAGCCAGATCCGCACTGCGCCCTGCCTGCCCGTCTCCCGTGGGTGAGTGGACACAGCCAGATCCGCACTGCGCCCTGCCTGCCCGTCTCCCGTGGGTGAGTGGACACAGCCAGATCCGCACTGCGCCCTGTTTGCCCGTCTCCCGTGGGTGAGTGGACACAGCCAGATCCGCACTGCGCCCTGCCTGACCGTCTGCCGTGGGTGAGTGGACAAGCCAGATCCGCACTGCGCCCTGCCTACCCGTCTGCCGTGGGTCAGTGGACATAGCCAGATCCACACAGCACCGTCTCTGCCCGTCTCCCATGGGTGAGTGGACACAGCCAGATCCACACTGCGCCCTGCCTGCCCGTCTCCCCTTGGACAGTGGACACAGCCAGATCCGCACTGCGCCCTGCCTGCCCGTCTCACGTGGGTGAGTGGACACAGCCAGATCCGCACTGCGCCTTGCCTGCCCGTCTCCCGTGTGTGAGTGGACACAGCCAGATCCGCACTGCGCCCTGCCTGCCCGTCTCCCGTGGGTGAGTGACACAGCCAGATCCGCACTGCGCCCTGCCTGCCCGTCTCCCGTGGGTGAGTGGACACAGCCAGATCCGCACTGCGCCCTGCCTGACCGTCTGCCGTGGGTGAGTGGACAAGCCAGATCCGCACTGCGCCCTGCATACCCGTGTGCCGTGGGTCAGTGGACATAGCCAGATCCACACAGCAGCCTCTCTGCCCTTCTCCCGTGGGTGAGTGGACACAGCCAGATCCACACTGCGCCCTGCCTGCCCGTCTCCCCTTGGTCAGTGGACACAGCCAGATCCGCATTGCGCCATGCCTGCCGTCTCCCGTGGGTGAGTGGACACAGCCAGATCCGCACTGCGCCCTGCCTGCCCGTCTCCCGTGGGTGAGTGGACACAGCCAGATCCGCACTGCGCCCTGCCTGCCCGTCTCCCGTGGGTGAGTGGACACAGCCAGATCCGCACTGCGCCCTGCCTGCCCGTCTCCCGTGGGTGAGTGGACACAGCCAGATCCGCACTGCGCCCTGCCTGCCCGTCTCCCGTGGGTGAGTGGACACAGCCAGATCCGCACTGCGCCCTGCCTGCCCGTCTCCCGTGGGTGAGTGGACACAGCCAGATCCGCACTGCGCCCTGCCTGCCCGTCTCCCGTGGGTGAGTGGACACAGCCAGATCCGCACTGCGCCCTGCCTGCCCGTCTCCCGTGGGTGAGTGGGCACAGCCAGATCCGCACTGCGCCCTGCCTGACCGTCTGCCGTGGGTGAGTGGACAAGCCAGATCCGCACTGCGCCCTGCATACCCGTGTGCCGTGGGTCAGTGGACATAGCCAGATCCACACAGCAGCCTCTCTGCCCTTCTCCCGTGGGTGAGTGGACACAGCCAGATCCACACTGCGCCCTGCCTGCCCGTCTCCCCTTGGTCAGTGGACACAGCCAGATCCGCACTGCGCCCTGCCTGCCGTCTCCCGTGGGTGAGTGGACACAGCCAGATCCGCACTGCGCCCTGCCTGCCCGTCTCCCGTGGGTGAGTGGACACAGCCAGATCCGCACTGCGCCCTGCCTGCCCGTCTCCCGTGGGTGAGTGGACACAGCCAGATCCGCACTGCGCCCTGCCTGCCCGTCTCCCGTGGGTGAGTGGACACAGCCAGATCCGCACTGCGCCCTGCTTGCCCGTCTCCCGTGGGTGAGTGGACACAGCCAGATCCGCACTGCGCCCTGCCTGCCCGTCTCCCGTGGGTGAGTGGACACAGCCAGATCCGCACTGCGCCCTGCCTGCACGTCTCCCGTGGGTGAGTGGACACAGCCAGATCCGCACTGCGCCCTGCCTGCCCGTCTCCCGTGGGTGAGTGGACACAGCCAGATCCGCACTGCGCCCTGCCTGCCCGTCTCCCGTGGGTGAGTGGACACAGCCAGATCCGCACTGCGCCCTGCCTGCCCGTCTGCCGTGGGTGAGTGGACACAGCCAGATCCGCACTGCGCCCTGCCTGACCGTCTGCCATGGGTGAGTGGACAAGCCAGATCCGCACTGCGCCCTGCCTACCCGTCTGCCGTGGGACAGTGGACATAGCCAGATCCACACAGCAGCCTCTCTGCCCGTCTCCCGTGGGTGAGTGGACACAGCCAGATACACACTGCACCCTGCCTGCCCGTCTCCCCTTGGTCAGTGGACACAGCCAGATCCGCACTGCGCCCTGCCTGCCCGTCTCCCGTGGGTGAGTGGACACAGCCAGATCCGCACTGCGCCCTGCCTGCCCGTCTCCCGTGGGTGAGTGGACACAGCCAGATCCGCACTGCGCCCTGCCTGCCCGTCTCCCGTGGGTGAGTGGACACAGCCAGATCCGCACTGCGCCCTGCCTGCCCATGTCCCTTGAGTGAGTTGACACAGCCTGATCCGCACTGCGCTCTGCCTGCCCGTCTGCCGTGGGTGAGTGGACACAGCAAGATGCGCACTGCACCCTGCCTGCCCGTCTCCCGTGGGTGAGTGGACACAGCCAGATCCGCACTGCGCCCTGCCTGCCCGTCTGCCGTGGGTGAGTGGACACAGCCAGATCCGCACTGCGCCCTGCCTGCCCGTCTCCCGTGGGTGAGTGGACACAGCCAGATCCGCACTGCGCCGTGCATGCCCGTCTCCCGTGGGTGAGTGGACACAGCCAGATCCGCACTGCGCCCTGCCTGCCCGTCTCCCGTGGTTGAGTGGACACAGCCAGATCCGCACTGCGCCCTGCCTGCCCGTCTCCCGTGGGTGAGTGGACACAGCCAGATCCGCACTGCGCCCTGCCTGCCCGTCTCCCGTGGGTGAGTGGACACAGCCAGATCCGCACTGCGCCCTGCCTGCCCGTCTCCCGTGGGTGAGTGGACACAGCCAGATCCGCACTGCGCCCTGCCTGCACGTCTCCCGTGGGTGAGTGGACACAGCCAGATCCGCACTGCGCCCTGCCTGCCCGTCTGCCGTGGGTGAGTGGACACAGCCAGATCCGCACTGCGCCCTGCCTGACCGTCTGCCGTGGGTGAGTGGACAAGCCAGATCCGCACTGCGCCCTGCCTACCCGTCTGCCGTGGGACAGTGGACATAGCCAGATCCACACAGCAGCCTCTCTGCCCGTCTCCCGTGGGTGAGTGGACACAGCCAGATACACACTGCGCCCTGCCTGCCCGTCTCCCCTTGGTCAGTGGACACAGCCAGATCCGCACTGCGCCCTGCCTGCCCGTCTCCCGTGGGTGAGTGGACACAGCCAGATCCGCACTGCGCCCTGCCTGCCCGTCTCCCGTGGGTGAGTGGACACAGCCAGATCCGCACTGCGCCCTGCCTGCCCGTCTCCCGTGGGTGAGTGGACACAGCCAGATCCGCACTGCGCCCTGCCTGCCCATGTCCCTTGGGTGAGTTGACACAGCCTGATCCGCACTGCGCTCTGCCTGCCCGTCTGCCGTGTGTGAGTGGACACAGCCAGATCCGCACTGCACCCTGCCTGCCCGTCTCCCGTTCGTGAGTGGACACAGCCAGATCCGCACTGCGCCCTGCCTGCCCGTCTGCCGTGGGTGAGTGGACACAGCCAGATCCGCACTGCGCCCTGCCTGCCCGTCTCCCGTGGGTGAGTGGACACAGCCAGATCCGCACTGCGCCCTGCCTGCCCGTCTCCCTTGGGTGAGTGGACACAGCCAGATCCGCACTGCGCCCTGCCTGCCCATCTCCCGTGGGTGAGTGGACACAGCCAGATCCGCACTGCGCCCTGCCTGCCCGTCTCCCGTGGGTGAGTGGACACAGCCAGATCCGCAATGCGCCCTGCCTGCCCGTCTCCCGTGGGTGAGTGGACACAGCCAGATCCGCACTGCGCCCTGCCTGCCCGTCTCCCGTGGGTGAGTGGACACAGCCAGATCCGCACTGCGCCCTGCCTGCCCGTCTCCCGTGGGTGAGTGGACACAGCCAGATCCGCACTGCGCCCTGTTTGCCCGTCTCCCGTGGGTGAGTGGACACAGCCAGATCCGCACTGCGCCCTGCCTGACCGTCTGCCGTGGGTGAGTGGACAAGCCAGATCCGCACTGCGCCCTGCCTACCCGTCTGCCGTGGGTCAGTGGACATAGCCAGATCCACACAGCACCGTCTCTGCCCGTCTCCCATGGGTGAGTGGACACAGCCAGATCCACACTGCGCCCTGCCTGCCCGTCTCCCCTTGGACAGTGGACACAGCCAGATCCGCACTGCGCCCTGCCTGCCCGTCTCACGTGGGTGAGTGGACACAGCCAGATCCGCACTGCGCCTTGCCTGCCCGTCTCCCGTGTGTGAGTGGACACAGCCAGATCCGCACTGCGCCCTGCCTGCCCGTCTCCCGTGGGTGAGTGACACAGCCAGATCCGCACTGCGCCCTGCCTGCCCGTCTCCCGTGGGTGAGTGGACACAGCCAGATCCGCACTGCGCCCTGCCTGACCGTCTGCCGTGGGTGAGTGGACAAGCCAGATCCGCACTGCGCCCTGCATACCCGTGTGCCGTGGGTCAGTGGACATAGCCAGATCCACACAGCAGCCTCTCTGCCCTTCTCCCGTGGGTGAGTGGACACAGCCAGATCCACACTGCGCCCTGCCTGCCCGTCTCCCCTTGGTCAGTGGACACAGCCAGATCCGCATTGCGCCATGCCTGCCGTCTCCCGTGGGTGAGTGGACACAGCCAGATCCGCACTGCGCCCTGCCTGCCCGTCTCCCGTGGGTGAGTGGACACAGCCAGATCCGCACTGCGCCCTGCCTGCCCGTCTCCCGTGGGTGAGTGGACACAGCCAGATCCGCACTGCGCCCTGCCTGCCCGTCTCCCGTGGGTGAGTGGACACAGCCAGATCCGCACTGCGCCCTGCCTGCCCGTCTCCCGTGGGTGAGTGGACACAGCCAGATCCGCACTGCGCCCTGCCTGCCCGTCTCCCGTGGGTGAGTGGACACAGCCAGATCCGCACTGCGCCCTGCCTGCCCGTCTCCCGTGGGTGAGTGGACACAGCCAGATCCGCACTGCGCCCTGCCTGCCCGTCTCCCGTGGGTGAGTGGACACAGCCAGATCCGCACTGCGCCCTGCCTGACCGTCTGCCGTGGGTGAGTGGACAAGCCAGATCCGCACTGCGCCCTGCATACCCGTGTGCCGTGGGTCAGTGGACATAGCCAGATCCACACAGCAGCCTCTCTGCCCTTCTCCCGTGGGTGAGTGGACACAGCCAGATCCACACTGCGCCCTGCCTGCCCGTCTCCCCTTGGTCAGTGGACACAGCCAGATCCGCACTGCGCCCTGCCTGCCGTCTCCCGTGGGTGAGTGGACACAGCCAGATCCGCACTGCGCCCTGCCTGCCCGTCTCCCGTGGGTGAGTGGACACAGCCAGATCCGCACTGCGCCCTGCCTGCCCGTCTCCCGTGGGTGAGTGGACACAGCCAGATCCGCACTGCGCCCTGCCTGCCCGTCTCCCGTGGGTGAGTGGACACAGCCAGATCCGCACTGCGCCCTGCCTGCCCGTCTCCCGTGGGTGAGTGGACACAGCCAGATCCGCACTGCGCCCTGCCTGCCCGTCTCCCGTGGGTGAGTGGACACAGCCAGATCCGCACTGCGCCCTGCCTGCACGTCTCCCGTGGGTGAGTGGACACAGCCAGATCCGCACTGCGCCCTGCCTGCCCGTCTCCCGTGGGTGAGTGGACACAGCCAGATCCGCACTGCGCCCTGCCTGCCCGTCTCCCGTGGGTGAGTGGACACAGCCAGATCCGCACTGCGCCCTGCCTGCCCGTCTGCCGTGGGTGAGTGGACACAGCCAGATCCGCACTGCGCCCTGCCTGACCGTCTGCCGTGGGTGAGTGGACAAGCCAGATCCGCACTGCGCCCTGCCTACCCGTCTGCCGTGGGACAGTGGACATAGCCAGATCCACACAGCAGCCTCTCTGCCCGTCTCCCGTGGGTGAGTGGACACAGCCAGATACACACTGCACCCTGCCTGCCCGTCTCCCCTTGGTCAGTGGACACAGCCAGATCCGCACTGCGCCCTGCCTGCCCGTCTCCCGTGGGTGAGTGGACACAGCCAGATCCGCACTGCGCCCTGCCTGCCCGTCTCCCGTGGGTGAGTGGACACAGCCAGATCCGCACTGCGCCCTGCCTGCCCGTCTCCCGTGGGTGAGTGGACACAGCCAGATCCGCACTGCGCCCTGCCTGCCCATGTCCCTTGAGTGAGTTGACACAGCCTGATCCGCACTGCGCTCTGCCTGCCCGTCTGCCGTGGGTGAGTGGACACAGCAAGATGCGCACTGCACCCTGCCTGCCCGTCTCCCGTGGGTGAGTGGACACAGCCAGATCCGCACTGCGCCCTGCCTGCCCGTCTGCCGTGGGTGAGTGGACACAGCCAGATCCGCACTGCGCCCTGCCTGCCCGTCTCCCGTGGGTGAGTGGACACAGCCAGATCCGCACTGCGCCGTGCATGCCCGTCTCCCGTGGGTGAGTGGACACAGCCAGATCCGCACTGCGCCCTGCCTGCCCGTCTCCCGTGGTTGAGTGGACACAGCCAGATCCGCACTGCGCCCTGCCTGCCCGTCTCCCGTGGGTGAGTGGACACAGCCAGATCCGCACTGCGCCCTGCCTGCCCGTCTCCCGTGGGTGAGTGGACACAGCCAGATCCGCACTGCGCCCTGCCTGCACGTCTCCCGTGGGTGAGTGGACACAGCCAGATCCGCACTGGGCCCTGCCTGCCCGTCTCCCGTGGGTGAGTGGACACAGCCAGATCCGCACTGCGCCCTGCCTGCCCGTCGCCCGTGGGTGAGTGGACACAGCCAGATCCGCACTGCGCCCTGCCTGCCCGTCTCCCGTGGGTGAGTGGACACAGCCAGATCCGCACTGCGCCCTGCCTGCCCGTCTCCCGTGGGTGAGTGGACACAGCCAGATCCGCACTGCGCCCTGCCTGCCCGTCTCCCGTGGGTGAGTGGACACAGCCAGATCCGCACTGCGCCCTGTTTGCCCGTCTCCCGTGGGTGAGTGGACACAGCCAGATCCGCACTGCGCCCTGCCTGCCCGTCTCCCGTGGGTCAGTGGACATAGCCAGATCCACACAGCAGCCTCTCTGCCCGTCTCCCGTGGGTGAGTGGACACAGCCAGAACCACACTGCGCCCTGCCTGGCCGTCTCACCTTGGTCAGTGGACACAGGCAGATCCGCACTGCGCCCTGCCTGCCTGTCTCCCGTGGGTGAGTGGACACAGCCAGATCCGCACTGCGCCCTGCCTGCCCGTCTCCCGTGGGTGAGTGGACACAGCCAGATCCGCACTGCGCCCTGCCTGCCCATCTCCCGTGGGTGAGTGGACACAGCCAGATCCGCACTGCGCCCTGCCTGCCCGTCTCCCGTGGGTGAGTGGACACAGCCAGATCCGCACTGCGCCCTGCCTGCCCGTCTCCCGTGGGTGAGTGGACACAGCCAGATCCGCACTGCGCCCTGCCTGCCCGTCTCCCGTGGGTGAGTGGACACAGCCAGATCCGCACTGCGCCCTGCCTGCCCGTCTCCCGTGGGTGAGTGGACACAGCCAGATCCGCACTGCGCCCTGCCTGCCCGTCTCCCGTGGGTGAGTGGACACAGCCAGATCCGCACTGCGCCCTGCCTGACCGTCTGCCGTGGGTGAGTGGACAAGCCAGATCCGCACTGCGCCCTGCCTACCCGTCTGCCGTGGGTCAGTAAACATAGCCAGATCCACACAGCAGCCTCTCTGCCCGTCTCCCGTGGGTGAGTGGACACAGCCAGATCCGCACTGCGCCCTGCCTGCCCGTCTCCCCTTGGTCAGTGGACACAGCCAGATCCGCACTGCGCCCTGCCTGCCCGTCTCCCGTGGGTGAGTGGACACAGCCAGATCTGCACTGCGCATTTCCTGCCCGTCTCCCGTGGGTGAGTGGACACAGCCAGATCCGCACTGCGCCCTGCCTGCCCGTCTCCCGTGGGTGAGTGGACACAGCCAGATCCGCACTGTGCCCTGCCGGCCCGTCTCCCGTGGGTGAGTGGACACAGCCAGATCCGCACTGCGCCCTGCCTGCCCGTCTCCCGTGGGTGAGTGGACACAGCCAGATCCGCACTGCGCCCTGCCTGCCTGTCTCCCGTGGGTCAGTGGACATAGCCAGATCCACACAGCAGCCTCTCTGCCCATCTCCCGTGAGTGAGTGGACACAACCAGATCCACACTGCGCCCTGCCTGCCCGTCACCCCTTGGTCAGTGGACACAGCCAGATCCGCACTGCGCCCTGCCTGACCGTCACCCGTGGGTGAGTGGACACAGCCAGATCCGCACTGCGCCTTGCCTGCCCGTCTCCCGTGGGTGAGTGGACACAGCCAGATCCGCACTGCGCCCTGCCTGCCCGTCTCCCGTGGGTGAGTGGACACAGCCAGATCTGCACTGCGCCCTGCCTGCCCGTCTCCCGTGGGTGAGTGGACACAGCCAGATCCGCACTGCGCCCTGCCTGCCCGTCTGCCGTGGGTGAGTGGACACAGCCAGATCCACACTGCGCCCTGCCTGACCGTCTGCCGTGAGTGAGTGGACAAGCCAGATCCGCACTGCGCCCTGCCTACCCGTCTGCCGTGGGTCAGTGGACATAGCCAGATCCACACAGCAGCCTCTCTGCCCGGCTCCCGTGGGTTAGTGGACACAGCCAGATCCACACTGCGCCCTGCCTGCCCGTCTCCCCTTGGTCAGTGGACACAGCCAGATCCGCACTGCGCCCTGCCTGCCCGTCTCCCGTGGGTGAGTGGACACAGCCAGATCCGCACTGCGCCTTTCCTGCCCGTCTCCCGTGGGTGAGTGGACACAGCCAGATCCGCACTGTGCCCTGCCTGCCCGTCTCCCGTGGGTGAGTGGACACAGCCAGATCCGCACTGCGCCCTGCCTGCCCGTCTCCCGTGGGTGAGTGGACACAGCCAGATCCACACTGCGCCTTGCCTGCCCGTCTCCCGTGGGTGAGTGGACACAGCCAGATCCGCACTGCGCCCTGCCTGCCCGTCTCCCGTGGGTGAGTGGACACAGCCAGATCCGCACTGCGCCCTGCCTACCCGTCTCCCGTGGGTGAGTGGACACAGCCAGATCCGCACTGCGCCCTGCCTGCCCGTCTCCCGTGGGTGAGTGGACACAGCCAGATCTGCACTGCGCCCTGCCTGACCGTCTGCCGTGGGTGAGTGGACAAGCCAGATCCGCACTGCGCCCTGCCTACCCGTGTGCCGTGGGTCAGTGGACATAGCCAGATCCACACAGCAGCCTCTCTGCCCTTCTCCCGTGGGTGAGTGGACACAGCCAGATCCACACTGCGCCCTGCCTGCCCGTCTCCCCTTGGTCAGTGGACACAGCCAGATCCGCACTGCGCCCTGCCTGCCGTCTCCCGTGTGTGAGTGGACACAGCCAGATCCGCACTGCGCCCTGCCTGCCCGTCTCCCGTGGGTGAGTGGACACAGCCAGATCCGCACTGCGCCCTGCCTGCCCGTCTCCCGTGGGTGAGTGGACACAGCCAGATCCACACTGCGCCCTGCCTGCCCGTCTCCCGTGGGTGAGTGGACACAGCCAGATCCGCACTGCGCCCTGCCTGCCCGTCTCCCGTGGGTGAGTGGACACAGCCAGATCCGCACTGCGCCCTGCCTGCCCGTCTCCCGTGGGTGAGTGGACACAGCCAGATCCGCACTGCGCCCTGCCTGCACGTCTCCCGTGGGTGAGTGGACACAGCCAGATCCGCTCTGCGCCCTGCCTGCCCGTCTCCCGTGGGTGAGTGGACACAGCCAGATCCGCACTGCGCCCTGCCTGCCCGTCTCCCGTGGGTGAGTGGACACAGCCAGATCCGCACTGCGCCCTGCCTGACCGTCTGCAGTGGGTGAGTGGACAAGCCAGATCCGCACTGCGCCCTGCCTACCCGTCTGCAGTGGGTCAGTGGACATAGCCAGATCCACACAGCAGCCTCTCTGCCAGTCTCCCGTGGGTGAGTGGACACAGCCAGATCCACACTGCGCCCTGCCTGCCCGTCTCCCGTGGGTGAGTGGACACTGCCAGATCCGCACTGCGCCCTGCCTGCCCGTCTCCCTTGGGTGAGTGGACACAGCCTGATCCGCACTGCGCCCTGCCTGCCCGTCTGCCGTGGGTGAGTGGACACAGCCAGATCCGCACTGCGCCCTGCCTGCCCGTCTCCCGTGGGTGAGTGGACACAGCCAGATCCGCACTGCGCCCTGCCTGCCTGTCTGCCGTGGGTGAGTGGACACAGCCAGATCCGCACTGCGCCCTGCCTGACCGTCTCCCGTGGGTGAGTGGACAAGCCAGATCCGCACTGCGCCCTGCCTACCCGTCTGCCGTGGGTCAGTGGACATAGCCAGATCCACACAGCAGCCTCTCTGCCCGTCTCCCGTGGGTGAGTGGACACAGCCAGATCCACACTGCACCCTTCCTGCCCGTCTCCCCTTGGTCAGTGGACACAGCCAGATCCGCACTGCGCCCTGCCTGCCCGTCTCCCGTGGGTGAGTGGACACAGCCAGATCCGCACTGCGCCCTACCTGCCCGTCTAACGTGGGTGAGTGGACACAGCCAGATCCGCACTGCGCCCTGCCTGCCCGTCTCCCGTGGGTGAGTGGACACAGCCAGATCCGCACTGCGCCCTGCCTGCCCGTCTCCCGTGGGTGAGTGGACACAGCCAGATCCGCACTGCGCCCTGCCTGCCCGTCTCCCGTGGGTGAGTGGACACAGCCAGATCCGCACTGCGCCCTGCCTGCCCGTCTCCCGTGGGTGAGTGGACACATCCAGATCCGCACTGCGCACTGCCTGCACGTCTCCCGTGGGTGAGTGGACACAGCCAGATCCGCACTGGGCCCTGCCTGCCCGTCTCCCGTGGGTGAGTGGACACAGCCAGATCCGCACTGCGCCCTGCCTGCCCGTCTGCCGTGGGTGAGTGGACACAGCCAGATCCACACTGCGCCCTGCCTGCCCGTCTCCCGTGGGTGAGTGGACACAGCCAGATCCGCACTGCGCCTTTCCTGCCCATCTCCCGTGGGTGAGTGGACACAGCCAGATCCGCACTGCGCCCTGCCTGCCCGTCTCCCGTGGGTGAGTGGACACAGCCAGATCCGCACTGCGCCCTGCCTGCCCGTCTCCCGTGGGTGAGTGGACACAGCCAGATCCGCACTGCGCCCTGTTTGCCCGTCTCCCGTGGGTGAGTGGACACAGCCAGATCCGCACTGCGCCCTGCCTGCCCGTCTTCCGTGGGTCAGTGGACATAGCCAGATCCACACAGCAGCCTCTCTGCCCGTCTCCCGTGGGTGAGTGGACACAGCCAGATCCACACTGCGCCCTGCCTGGCCGTCTCACCTTGGTCAGTGGACACAGCCAGATCCTCACTGCGCCCTGCCTGCCCGTCTCCCGTGGGTGAGTGGACACAACCAGATCCGCACTGCGCCCTGCCTGCCCGTCTCCCGTGGGTGAGTGGACACAGCCAGATCCGCACTGCGCCCTGCCTGCCCGTCTCCCGTGGGTGAGTGGACACAACCAGATCCACACTGCGCCCTGCCTGCCCGTCTCCCCTTGGTCAGTGGACACAGCCAGATCCGCACTGCGCCCTGCCTGCCCGTCTCCAGTGGGTGAGTGGACACAGCCAGATCCGCACTGCGCCCTGCCTGCCCGTCTCCCGTGGGTGAGTGGACACAGCCAGATCCGCACTGCGCCCTGCCTGCCCATCTCCCGTGGGTGAGTGGACACAGCCAGATCCGCACTGCACCCTGCCTGCCCGTCTCCCGTGGGTCAGTGGACACAGCCAGATCCGCACTGCGCCCTGCCTGCCCGTCTCCCGTGGGTGAGTGGACACAGCCAGATCCGCACTGCGCCCTGCCTGCCCGTCTCCCGTGGGTGAGTGGACACAGCCAGATCCGCACTGCGCCCTGCCTGCCCGTCTCCCGTGGGTGAGTGGACACAGCCAGATCCGCACTGCGCCCTGCCTGCCCGTCTCCCGTGGGTGAGTGGACACAGCCAGATCCGCACTGCGCCCTGCCTGACCGTCTGCAGTGGGTGAGTGGACAAGCCAGATCCGCACTGCGCCCTGCCTACCCGTCTGCAGTGGGTCAGTGGACATAGCCAGATCCACACAGCAGCCTCTCTGCCAGTCTCCCGTGGGTGAGTGGACACAGCCAGATCCACACTGCGCCCTGCCTGCCCGTCTCCCGTGGGTGAGTGGACACTGCCAGATCCGCACTGCGCCCTGCCTGCCCGTCTCCCTTGGGTGAGTGGACACAGCCTGATCCGCACTGCGCCCTGCCTGCCCGTCTGCCGTGGGTGAGTGGACACAGCCAGATCCGCACTGCGCCCTGCCTGCCCGTCTCCCGTGGGTGAGTGGACACAGCCAGATCCGCACTGCGCCCTGCCTGCCTGTCTGCCGTGGGTGAGTGGACACAGCCAGATCCGCACTGCGCCCTGCCTGACCGTCTCCCGTGGGTGAGTGGACAAGCCAGATCCGCACTGCGCCCTGCCTACCCGTCTGCCGTGGGTCAGTGGACATAGCCAGATCCACACAGCAGCCTCTCTGCCCGTCTCCCGTGGGTGAGTGGACACAGCCAGATCCACACTGCACCCTTCCTGCCCGTCTCCCCTTGGTCAGTGGACACAGCCAGATCCGCACTGCGCCCTGCCTGCCCGTCTCCCGTGGGTGAGTGGACACAGCCAGATCCGCACTGCGCCCTACCTGCCCGTCTAACGTGGGTGAGTGGACACAGCCAGATCCGCACTGCGCCCTGCCTGCCCGTCTCCCGTGGGTGAGTGGACACAGCCAGATCCGCACTGCGCCCTGCCTGCCCGTCTCCCGTGGGTGAGTGGACACAGCCAGATCCGCACTGCGCCCTGCCTGCCCGTCTCCCGTGGGTGAGTGGACACAGCCAGATCCGCACTGCGCCCTGCCTGCCCGTCTCCCGTGGGTGAGTGGACACATCCAGATCCGCACTGCGCACTGCCTGCACGTCTCCCGTGGGTGAGTGGACACAGCCAGATCCGCACTGGGCCCTGCCTGCCCGTCTCCCGTGGGTGAGTGGACACAGCCAGATCCGCACTGCGCCCTGCCTGCCCGTCTGCCGTGGGTGAGTGGACACAGCCAGATCCACACTGCGCCCTGCCTGCCCGTCTCCCGTGGGTGAGTGGACACAGCCAGATCCGCACTGCGCCTTTCCTGCCCATCTCCCGTGGGTGAGTGGACACAGCCAGATCCGCACTGCGCCCTGCCTGCCCGTCTCCCGTGGGTGAGTGGACACAGCCAGATCCGCACTGCGCCCTGCCTGCCCGTCTCCCGTGGGTGAGTGGACACAGCCAGATCCGCACTGCGCCCTGTTTGCCCGTCTCCCGTGGGTGAGTGGACACAGCCAGATCCGCACTGCGCCCTGCCTGCCCGTCTTCCGTGGGTCAGTGGACATAGCCAGATCCACACAGCAGCCTCTCTGCCCGTCTCCCGTGGGTGAGTGGACACAGCCAGATCCACACTGCGCCCTGCCTGGCCGTCTCACCTTGGTCAGTGGACACAGCCAGATCCTCACTGCGCCCTGCCTGCCCGTCTCCCGTGGGTGAGTGGACACAACCAGATCCGCACTGCGCCCTGCCTGCCCGTCTCCCGTGGGTGAGTGGACACAGCCAGATCCGCACTGCGCCCTGCCTGCCCGTCTCCCGTGGGTGAGTGGACACAACCAGATCCACACTGCGCCCTGCCTGCCCGTCTCCCCTTGGTCAGTGGACACAGCCAGATCCGCACTGCGCCCTGCCTGCCCGTCTCCAGTGGGTGAGTGGACACAGCCAGATCCGCACTGCGCCCTGCCTGCCCGTCTCCCGTGGGTGAGTGGACACAGCCAGATCCGCACTGCGCCCTGCCTGCCCATCTCCCGTGGGTGAGTGGACACAGCCAGATCCGCACTGCACCCTGCCTGCCCGTCTCCCGTGGGTCAGTGGACACAGCCAGATCCGCACTGCGCCCTGCCTGCCCGTCTCCCGTGGGTGAGTGGACACAGCCAGATCCGCACTGCGCCCTGCCTGCCCGTCTCCCGTGGGTGAGTGGACACAGCCAGATCCGCACTGCGCCCTGCCTGCCCGTCTCCCGTGGGTGAGTGGACACAGCCAGATCCGCACTGCGCCCTGCCTGCCCGTCTCCCGTGGGTGAGTGGACACAGCCAGATCCGCACTGCGCCCTGCCAGACCGTCTGCCGTGGGTGAGTGGACAAGCCAGATCCGCACTGCGCCCTGCCTACCCGTGTGCCGTGGGTCAGTGGACATAGCCAGATCCACACAGCAGCCTCTCTGCCCTTCTCCCGTGGGTGAGTGGACACAGCCAGATCCACACTGCGCCCTGCCTGCCCGTCACCCCTTGGTCAGTGGACACAGCCAGATCCGCACTGCGCCCTGCCTGACCGTCACCCGTGGGTGAGTGGACACAGCCAGATCCGCACTGCGCCTTGCCTGCCCGTCTCCCGTGGGTGAGTGGACACAGCCAGATCCGCACTGCGCCTTGCCTGCCCGTCTCCCGTGGGTGAGTGGACACAGCCAGATCCGCACTGCGCCCTGCCTGCCCGTCTCCCGTGGGTGAGTGGACACAGCCAGATCTGCACTGCGCCCTGCCTGCCCGTCTCCCGTGGGTGAGTGGACACAGCCAGATCCGCACTGCGCCCTGCCTGCCCGTCTGCCGTGGGTGAGTGGACACAGCCAGATCCACACTGCGCCCTGCCTGACCGTCTGCCGTGGGTGAGTGGACAAGCCAGATCCGCACTGCGCCCTGCCTACCCGTCTGCCGTGGGTCAGTGGACATAGCCAGATCCACACAGCAGCCTCTCTGCCCGGCTCCCGTGGGTTAGTGGACACAGCCAGATCCACACTGCGCCCTGCCTGCCCGTCTCCCCTTGGTCAGTGGACACAGCCAGATCCGCACTGCGCCCTGCCTGCCCGTCTCCCGTGGGTGAGTGGACACAGCCAGATCCGCACTGCGCCTTTCCTGCCCGTCTCCCGTGGGTGAGTGGACACAGCCAGATCCGCACTGTGCCCTGCCTGCCCGTCTCCCGTGGGTGAGTGGACACAGCCAGATCCGCACTGCGCCCTGCCTGCCCGTCTCCCGTGGGTGAGTGGACACAGCCAGATCCACACTGCGCCTTGCCTGCCCGTCTCCCGTGGGTGAGTGGACACAGCCAGATCCGCACTGCGCCCTGCCTGCCCGTCTCCCGTGGGTGAGTGGACACAGCCAGATCCGCACTGCGCCCTGCCTACCCGTCTCCCGTGGGTGAGTGGACACAGCCAGATCCGCACTGCGCCCTGCCTGCCCGTCTCCCGTGGGTGAGTGGACACAGCCAGATCTGCACTGCGCCCTGCCTGACCGTCTGCCGTGGGTGAGTGGACAAGCCAGATCCGCACTGCGCCCTGCCTACCCGTGTGCCGTGGGTCAGTGGACATAGCCAGATCCACACAGCAGCCTCTCTGCCCTTCTCCCGTGGGTGAGTGGACACAGCCAGATCCACACTGCGCCCTGCCTGCCCGTCTCCCCTTGGTCAGTGGACACAGCCAGATCCGCACTGCGCCCTGCCTGCCGTCTCCCGTGTGTGAGTGGACACAGCCAGATCCGCACTGCGCCCTGCCTGCCCGTCTCCCGTGGGTGAGTGGACACAGCCAGATCCGCACTGCGCCCTGCCTGCCCGTCTCCCGTGGGTGAGTGGACACAGCCAGATCCGCACTGCGCCCTGCCTGCCCGTCTCCCGTGGGTGAGTGGACACAGCCAGATCCGCACTGCGCCCTGCCTGCCCGTCTCCCGTGGGTGAGTGGACACAGCCAGATCCGCACTGCGCCCTGCCTGCACGTCTCCCGTGGGTGAGTGGACACAGCCAGATCCGCTCTGCGCCCTGCCTGCCCGTCTCCCGTGGGTGAGTGGACACAGCCAGATCCGCACTGCGCCCTGCCTGCCCGTCTCCCGTGGGTGAGTGGACACAGCCAGATCCGCACTGCGCCCTGCCTGACCGTCTGCAGTGGGTGAGTGGACAAGCCAGATCCGCACTGCGCCCTGCCTACCCGTCTGCAGTGGGTCAGTGGACATAGCCAGATCCACACAGCAGCCTCTCTGCCAGTCTCCCGTGGGTGAGTGGACACAGCCAGATCCACACTGCGCCCTGCCTGCCCGTCTCCCGTGGGTGAGTGGACACTGCCAGATCCGCACTGCGCCCTGCCTGCCCGTCTCCCTTGGGTGAGTGGACACAGCCTGATCCGCACTGCGCCCTGCCTGCCCGTCTGCCGTGGGTGAGTGGACACAGCCAGATCCGCACTGCGCCCTGCCTGCCCGTCTCCCGTGGGTGAGTGGACACAGCCAGATCCGCACTGCGCCCTGCCTGCCTGTGTGCCGTGGGTGAGTGGACACAGCCAGATCCGCACTGCGCCCTGCCTGACCGTCTCCCGTGGGTGAGTGGACAAGCCAGATCCGCACTGCGCCCTGCCTACCCGTCTGCCGTGGGTCAGTGGACATAGCCAGATCCACACAGCAGCCTCTCTGCCCGTCTCCCGTGGGTGAGTGGACACAGCCAGATCCACACTGCACCCTTCCTGCCCGTCTCCCCTTGGTCAGTGGACACAGCCAGATCCGCACTGCGCCCTGCCTGCCCGTCTACCGTGGGTGAGTGGACACAGCCAGATCCGCACTGCGCCCTACCTGCCCGTCTAACGTGGGTGAGTGGACACAGCCAGATCCGCACTGCGCCCTGCCTGCCCGTCTCCCGTGGGTGAGTGGACACAGCCAGATCCGCACTGCGCCCTGCCTGCCCGTCTCCCGTGGGTGAGTGGACACAGCCAGATCCGCACTGCGCCCTGCCTGCCCGTCTCCCGTGGGTGAGTGGACACAGCCAGATCCGCACTGCGCCCTGCCTGCCCGTCTCCCGTGGGTGAGTGGACACAGCCAGATCCGCATTGCGCCCTGCCTGCACGTCTCCCGTGGGTGAGTGGACACAGCCAGATCCGCACTGGGCCCTGCCTGCCCGTCTCCCGTGGGTGAGTGGACACAGCCAGATCCGCACTGCGCCCTGCCTGCCCGTCTGCCGTGGGTGAGTGGACACAGCCAGATCCGCACTGCGCCCTGCCTGCCCGTCTCCCGTGGGTGAGTGGACACAGCCAGATCCGCACTGCGCCTTTCCTGCCCATCTCCCGTGGGTGAGTGGACACAGCCAGATCCGCACTGCGCCCTGCCTGCCCGTCTCCCGTGGGTGAGTGGACACAGCCAGATCCGCACTGCGCCCTGCCTGCCCGTCTCCCGTGGGTGAGTGGACACAGCCAGATCCGCACTGCGCCCTGTTTGCCCGTCTCCCGTGGGTGAGTGGACACAGCCAGATCCGCACTGCGCCCTGCCTGCCCGTCTCCCGTGGGTCAGTGGACATAGCCAGATCCACACAGCAGCCTCTCTGCCCGTCTCCCGTGGGTGAGTGGACACAGCCAGATCCACACTGCGCCCTGCCTGGCCGTCTCACCTTGGTCAGTGGACACAGCCAGATCCGCACTGCGCCCTGCCTGCCCGTCTCCCGTGGGTGAGTGGACACAACCAGATCCGCACTGCGCCCTGCCTGCCCGTCTCCCGTGGGTGAGTGGACACAGCCAGATCCGCACTGCGCCCTGCCTGCCCGTCTCCCGTGGGTGAGTGGACACAACCAGATCCACACTGCGCCCTGCCTGCCCGTCTCCCCTTGGTCAGTGGACACAGCCAGATCCGCACTGCGCCCTGCCTGCCCGTCTCCAGTGGGTGAGTGGACACAGCCAGATCCGCACTGCGCCCTGCCTGCCCGTCTCCCGTGGGTGAGTGGACACAGCCAGATCCGCACTGCGCCCTGCCTGCCCATCTCCCGTGGGTGAGTGGACACAGCCAGATCCGCACTGCACCCTGCCTGCCCGTCTCCCGTGGGTCAGTGGACACAGCCAGATCCGCACTGCGCCCTGCCTGCCCGTCTCCCGTGGGTGAGTGGACACAGCCAGATCCGCACTGCGCCCTGCCTGCCCGTCTCCCGTGGGTGAGTGGACACAGCCAGATCCGCACTGCGCCCTGCCTGCCCGTCTCCCGTGGGTGAGTGGACACAGCCAGATCCGCACTGCGCCCTGCCTGCCCGTCTCCCGTGGGTGAGTGGACACAGCCAGATCCGCACTGCGCCCTGCCAGACCGTCTGCCGTGGGTGAGTGGACAAGCCAGATCCGCACTGCGCCCTGCCTACCCGTGTGCCGTGGGTCAGTGGACATAGCCAGATCCACACAGCAGCCTCTCTGCCCTTCTCCCGTGGGTGAGTGGACACAGCCAGATCCGCACTGCGCCCTGCCTGCCCGTCTCCCGTGGGTGAGTGGACACAGCCAGATCCGCACTGCGCCCTGCCTGCCCGTCTCCCGTGGGTGAGTGGACACAGCCAGATCCACACTGCGCCCTGCCTGCCCGTCTCCCGTGGGTGAGTGGACACAGCCAGATCCGCACTGCGCTCTGCCTGCCCGTCTCCCGTGGGTGAGTGGACACAGCCAGATCCGCACTGCGCCCTGCCTGCACGTCTCCCGTGGGTGAGTGGACACAGCCAGATCCGCACTGCGCCCTTCCTGCCCGTCTCCCGTGGGTGAGTGGACACAGCCAGATCCGCACTGCGCCCTGCCTGCCCGTCTCCCGTGGGTGAGTGGACACAGCCAGATCCGCACTGCGCCCTGCCTGCACGTCTCCCGTGGGTGAGTGGACACAGCCAGATCCGCACTGCGCCCTTCCTGCCCGTCTCCCGTGGGTGAGTGGACACAGCCAGATCCGCACTGCGCCCTGCCTGCCCGTCTCCCGTGGGTGAGTGGACACAGCCAGATCCGCACTGCGCCCTGCCTGACCGTGTGCCGTGGGTGAGTGGACAAGCCAGATCCGCACTGCGCCCTGCCTACCCGTCTGCAGTGGGTCAGTGGACATAGCCAGATCCACACAGCAGCCTCTCTGCCCGTCTCCCGTGGGTGAGTGGACACAGCCAGATCCACACTGCGCCCTGCCTGCCCGTCTCCCGTGGGTGAGTGGACACAGCCAGATCCGCACTGCGCCCTGCCTGCCCGTCTCCCGTGGGTGAGTGGACACAGCCAGATCCGCACTGCGCCCTGCCTGCCCGTCGCCCGTGGGTGAGTGGACACAGCCAGATCCGCACTGCGCCCTGCCTGCCCGTCTCCCGTGGGTGAGTGGACACAGCCAGATCCGCACTGCGCCTTTCCTGCCCATCTCCCGTGGGTGAGTGGACACAGCCAGATCCGCACTGCGCCCTGCCTGCCCGTCTCCCGTGGGTGAGTGGACACAGCCAGATCCGCACTGCGCCCTGCCTGCCCGTCTCCCGTGGGTGAGTGGACACAGCCAGATCCGCACTGCGCCCTGTTTGCCCGTCTCCCGTGGGTGAGTGGACACAGCCAGATCCGCACTGCGCCCTGCCTGCCCGTCTCCCGTGGGTCAGTGGACATAGCCAGATCCACACAGCAGCCTCTCTGCCCGTCTCCCATGGGTGAGTGGACACAGCCAGATCCACACTGCGCCCTGCCTGGCCGTCTCACCTTGGTCAGTGGACACAGCCAGATCCGCACTGCGCCCTGCCTGCCCGTCTCCCGTGGGTGAGTGGACACAACCAGATCCACACTGCGCCCTGCCTGCCCGTCTCCCCTTGGTCAGTGGACACAGCCAGATCCGCATTGCGCCCTGCCTGCCCGTCTCCCGTGGGTGAGTGGACACAGCCAGATCTGCACTGCGCCTTTCCTGCCCGTCTCCCGTGGGTGAGTGGACACAGCCAGATCCGCACTGCGCCCTGCCTGCCCGTCTCCCGTGGGTGAGTGGACACAGCCAGATCCGCACTGTGCCCTGCCTGCCCGTCTCCCGTGGGTGAGTGGACACAGCCAGATCCGCACTGCGCCCTGCCTGCCCGTCTCCCGTGGGTGAGTGGACACAGCCAGATCCGCACTGCGCCCTGCCTGCCTGTCTCCCGTGGGTCAGTGGACATAGCCAGATCCACACAGCAGCCTCTCTGCCCATCTCCCGTGGGTGAGTGGACACAACCAGATCCACACTGCGCCCTGCCTGCCCGTCACCCCTTGGTCAGTGGACACAGCCAGATCCGCACTGCGCCCTGCCTGACCGTCACCCGTGGGTGAGTGGACACAGCCAGATCCGCACTGCGCCTTGCCTGCCCGTCTCCCGTGGGTGAGTGGACACAGCCAGATCCGCACTGCGCCCTGCCTGCCCGTCTCCCGTGGGTGAGTGGACACAGCCAGATCTGCACTGCGCCCTGCCTGCCCGTCTCCCGTGGGTGAGTGGACACAGCCAGATCCGCACTGCGCCCTGCCTGCCCGTCTGCCGTGGGTGAGTGAACACAGCCAGATCCACACTGCGCCCTGCCTGACCGTCTGCCGTGGGTGAGTGGACAAGCCAGATCCGCACTGCGCCCTGCCTACCCGTCTGCCGTGGGTCAGTGGACATAGCCAGATCCACACAGCAGCCTCTCTGCCCGGCTCCCGTGGGTTAGTGGACACAGCCAGATCCACACTGCGCCCTGCCTGCCCGTCTCCCCTTGGTCAGTGGACACAGCCAGATCCGCACTGCGCCCTGCCTGCCCGTCTCCCGTGGGTGAGTGGACACAGCCAGATCCGCACTGCGCCTTTCCTGCCCGTCTCCCGTGGGTGAGTGGACACAGCCAGATCCGCACTGTTCCCTGCCTGCCCGTCTCCCGTGGGTGAGTGGACACAGCCAGATCCGCACTGCGCCCTGCCTGACCGTCTCCCGTAGGTGAGTGGACACAGCCAGATCCACACTGCGCCTTGCCTGCCCGTCTCCCGTGGGTGAGTGGACACAGCCAGATCCGCACTGCGCCCTGCCTGCCCGTCACCCCTTGGTCAGTGGACACAGCCAGATCCGCACTGCGCCCTGCCTGACCGTCTCCCGTAGGTGAGTGGACACAGCCAGATCCACACTGCGCCTTGCCTGCCCGTCTCCCGTGGGTGAGTGGACACAGCCAGATCCGCACTGCGCCCTGCCTGCCCATCTCCCGTGGGTGAGTGGACACAGCCAGATCCGCACTGCGCCCTGCCTGCCCGTCTCCCGTGGGTGAGTGGACACAGCCAGATCCGCACTGCGCCCTGCCTGCCCGTCTGCCGTGGGTGAGTGGACACAGCCAGATCCGCACTGCGCCCTGCCTGACCGTCTGCCGTGGGTGAGTGGACAAGACAGATCCGCACTGCGCCCTGCCTACCCGTCTGCCGTGGGTCAGTGGACATAGCCAGATCCACACAGCAGCCTCTCTGCCCGGCTCCCGTGGGTTAGTGGACACAGCCAGATCCACACTGCGCCCTGCCTGCCCGTCTCTCCTTGGTCAGTGGACACAGCCAGATCGGCACTGCGCCCTGCCTGCCCGTCTCCCGTGGGTGAGTGGACACAGCCAGATCGGCACTGCGCCCTGCCTGCCCGTCTCCCGTGGGTGAGTGGACACAGCCAGATCCGCACTGCGCCCTGCCTGCCCGTCTCCCGTGGGTGAGTGGACACAGCCAGATCCGCACTGCGCCCTGCCTGCCCGTCTCCCGTGGGTGAGTGGACACAGCCAGATCCGCACTGCGCCCTGCCTGCCCGTCTCCCGTGGGTGAGTGGACACAGCCAGATCCGCACTGCGCCCTGCCTGCCCGTCTCCCTTGGGTGAGTGGACACAGCCTGATCCGCACTGCGCCCTGCCTGCCCGTCTGCCGTGGGTGAGTGGACACAGCCAGATCCGCACTGCGCCCTGCCTGCCCGTCTCCCGTGGGTGAGTGGACACAGCCAGATCCGCACTGCGCCCTGCCTGCCCGTCTGCCGTGGGTGAGTGGATACAGCCAGATCCGCACTGCGCCCTGCCTGACCGTCTGCCGTGGGTGAGTGGACAAGCCAGATCCGCACTGCACCCTGCCTACCCGTCTGCTGTGGGTCAGTGGACATAGCCAGATCCACACAGCAGCCTCTCTGCCCGTCTCCCGTGGGTGAGTGGACACAGCCAGATCCACACTGCGCCCTTCCTGCCCGTCTCCCGTGGGTGAGTGGACACAGCCAGATCCGCACTGCACCCTGCCTGCCCGTCTCCCGTGGGTGAGTGGACACAGCCAGATCCGCACTGCGCCCTGCCTGCCCGTCTCCCGTGGGTGAGTGGACACAGCCAGATCCGCACTGCGCCCTGCCTGCCCGTCTCCCGTGGGTGAGTGGACACAGCCAGATCCGCACTGCGCCCTGCCTACCCGTCTCCCGTGGGTGAGTGGACACAGCCAGATCCGCACTGCGCCCTGCCTGCCCGTCTCCCGTGGGTGAGTGGACACAGCCAGATCCGCACTGCGCCCTGCCTGACCGTCTGCCGTGGGTGAGTGGACAAGCCAGATCCGCACTGCGCCCTGCCTACCCGTGTGCCGTGGGTCAGTGGACATAGCCAGATCCACACAGCAGCCTCTCTGCCCTTCTCCCGTGGGTGAGTGGACACAGCCAGATCCACACTGCGCCCTGCCTGCCCGTCTCCCCTTGGTCAGTGGACACAGCCAGATCCGCACTGCGCCCTGCCTGCCGTCTCCCGTGTGTGAGTGGACACAGCCAGATCCGCACTGCGCCCTGCCTGCCCGTCTCCCGTGGGTGAGTGGACACAGCCAGATCCGCACTGCGCCCTGCCTGCCCGTCTCCCGTGGGTGAGTGGACACAGCCAGATCCGCACTGCGCCCTGCCTGCCCGTCTCCCGTGGGTGAGTGGACACAGCCAGATCCGCACTGCGCCCTGCCTGCCCGTCTCCCGTGGGTGAGTGGACACAGCCAGATCCGCACTGCGCCCTGCCTGCCCGTCTCCCGTGGGTGAGTGGACACAGCCATATCCGCACTGCGCCCTGCCTGCACGTCTCCCGTGGGTGAGTGGACACAGCCAGATCCGCTCTGCGCCCTGCCTGCCCGTCTCCCGTGGGTGAGTGGACACAGCCAGATCCGCACTGCGCCCTGCCTGCCCGTCTCCCGTGGGTGAGTGGACACAGCCAGATCCGCACTGCGCCCTGCCTGACCGTCTGCCGTGGGTGAGTGGACAAGCCAGATCCGCACTGCGCCCTGCCTACCCGTCTGCAGTGGGTCAGTGGACATAGCCAGATCCACACAGCAGCCTCTCTGCCAGTCTCCCGTGGGTGAGTGGACACAGCCAGATCCACACTGCGCCCTGCCTGCCCGTCTCCCGTGGGTGAGTGGACACTGCCAGATCCGCACTGCGCCCTGCCTGCCCGTCTCCCTTGGGTGAGTGGACACAGCCTGATCCGCACTGCGCCCTGCCTGCCCGTCTGCCGTGGGTGAGTGGACACAGCCAGATCCGCACTGCGCCCTGCCTGCCCGTCTCCCGTGGGTGAGTGGACACAGCCAGATCCGCACTGCGCCCTGCCTGCCTGTCTGCCGTGGGTGAGTGGACACAGCCAGATCCGCACTGCGCCCTGCCTGACCGTCTCCCGTGGGTGAGTGGACAAGCCAGATCCGCACTGCGCCCTGCCTACCCGTCTGCCGTGGGTCAGTGGACATAGCCAGATCCACACAGCAGCCTCTCTGCCCGTCTCCCGTGGGTGAGTGGACACAGCCAGATCCACACTGCACCCTTCCTGCCCGTCTCCCCTTGGTCAGTGGACACAGCCAGATCCGCACTGCGCCCTGCCTGCCCGTCTCCCGTGGGTGAGTGGACACAGCCAGATCCGCACTGCGCCCTACCTGCCCGTCTAACGTGGGTGAGTGGACACAGCCAGATCCGCACTGCGCCCTGCCTGCCCGTCTCCCGTGGGTGAGTGGACACAGCCAGATCCGCACTGCGCCCTGCCTGCCCGTCTCCCGTGGGTGAGTGGACACAGCCAGATCCGCACTGCGCCCTGCCTGCCCGTCTCCCGTGGGTGAGTGGACACAGCCAGATCCGCACTGCGCCCTGCCTGCCCGTCTCCCGTGGGTGAGTGGACACAGCCAGATCCGCACTGCGCCCTGCCTGCACGTCTCCCGTGGGTGAGTGGACACAGCCAGATCCGCACTGGGCCCTGCCTGCCCGTCTCCCGTGGGTGAGTGGACACAGCCAGATCCGCACTGCGCCCTGCCTGCCCGTCTGCCGTGGGTGAGTGGACACAGCCAGATCCGCACTGCGCCCTGCCTGCCCGTCTCCCGTGGGTGAGTGGACACAGCCAGATCCGCACTGCGCCTTTCCTGCCCATCTCCCGTGGGTGAGTGGACACAGCCAGATCCGCACTGCGCCCTGCCTGCCCGTCTCCCGTGGGTGAGTGGACACAGCCAGATCCGCACTGCGCCCTGCCTGCCCGTCTCCCGTGGGTGAGTGGAAACAGCCAGATCCGCACTGCGCCCTGTTTGCCCGTCTCCCGTGGGTGAGTGGACACAGCCAGATCCGCACTGCGCCCTGCCTGCCCGTCTCCCGTGGGTCAGTGGACATAGCCAGATCCACACAGCAGCCTCTCTGCCCGTCTCCCGTGGGTGAGTGGACACAGCCAGATCCACACTGCGCCCTGCCTGGCCGTCTCACCTTGGTCAGTGGACACAGCCAGATCCGCACTGCGCCCTGCCTGCCCGTCTCCCGTGGGTGAGTGGACACAACCAGATCCGCACTGCGCCCTGCCTGCCCGTCTCCCGTGGGTGAGTGGACACAGCCAGATCCGCACTGCGCCCTGCCTGCCCGTCTCCCGTGGGTGAGTGGACACAACCAGATCCACACTGCGCCCTGCCTGCCCGTCTCCCCTTGGTCAGTGGACACAGCCAGATCCGCACTGCGCCCTGCCTGCCCGTCTCCAGTGGGTGAGTGGACACAGCCAGATCCGCACTGCGCCCTGCCTGCCCGTCTCCCGTGGGTGAGTGGACACAGCCAGATCCGCACTGCGCCCTGCCTGCCCGTCTCCCGTGGGTGAGTGGACACAGCCAGATCCGCACTGCGCCCTGCCTGCCCGTCTGCCGTGGGTGAGTGGACACAGCCAGATCCGCACTGCGCCCTGCCTGACCGTCTGCCGTGGGTGAGTGGACAAGACAGATCCGCACTGCGCCCTGCCTACCCGTCTGCCGTGGGTCAGTGGACATAGCCAGATCCACACAGCAGCCTCTCTGCCCGGCTCCCGTGGGTTAGTGGACACAGCCAGATCCACACTGCGCCCTGCCTGCCCGTCTCTCCTTGGTCAGTGGACACAGCCAGATCGGCACTGCGTCCTGCCTGCCCGTCTCCCGTGGGTGAGTGGACACAGCCAGATCGGCACTGCGCCCTGCCTGCCCGTCTCCCGTGGGTGAGTGGACACAGCCAGATCCGCACTGCGCCCTGCCTGCCCGTCTCCCGTGGGTGAGTGGACACAGCCAGATCCGCACTGCGCCCTGCCTGCCCGTCTCCCGTGGGTGAGTGGACACAGCCAGATCCGCACTGCGCCCTGCCTGCCCGTCTCCCGTGGGTGAGTGGACACAGCCAGATCCGCACTGCGCCCTGCCTGCCCGTCTCCCTTGGGTGAGTGGACACAGCCTGATCCGCACTCGCCCTGCCTGCCCGTCTGCCGTGGGTGAGTGGACACAGCCAGATCCGCACTGCGCCCTGCCTGCCCGTCTCCCGTGGGTGAGTGGACACAGCCAGATCCGCACTGCGCCCTGCCTGCCCGTCTGCCGTGGGTGAGTGGATACAGCCAGATCCGCACTGCGCCCTGCCTGACCGTCTGCCGTGGGTGAGTGGACAAGCCAGATCCGCACTGCACCCTGCGTACCCGTCTGCCGTGGGTCAGTGGACATAGCCAGATCCACACAGCAGCCTCTCTGCCCGTCTCCCGTGGGTGAGTGGACACAGCCAGATCCACACTGCGCCCTTCCTGCCCGTCTCCCGTGGGTGAGTGGACACAGCCAGATCCGCACTGCACCCTGCCTGCCCGTCTCCCGTGGGTGAGTGGACACAGCCAGATCCGCACTGCGCCCTGCCTGCCCGTCTCCCGTGGGTGAGTGGACACAGCCAGATCCGCACTGCGCCCTGCCTGCCCGTCTCCCGTGGGTGAGTGGACACAGCCAGATCCGCACTGCGCCCTGCCTACCCGTCTCCCGTGGGTGAGTGGACACAGCCAGATCCGCACTGCGCCCTGCCTGCCCGTCTCCCGTGGGTGAGTGGACACAGCCAGATCCGCACTGCGCCCTGCCTGACCGTCTGCCGTGGGTGAGTGGACAAGCCAGATCCGCACTGCGCCCTGCCTACCCGTGTGCCGTGGGTCAGTGGACATAGCCAGATCCACACAGCAGCCTCTCTGCCCTTCTCCCGTGGGTGAGTGGACACAGCCAGATCCACACTGCGCCCTGCCTGCCCGTCTCCCCTTGGTCAGTGGACACAGCCAGATCCGCACTGCGCCCTGCCTGCCGTCTCCCGTGTGTGAGTGGACACAGCCAGATCCGCACTGCGCCCTGCCTGCCCGTCTCCCGTGGGTGAGTGGACACAGCCAGATCCGCACTGCGCCCTGCCTGCCCGTCTCCCGTGGGTGAGTGGACACAGCCAGATCCGCACTGCGCCCTGCCTGCCCGTCTCCCGTGGGTGAGTGGACACAGCCAGATCCGCACTGCGCCCTGCCTGCCCGTCTCCCGTGGGTGAGTGGACACAGCCAGATCCGCACTGCGCCCTGCCTGCCCGTCTCCCGTGGGTGAGTGGACACAGCCATATCCGCACTGCGCCCTGCCTGCACGTCTCCCGTGGGTGAGTGGACACAGCCAGATCCGCTCTGCGCCCTGCCTGCCCGTCTCCCGTGGGTGAGTGGACACAGCCAGATCCGCACTGCGCCCTGCCTGCCCGTCTCCCGTGGGTGAGTGGACACAGCCAGATCCGCACTGCGCCCTGCCTGACCGTCTGCCGTGGGTGAGTGGACAAGCCAGATCCGCACTGCGCCCTGCCTACCCGTCTGCAGTGGGTCAGTGGACATAGCCAGATCCACACAGCAGCCTCTCTGCCAGTCTCCCGTGGGTGAGTGGACACAGCCAGATCCACACTGCGCCCTGCCTGCCCGTCTCCCGTGGGTGAGTGGACACTGCCAGATCCGCACTGCGCCCTGCCTGCCCGTCTCCCTTGGGTGAGTGGACACAGCCTGATCCGCACTGCGCCCTGCCTGCCCGTCTGCCGTGGGTGAGTGGACACAGCCAGATCCGCACTGCGCCCTGCCTGCCCGTCTCCCGTGGGTGAGTGGACACAGCCAGATCCGCACTGCGCCCTGCCTGCCTGTCTGCCGTGGGTGAGTGGACACAGCCAGATCCGCACTGCGCCCTGCCTGACCGTCTCCCGTGGGTGAGTGGACAAGCCAGATCCGCACTGCGCCCTGCCTACCCGTCTGCCGTGGGTCAGTGGACATAGCCAGATCCACACAGCAGCCTCTCTGCCCGTCTCCCGTGGGTGAGTGGACACAGCCAGATCCACACTGCACCCTTCCTGCCCGTCTCCCCTTGGTCAGTGGACACAGCCAGATCCGCACTGCGCCCTGCCTGCCCGTCTCCCGTGGGTGAGTGGACACAGCCAGATCCGCACTGCGCCCTACCTGCCCGTCTAACGTGGGTGAGTGGACACAGCCAGATCCGCACTGCGCCCTGCCTGCCCGTCTCCCGTGGGTGAGTGGACACAGCCAGATCCGCACTGCGCCCTGCCTGCCCGTCTCCCGTGGGTGAGTGGACACAGCCAGATCCGCACTGCGCCCTGCCTGCCCGTCTCCCGTGGGTGAGTGGACACAGCCAGATCCGCACTGCGCCCTGCCTGCCCGTCTCCCGTGGGTGAGTGGACACAGCCAGATCCGCACTGCGCCCTGCCTGCACGTCTCCCGTGGGTGAGTGGACACAGCCAGATCCGCACTGGGCCCTGCCTGCCCGTCTCCCGTGGGTGAGTGGACACAGCCAGATCCGCACTGCGCCCTGCCTGCCCGTCTGCCGTGGGTGAGTGGACACAGCCAGATCCGCACTGCGCCCTGCCTGCCCGTCTCCCGTGGGTGAGTGGACACAGCCAGATCCGCACTGCGCCTTTCCTGCCCATCTCCCGTGGGTGAGTGGACACAGCCAGATCTGCACTGCGCCCTGCCTGCCCGTCTCCCGTGGGTGAGTGGACACAGCCAGATCCGCACTGCGCCCTGCCTGCCCGTCTCCCGTGGGTGAGTGGAAACAGCCAGATCCGCACTGCGCCCTGTTTGCCCGTCTCCCGTGGGTGAGTGGACACAGCCAGATCCGCACTGCGCCCTGCCTGCCCGTCTCCCGTGGGTCAGTGGACATAGCCAGATCCACACAGCAGCCTCTCTGCCCGTCTCCCGTGGGTGAGTGGACACAGCCAGATCCACACTGCGCCCTGCCTGGCCGTCTCACCTTGGTCAGTGGACACAGCCAGATCCGCACTGCGCCCTGCCTGCCCGTCTCCCGTGGGTGAGTGGACACAACCAGATCCGCACTGCGCCCTGCCTGCCCGTCTCCCGTGGGTGAGTGGACACAGCCAGATCCGCACTGCGCCCTGCCTGCCCGTCTCCCGTGGGTGAGTGGACACAACCAGATCCACACTGCGCCCTGCCTGCCCGTCTCCCCTTGGTCAGTGGACACAGCCAGATCCGCACTGCGCCCTGCCTGCCCGTCTCCAGTGGGTGAGTGGACACAGCCAGATCCGCACTGCGCCCTGCCTGCCCGTCTCCCGTGGGTGAGTGGACACAGCCAGATCCGCACTGCGCCCTGCCTGCCCATCTCCCGTGGGTGAGTGGACACAGCCAGATCCGCACTGCACCCTGCCTGCCCGTCTCCCGTGGGTCAGTGGACACAGCCAGATCCGCACTGCGCCCTGCCTGCCCGTCTCCCGTGGGTGAGTGGACACAGCCAGATCCGCACTGCGCCCTGCCTGCCCGTCTCCCGTGGGTGAGTGGACACAGCCAGATCCGCACTGCGCCCTGCCTGCCCGTCTCCCGTGGGTGAGTGGACACAGCCAGATCCGCACTGCGCCCTGCCTGCCCGTCTCCCGTGGGTGAGTGGACACAGCCAGATCCGCACTGCGCCCTGCCAGACCGTCTGCCGTGGGTGAGTGGACAAGCCAGATCCGCACTGCGCCCTGCCTACCCGTGTGCCGTGGGTCAGTGGACATAGCCAGATCCACACAGCAGCCTCTCTGCCCTTCTCCCGTGGGTGAGTGGACACAGCCAGATCCACACTGCGCCCTGCCTGCCCGTCTCCCCTTGGTCAGTGGACACAGCCAGATCCGCACTGCGCCCTGCCTGCCGTCTCCCGTGGGTGAGTGGACACAGCCAGATCCGCACTGCGCCCTGCCTGCCCGTCTCCCGTGGGTGAGTGGACACAGCCAGATCCGCACTGCGCCCTGCCTGCCCGTCTCCCGTGGGTGAGTGGACACAGCCAGATCCACACTGCGCCCTGCCTGCCCGTCTCCCGTGGGTGAGTGGACACAGCCAGATCCGCACTGCGCTCTGCCTGCCCGTCTCCCGTGGGTGAGTGGACACAGCCAGATCCGCACTGCGCCCTGCCTGCACGTCTCCCGTGGGTGAGTGGACACAGCCAGATCCGCACTGCGCCCTGCCTGCCCGTCTCCCGTGGGTGAGTGGACACAGCCTGATCCGCACTGCGCCCTGCCTGCCCGTCTCCCGTGGGTGAGTGGACACAGCCAGATCCGCACTGCGCCCTGCCTGACCGTGTGCCGTGGGTGAGTGGACAAGCCAGATCCGCACTGCGCCCTGCCTACCCGTCTGCAGTGGGTCAGTGGACATAGCCAGATCCACACAGCAGCCTCTCTGCCCGTCTCCCGTGGGTGAGTGGACACAGCCAGATCCACACTGCGCCCTGCCTGCCCGTCTCCCGTGGGTGAGTGGACACAGCCAGATCCGCACTGCGCCCTGCCTGCCCGTCTCCCGTGGGTGAGTGGACACAGCCAGATCCGCACTGCGCCCTGCCTGCCCGTCGCCCGTGGGTGAGTGGACACAGCCAGATCCGCACTGCGCCCTGCCTGCCCGTCTCCCGTGGGTGAGTGGACACAGCCAGATCCGCACTGCGCCTTTCCTGCCCATCTCCCGTGGGTGAGTGGACACAGCCAGATCCGCACTGCGCCCTGCCTGCCCGTCTCCCGTGGGTGAGTGGACACAGCCAGATCCGCACTGCGCCCTGCCTGCCCGTCTCCCGTGGGTGAGTGGACACAGCCAGATCCGCACTGCGCCCGGTTTGCCCGTCTCCCGTGGGTGAGTGGACACAGCCAGATCCGCACTGCGCCCTGCCTGCCCGTCCCGTGGGTCAGTGGACATAGCCAGATCCACACAGCAGCCTCTCTGCCCGTCTCCCGTGGGTGAGTGGACACAGCCAGATCCACACTGCGCCCTGCCTGGCCGTCTCACCTTGGTCAGTGGACACAGCCAGATCCGCACTGCGCCCTGCCTGCCCGTCTCCCGTGGGTGAGTGGACACAACCAGATCCACACTGCGCCCTGCCTGCCCGTCTCCCCTTGGTCAGTGGACACAGCCAGATCCGCACTGCGCCCTGCCTGCCCGTCTCCCGTGGGTGAGTGGACACAGCCAGATCCGCACTGCGCCCTGCCTGCCCGTCTCCCGTGGGTGAGTGGACACAGCCAGATCCGCACTGCGCCCTGCCTGCCCATCTCCCGTGGGTGAGTGGACACAGCCAGATCCGCACTGCGCCCTGCCTGCCCGTCTCCCGTGGGTGAGTGGACACAGGCAGATCCGCACTGCGCCCTGCCTGCCCGTCTCCCGTGGGTGAGTGGACACAGCCAGATCCACACTGCGCCCTGCCTGCCCGTCTCCCGTGGGTGAGTGGACACAGCCATATCCGCACAGCGCCCTGCCTTCCCGTCTCCCGTGGGTGAGTGGACACAGCCAGATCCGCACTGCGCCCTGCCTGCCCGTCTCCCGTGGGTGAGTGGACACAGCCAGATCCGCACTGCGCCCTGCCTGACCGTCTCCCGTGGGTGAGTGGACACAGCCAGATCCGCACTGCGCCCTGCCTGACTGTCTGCCCTGGGTGAGTGGACACAGCCAGATCCGCACTGCGCCCTGCCTGACTGTCTGCCGTGGGTGAGTGGACAAGCCAGATCCGCACTGCGCCCTGCCTACCCGTCTGCCGTGGGTCAGTGGACATAGCCAGATCCACACAGCAGCCTCTCTGCCCGTCTCCCGTGGGTGAGTGGACACAGCCAGATCCGCACTGCGCCCTGCCTGCCCGTCTCCCCTTGGTCACTGGACACAGCCAGATCCGCACTGCGCCCTGCCTGCCCGTCTCACGTGGGTGAGTGGACACAGCCAGATCCGCACTGCGCCTTGCCTGCCCGTCTCCCGTGGGTGAGTGGACATAGCCAGATCCGCACTGCGCCCTGCCTGCCCGTCTCCCGTGGGTGACTGGACACAGCCAGATCCGCACTGCGCCCTGCCTGCCCGTCTCCCGTGGGTGAGTGGACACAGCCAGATCCGCACTGCGCCCTGCCTGACCGTCTGCCGTGGGTGAGTGGACAAGCCAGATCCGCACTGCGCCCTGCCTACCCGTGTGCCGTGGGTCAGTGGACATAGCCAGATCCACACAGCAGCCTCTCTGCCCGTCTCCCGTGGGTGAGTGGACACAGCCAGATCCACACTGCGCCCTGCCTGCCCGTCTCCCCTTGGTCAGTGGACACAGCCAGATCCGCACTGCGCCCTGCATGCCCGTCTCCCGTGGGTGAGTGGACACAGCCAGATCCGCACTGCGCCCTGCCTGCCCGTCTCCCGTGGGTGAGTGGACACAGCCAGATCCGCACTGCGCCCTGCCTGCCCGTCTCCCGTGGGTGAGTGGACACAGCCAGATCCGCACTGCGCCCTGCCTGCCCGTCTACCGTGGGTGAGTGGACACTGCCAGGTCCGCACTGCGCCCTGCCTGCCCGTCTCCCGTGGGTGAGTGGACACAGCCAGATCCGCACTGCGCCCTGCCTGCACGTCTCCCGTGGGTGAGTGGACACAGCCAGATCCGCACTGCGCCCTGCCTGCCCGTCTCCCGTGGGTGAGTGGACACAGCCAGATCCGCACTGCGCCGTGCCTGCCCGTCTCCTGTGGGTGAGTGGACACAGCCAGATCCGCACTGCGCCCTGCCTGCCCGTCTCCCGTGGGTGAGTGGACACAGCCAGATCCGCACTGCGCCTTTCCTGCCCATCTCCCGTGGGTGAGTGGACACAGCCAGATCCGCACTGCGCCCTGCCTGCCCGTCTCCCGTGGGTGAGTGGACACAGCCAGATCCGCACTGCGCCCTGCCTGCCCGTCTCCCGTGGGTGAGTGGACACAGCCAGATCCGCACTGCGCCCTGTTTGCAAGTCTCCCGTGGGTGAGTGGACACAGCCAGATCCGCACTGCGCCCTGCCTGCCCGTCTCCCGTGGGTCAGTGGACATAGCCAGATCCACACAGCAGCCTCTCTGCCCGTCTCCCGTGGGTGAGTGGACACAGCCAGATCCACACTGCGCCCTGCCTGCCCGTTTCACCTTGGTCAGTGGACACAGCCAGATCCGCACTGCGCCCTGCCTGCCCGTCTCCCGTGGGTGAGTGGACACAGCCAGATCCGCACTGCGCCCTGCCTGCCCGTCTCCCGTGGGTGAGTGGACACAGCCAGATCCGCACTGCGCCCTGCCTGCCCGTCTCCCGTGGGTGAGTGGACACAACCAGATCCACACTGCGCCCTGCCGGCCCGTCTCCCCTTGGTCAGTGGACACAGCCAGATCCGCACTGCGCCCTGCCTGCCCGTCTCCCGTGGGTGAGTGGACACAGCCAGATCCGCACTGCGCCCTGCCTGACCGTCTGCCGTGGGTGAGTGGACAAGCCAGATCCGCACTGCGCCCTGCCTACCCGTGTGCCGTGGGTCAGTGGACATAGCCAGATCCACACAGCAGCCTCTCTGCCCGTCTCCCGTGGGTGAGTGGACACAGCCAGATCCACACTGCGCCCTGCCTGCCCGTCTCCCCTTGGTCAGTGGACACAGCCAGATCCGCACTGCGCCCTGCCTGCCCGTCTCCCGTGGGTGAGTGGACACAGCCAGATCCGCACTGCGCCCTGCCTGCCCGTCTCCCGTGGGTGAGTGGACACAGCCAGATCCGCACTGCGCCCTGCCTGCCCGTCTCCCGTGGGTGAGTGGACACAGCCAGATCCGCACTGCGCCCTGCCTGCCCGTCTACCGTGGGTGAGTGGACACTGCCAGGTCCGCACTGCGCCCTGCCTGCCCGTCTCCCGTGGGTGAGTGGACACAGCCAGGTCCGCACTGCGCCCTGCCTGCACGTCTCCCGTGGGTGAGTGGACACAGCCAGATCCGCACTGCGCCCTGCCAGCCCGTCTCCCGTGGGTGAGTGGACACAGCCAGATCCGCACTGCGCCGTGCCTGCCCGTCTCCTGTGGGTGAGTGGACACAGCCAGATCCGCACTGCGCCCTGCCTGCCCGTCTCCCGTGGGTGAGTGGACACAGCCAGATCCGCACTGCGCCTTTCCTGCCCATCTCCCGTGGGTGAGTGGACACAGCCAGATCCGCACTGCGCCCTGCCTGCCCGTCTCCCGTGGGTGAGTGGACACAGCCAGATCCGCACTGCGCCCTGCCTGCCCGTCTCCCGTGGGTGAGTGGACACAGCCAGATCCGCACTGCGCCCTGTTTGCCCGTCTCCCGTGGGTGAGTGGACACAGCCAGATCCGCACTGCGCCCTGCCTGCCCGTCTCCCGTGGGTCAGTGGACATAGCCAGATCCACACAGCAGCCTCTCTGCCCGTCTCCCGTGGGTGAGTGGACACAGCCAGATCCACACTGCGCCCTGCCTGCCCGTTTCACCTTGGTCAGTGGACACAGCCAGATCCGCACTGCGCCCTGCCTGCCCGTCTCCCGTGGGTGAGTGGACACAGCCAGATCCGCACTGCGCCCTGCCTGCCCGTCTCCCGTGGGTGAGTGGACACAGCCAGATCCGCACTGCGCCCTGCCTGCCCGTCTCCCGTGGGTGAGTGGACACAACCAGATCCACACTGCGCCCTGCCGGCCCGTCTCCCCTTGGTCAGTGGACACAGCCAGATCCGCACTGCGCCCTGCCTGCCCGTCTCCCGTGGGTGAGTGGACACAGCCAGATCCGCACTGCGCCCTGCCTGCCCGTCTCCCGTGGGTGAGTGGACACAGCCAGATCCGCACTGCGCCCTGCCTGCCCATCTCCCGTGGGTGAGTGGACACAGCCAGATCCGCACTGCGCCCTGCCTGCCCGTCTCCCGTGGGTGAGTGGACACAGCCAGATCCGCACTGCGCCCTGCCTGCCCGTCTCCCGTGGGTGAGTGGACACAGCCAGATCCGCACTGCGCCCTGCCTGCCCGTCTCCCGTGGGTGAGTGGACACAGCCAGATCCGCACTGCGCCCTACCTGCCCGTCTCCCGTGGGTGAGTGGACACAGCCAGATCCGCACTGCGCCCTGCCTACCCGTCTGCCGTGGTTCAGTGGACATAGCCAGATCCACACAGCAGCCTCTCTGCCCGTCTCCCGTGGGTGAGTGGACACAGCCAGATCCACACTGCGCCCTGCCTGCCCGTCTCCCCTTGGTCAGTGGACACAGCCAGATCCGCACTGCGCCCTGCCTGCCCGTCTACCGTGGGTGAGTGGACACTGCCAGGTCCGCACTGCGCCCTGCCTGCCCGTCTCCCGTGGGTGAGTGGACACAGCCAGATCCGCACTGCGCCCTGCCTGCACGTCTCCCGTGGGTGAGTGGACACAGCCAGATCCGCACTGCGCCCTGCCTGCCCGTCTCCCGTGGGTGAGTGGACACAGCCAGATCCGCACTGCGCCGTGCCTGCCCGTCTCCTGTGGGTGAGTGGACACAGCCAGATCCGCACTGCGCCCTGCCTGCCCGTCTCCCGTGGGTGAGTGGACACAGCCAGATCCGCACTGCGCCTTTCCTGCCCATCTCCCGTGGGTGAGTGGACACAGCCAGATCCGCACTGCGCCCTGCCTGCCCGTCTCCCGTGGGTGAGTGGACACAGCCAGATCCGCACTGCGCCCTGCCTGCCCGTCTCACGTGGGTGAGTGGACACAGCCAGATCCGCACTGCGCCCTGTTTGCCCGTCTCCCGTGGGTGAGTGGACACAGCCAGATCCGCACTGCGCCCTGCCTGCCCGTCTCCCGTGGGTCAGTGGACATAGCCAGATCCACACAGCAGCCTCTCTGCCCGTCTCCCGTGGGTGAGTGGACACAGCCAGATCCACACTGCGCCCTGCCTGCCCGTTTCACCTTGGTCAGTGGACACAGCCAGATCCGCACTGCGCCCTGCCTGCCCGTCTCCCGTGGGTGAGTGGACACAGCCAGATCCGCACTGCGCCCTGCCTGCCCGTCTCCCGTGGGTGAGTGGACACAGCCAGATCCGCACTGCGCCCTGCCTGCCCGTCTCCCGTGGGTGAGTGCACACAACCAGATCCACACTGCGCCCTGCCGGCCCGTCTCCCCTTGGTCAGTGGACACAGCCAGATCCGCACTGCGCCCTGCCTGCCCGTCTCCCGTGGGTGAGTGGACACAGCCAGATCCGCACTGCGCCCTGCCTGCCCGTCTCCCGTGGGTGAGTGGACACAGCCAGATCCGCACTGCGCCCTGCCTGCCCATCTCCCGTGGGTGAGTGGACACAGCCAGATCCGCACTGCGCCCTGCCTGCCCGTCTCCCGTGGGTGAGTGGACACAGCCAGATCCGCACTGCGCCCTGCCTGCCCGTCTCCCGTGGGTGAGTGGACACAGCCAGATCCGCACTGCGCCCTGCCTGCCCGTCTCCCGTGGGTGAGTGGACACAGCCATATCCGCACTGCGCCCTGCCTTCCCGTCTCCCGTGGGTGAGTGGACACAGCCAGATCCGCACTGCGCCCTGCCTGCCCGTCTCCCGTGTGTGAGTGGACACAGCCAGATCCGCACTGCGCCCTGCCTGCCCGTCTCCCGTGGGTGAGTGGACACAGCCAGATCCGCACTGCGCCCTGCCTGACTGTCTGCCGTGGGTGAGTGGACACAGCCAGATCCGCACTGCGCCCTGCCTGACTGTCTGCCGTGGGTGAGTGGACAAGCCAGATCCGCACTGCGCCCTGCCTACCCGTCTGCCGTGGGTCAGTGGACATAGCCAGATCCACACAGCAGCCTCTCTGCCCGTCTCCCGTGGGTGAGTGGACACAGCCAGATCCGCACTGCGCCCTGCCTGCCCGTCTCCCCTTGGTCACTGGACACAGCCAGATCCGCACTGCGCCCTGCCTGCCCGTCTCACGTGGGTGAGTGGACACAGCCAGATCCGCACTGCGCCTTGCCTGCCCGTCTCCCGTGGGTGTGTGGACACAGCCAGATCCGCACTGCGCCCTGCCTGCCCGTCTCCCGTGGGTGACTGGACACAGCCAGATCCGCACTGCGCCCTGCCTGGCCGTCTCCCGTGGGTGAGTGGACACAGCCAGATCCGCACTG